>NC_092502.1:163300164-163632039 GCF_047511675.1 Marmota flaviventris | reverse complement strand
GTCCTGAGAACTGGGGCCACACCAAGGGCAGGGGGACGGGTGACGGCGGCAAAGGCAATGGCAGAGCCACTCCCGGGGCTCCTCTCCTGCCCGTGCCAGCATCACCCGCTGTGCGGGGGGGCAGCCTTCTCAGGACCTGCCCAGATTCTACCTGCAAAGCGAGGGTCCTACTGCGTGGCCTCTGGGGACCAAGTGGGTAACCAAGGCTGGCTGTGGCCAGTGCTCAGGGCACAGGCAAGGTGGCCCTTCCTCCAACTCTGGGCCCCAGGAGGAGGTCAGCTGGTGATGGCACTGTTGAGGTGGGGCAGGTCCATCTGGGTGCAGTGGTTATCACGGCCTATCTGCACACAGCCCTGTCCCTTCCACTGCATGGATGCCATCTGCCTGAGGCCCTCACCAGAGAGGAGCTGGTGCCAGCTCCACAGGCAAAGTAGATGTCACTTTCAGCTCTTGGACTCTGTGAGCTAAGCAAGCCTCTTTTCTTGGTTTTGGTGGTGGGTACTGGGGATTGAGCACAGGGGCACTTAACCATTGAGTCATATCCCCAGCCCTATTTTGTATTTTATTTAGAGACAGGGTCAGCAGGAAGCAAAATCCTTGCTTTTGCTGAGGCTGGCTTTGAACTTGAGATCCTCCTACCTCAGCCTCCCGAGCCACTGGGATTACAGGCATGCACCACCATGCCCAGCTAAACCTCTTTGCTTTATAAAGTTCCAATCTCAGGTATTTCATTACAGCAATAGAAAACAGACTAAGACACCATGCCACTCAAACACACAGTGCTACAGCCCTCCCACTTTCTCAGTTATAAGACACAGGTGTGGAAAGACATTTGGAATCTGAAAGCAGGCTGTATGAGTGAGAGTCCACATGCCAGGGACTTTGGGGATTTCTCTGTGACCTAAATCCTATCTACGTACGTCATGATCTCTGGATCTTGGTCAGAAACAGATTAATTGCTGACATCAAGAACAAGCCAGCTTGGTTGTGGCAAGGCCAGCACTGCTTAGACCTGTGTCACATGCAACTGCAGCAGTTCAGTCCCCCTCCCTGGAGCTGTAGGTACCTCCATCAGGGTACAGGCCCTGAGGGACAATGTCCTCCTCAGACCTTGCCAAAGGACTCAGGGTGTCTGCAGGAAGCATGTGTTGAGGGACAGAGGTGTGAGGTGCTTTGGGGACTTGTGGCTCTGTTGGCCGTGTTGGCCTGGTGCAGAGGGCTGCAGAGGGTGGGGGACTACAGAGGGCTGGGGTCTGCAGATGGCTGGGGGGCTGCAGAGGGCTGGAGGCTGCAGAGGGTGGGGGGCTGCAGAGGGCGGGGGCCTACAGAGGGTTGGGGGCTGCAGAGGGCTGCAGCGGGCAGGGGGCTGCAGAGGGCTGCAGGGGGCAGGGGGATGCAGGGGCAGAGGGCTGCAGGGGGCAGGGGGATGCAGGGGCAGAGGGCTGCAGAGGGCAGGGGGCTGCAGAGGGCTGAGGGGCTGCAGAGGGCAGGGGACTGCAGAGGGCGGGGGGCTGCAGAGGGTTGGGGGCTGCAGAGGGCTGCAGCGGGCAGGGGGATGCAGGGGCAGAGGGCTGCAGGGGGCAGGGGGATGCAGGGGCAGAGGGCTGCAGAGGGCAGGGGGCTGCAGAGGGCTGAGGGGCTGCAGAGGGCTGGGGGCTGAGGCTGCTTCTGACAGCAGGCTGCTGTGGGCGGGCACTGTTAGGTCGCCCTTGTTCAAGGCAGACACTCATGGACGGAGGCTCAGGCCCCGCCTGGTCCCTTTTCATCTTGGGGAGTGGGGAAGGTGGGGCGGGGCTGGGCTCACCGTCCTTGGCCACGTCCCCAATGGGCACGTTGTGCTTCTGTGCCATGTATCCCAGGAAGGAGAAGACGACGAACCCGGAGGAGAAGCTGGTCAGAGAGTTGATGGAGGTGGTGACGATCGCGTCTCTGCAAGGACAAGACAGGCCGCTGGTGCCAGCCGAGCTGCGGCCCTGTGATTTCCCAGTCATTACTCTCCATTTCCTGTGTCTGGGGGGCAGGAGCTCTGGAGGGGCTGCTTCTCCAGATGAGCTCGGCAGCCCTTCTGCAGCCCGGCAGGGCCTGACCTGTGGCCACCCTGGACCTCCTGCCTCAGGGTGGGTGAAACAGCCTGTATTCTGCTGGCCCAGGGTGGTGACTGCCCCCTTTGCCAGGGGGCTGCCAAGCAGGGCTTCTAGGACCAGAGGTGTGCACACCCCTGTGACATCACTGAAATGCAGATCCTGAGCGGTGGCCCAGTGGCCGCTGTGTGTGCAGGCACACATGGGGACGCTGGTGCTGCCAGTCTGAGGTCCTCACTGGAGGGCCAGAGGCAAGCCAGGAGGGGCCAGGGCCCTCAGGCGGCCAGCGCTCTCCTCCTGGGTCCATGTGGCCAGCCTGCCGCAGAAGAGTGCATTTCACCCGCAGAGTGCCTGGACCCGGTTGACACGGGGTGGACTCTGGGCTGGGGCTAGCTGGGGGCCTCCTGCATGGTCTGACTGGCCGTTTCGCTGCACTCAGTCTGAACTTTGCGCAATTTAATCTTCATGATGTGAAAGAAAGTGAACCAGGCTCTGAGGGTGGGAGGAAGCAGGACTCAGACTCGATTCTGTTTGCTTTGGGAGGATTTGGGTTTGGCATGAGGCTGCAGGTGGCCCGCGCCCTCCTGAGCTGGTGGACCAGCCGAGTCACCTCAGGGTCTGGCATGCCATCCTGGGGTCCAGGCTCCCTCAGTGCAGGCCTGAGGGGCACACTGAGGTGGCTCCTTGGGGTAGGCGTCTTGGTGAGGTTGGACCCTGAGCAAGGGGACAGAGACTGCTGCGCTGGCCTGGGGAGGAGGTGGCAGGAGGAGAGCATGTCTGCGCAGAGGGCTGGCTGTGCTGCCCCGCTGTGTCCCCTCCAGGAAGGTCCTCCCCAGGAGGGGGCACGCATTCCTATGGACCAAGACCCCAAACCCATGGGTTTCAATACCTTCCTCAAAGTGAGAATTAAGATCTCACTGAGTGCCCACCTTATTTTCCATTTAAAAATCTGTGTGGTCAGAGGTTGTGCAAGCAGGGTTGAGCTTCCAGGGACCCTCGTTTCCCCACGTCAGCGTCCCTCTCCCGGCCACCCGCCAGCAGTGATGCCGACTAGCTCTCACAGACCTCTCAGGGCCGCTGCAGCTCAGGACTTACCTGTAGCAATTGTTGGTGAACTTGTTGTAGCTGGAGAAGGCGATGAGCACCCCGAACCCAACACCCAGGGAGAAGCACACCTGGGTGGCAGCATCTATCCAAACCTGCCGGGAGGAGTGAGACCGCTGCTAGAGGCAACGCAGGAGGGCGTTCCTCGCCCACCCACCTCGGGGACCTCTGCAGCTGAAAGCCTCGGACCCCAAGGAGCAGCGAGCCTCCCTCCTCCCACCCTGTAGGAAGCAAATGGCATTAGCAGAGTGCTTGGCGGTGGCAAATGCCACCAAGGGAGTGACCCTCCTGCACCACTGGCCTGAGAGAAAGGGGGCAGGTCTGCGTGGTCTGCCTATGTCTGAGATCCCCTTGGAGCGTCCACACAGCTGTTCCACACGACCAGGGGCATCTGGTCCCTTCCCACTGAAGCTGCTTTGCGTGTTAAAGCACCAGTGAGCCGACGCTCCGCGTGGCCCCCGACACTCCGCGTGGCCCCGCCGCTCGGCATGGTCCCCCTGACCTGCTAACTCGTGCTTTGTGTCTTTCCCAGCACCCCAAACCCAGCAGTGCAGCCAGCATGAGTGGTGCCCAGGAGCTGGGGGCCACCTGAGGCCAGATGTTGGTGTCCAGCAGGTGGCTGGCCCACTTCCTGAATGTGAAAGGAAAGTATGCAGGTCAGGAGCTGCCTGTGGTACATGACTGTTCACGTCAGGGCCTGCAAAGGCCATCAGAGCCCAGGCCTGCCCGACTCCTGCACAGCCCGTGGGAGGCTGAGGAGAAGCCCCGAGGGTTTGGGCAGAGGCCGCTACCTGAGGCGTCTGGGGCTGAATCCAAGGAATGACAGCAGGAGCTCCCTCGGGTTGTGGGGTGGGAGGGAGGGCTGGAGGCCTCCAGTGTCCCAGGCGGCTCCCCTGTTTGGGGGAGGCGAGCTGGACGCAGAGGAGGCCGGAGCCTCGGGCTGCAGGGCACCAGGTGCCTCCGTCCTTTGGACAGAATGTCAAGATCCCCAGGGCCACCACATTGGGGACCTGTGTTAGAGGGCAGCTGGCCAGCTGACCGTCAGGGCTGAAGAGGTGGCCCAGCATGGTCAGGTGGGCAGCGGGCAAGGGGGTCCCTGCTCTGCTGTCCTGTGGCCCCCGTGCCAGTGATCATGCCACCCCTGCTCAGGTGGCTGTGGGCAGCGGGGGCAGCACTGACGAGTCCTGCCTCCTGCATAGCCCTTGGCCCTTGCCCAACTGATGTCACCCCAGCCTGGGCCAGCACCGGGCCCGGGCCCTCAGTCCTGCCCTCCCCGGCCTCTTCCCCGCTGCGTGCCCACCCATCTGCGCAGCCATCGTCCACCGCCTGCCTCAGTCTCCTACCCACGTCGGCCTCCTGCCCAGCCTCCAGCCACCGTCCGACTGCCCACCTGTTCCTTCTGTCCCCTGGTTTCCACGCCCTCACGTCTGGGCCCCGCTCTCCTCTGCGGAGTGCCTCCCACACGTGCACCGGCTGCCCTCTTGCAGGCTGCCTGCCCCTGCTGAAGCCCTGTGCTCTAGGTGGCCCCTGCTTTGCCCTGGATTCTGGAACATACCTCCCGCAGGCATCCCCTGCCCGGCTGCCCACCCTGCCCTGCTCCCACCCTGCCCTGCTCCCACCCTGCCCTGTTACCCACCCTCCACTCTGCCCACCCTCCACTCTGCCCACCCTGCCCTGCTGGCCACCCTGCCCTGCTCCCACCCTGCCCTGTGCCCACCCTGCCCTGTTACCCACCCTCCACTCTGCCCACCCTCCACTCTGCCCACCCTGCACTGCTGCCCACCCTGCCCTGCTGGCCCACCCTGCCGTTACCCACCCTCCACTCTGCCCACCCTGCCCTGTGCCCACCCTGCCCTGCTGTCCACCCTGCCCTGTGCCCACCCTGCCCTGTGCCCACCCTGCCCTGCTTCCCACCCTCCACTCTGCCCACCCTCCACTCTGCCCACCCTGCACTGCTGCCCACCCTGCCCTGCTGGCCCACCCTGCCGTTACCCACCCTCCACTCTGCCCACCCTGCCCTGTGCCCACCCTGCCCTGCTGTCCACCCTGCCCTGTGCCCACCCTGCCCTGTGCCCACCCTGCCCTGCTGGCCCACCCTGCCCTGTTACCCACCCTCCACTCTGCCCACCCTGCCCTGCTGCCCACCCTGCCCTGCTGCCCACCCTGCCCTGTGCCCACCCTCCACTCTGCCCACCCTGCCCTACTGCCCACCCTCCCTTGCTGCCCACCCTGCCCTACTGCCCACCCTCCCTTGCTGGCCACCCTGCCCTACTGCCCACCCCCCCTTGCTGGCCCACCCTGCCGTGCTGCCCACCGTGCCCTCTGCCCTGCTGCTGACGGCTGCATCTCGCCTGGCCTGGTCCACACCACAGTCCCCTTTGCCGGCTCCTCCACGCCCCAGCCCCCAGGGTGCTCCTGTCCACTGCCCTCAGGCCTCTGCAGCTCTCAGGTCTCCTGTGCCCTGAGGCCACCACTGCCCCAGGCGTCCACTGTCCTCAGGCCTGGCCTCCACCTTCAGCTGGGCTTGCCTCACCGCCTCCTGCCCCTGGCAGAGGAGCTCTCCTCTCCTCCTCCTGTTTCTGCGGCAGCTTTGGTCTTTCTGCTTCCCTGTGCACCTGGAACTGACTCCTGGCCTTACCTGCCTAGGGCCACACCTGCGGAGGCCTCCTGCCCCCGCCGTCCCCTGCTGCTGCCCCTTCCCACAGTGACAGCACCCCTGGATGGCCTCCGCCCCGCCATCCCGCCTTGTCCACCTGAACCTGACATCCCCACAGAGCTGCTCTCTCCACCACCCGTGCCCAGGAGCCCCTGCCACTGGCCACTGCATTCCTCTTTGCCCAAACAGCACTGTCCCTTCTCCCTCCCTCGGGGACCCACCCCGCAGGGCCTGGCCAGACCTGGCCTCTCTGAGGCCGCTCCATCCACATGCTTCAACCCACAGGCTCTCTCCCTCTGTGCGGCTGACTAGATCTGGTTTCCCCCGGGACCAGATTGAGGTCACCCTCTTATTGTGCTCAGGCCCAGGAGACCCCGGCGCAGGCAGCGCTGCGGGTTGGTGGACGGGGAACCGCAGCAGCCGGCTGAGCCGCACGGTGTTTTCTAGAACTCCAGGGCACCCTCTGGCAGCAGGTGGCAAAGGGGAGGAGAGCGGGGCAGCCCTGGGGTGTGGTGCCTGGCAGCAGCCAGCAGAGGACTGCCCCCCAGGGTCCTCCCCCTGCACCTGCTCAGGCTCCCTGCTCTGCACAGGCCCCTCACCTGGCCTGACAGTGCAGGTGCCAGCCGGCCTGCACCTGCTGGACAGAGAAGTTCCTGCCCAGTGCCTGTGGGACTCCCGGGCCAGAACGTAGGTGCTCATGGCCTGGGCCCTGCCAGCCCTTGAGGTCTGGGGTCCACCGGGGGTTACTCACAGATGCCTCGCAGAGCCGGTAGAAGTCCACGCTCAGGTAGGCTCTGATGCCGTCCAGGGCCCCAGGGAGGGTGATACCGCGCAGGAGCAGGGCAGTGAGGACCACGTAAGGCATGGTGGCTGTGATCCACACAACCTGCAGAGAGCAGGTGACACTGGACTGCCCAGGCCACTGGGAGGGGGCCCTGGTACATCAGGTGCTGGCAGGAGAGCAGCACAGGGTCACCTAAGTGGTGAGTGCTAGGAGGTGGCCTCTGAGGGCCGCCTGGTGTCCTGCGCGTCACACAAATGCAGCCCAGGGAAGCTCATTGAGTGGACCGCAGCTTGCCTCTGTCCTGTGTGTGTTCCAGGCCTCTTGCAGTGGGCAGGAGTGGCTGGGCTCCCGATGGGTGAGGGGCACGCCAGCTGACCTTGCTTGGGAGTGAGAGGACTGCTGTCCCGGAGGGCTGAGTGTGCCTACCACAAGTGCAGTGACCACTGTGTTAAAACTGCTCTGGGTACCCACGTCCCTCCACAGCACTTTCATAGGAGAGAGAGAGAGAGAGAGAGAGAGAGAGAGTGCGCGCCAGCGCCCCCTGTGCTTGTCTTCACTCTGGAAACCACCTGCTGTGGGTGATTCCCTCTCCGTGTCCTTCCCCAAACACAGCAAGTATCTCCTCAACCCCACAGGGCCACATGTCCACTTCTGCCCATGGACAGACACTTGTCCATGCTGGCTCAGCTATGGCATGTGTCCCGACCATGGCTGTGCATCCACCCTGACCTGACCACCATCCTGTGTCCACACCTGGTGGCGGGGCCCAGCACTCACCTTCCCCGAGGTCTTCACCCCCTTCCACAGGCTGAAGTAGAGCAGGACAATGACCAGGACCAGGCAGGCTGTGAGCTGCCACCGCGGAGGGCCCAGGTCGTCGATGCCACGGCTCTCGTGGAGATGCAGCACGCCACGCCTGGAGGGGCACAGGGGCTCAGAGGGCAGCCACCACACCCCGACCTGGACAGCTGGCCAGAGACCTGCCCTCCCTGCTCAGCAGGGACACAGCAGTCACACGCAGGGAGAGGCTGGGAACCCGACCAGGCACGGGATCTGACCAACCAGAAAGCCTGCTCTGGAAGGTCCAGCCCACCAGCCCGTCCCCAAGGCTTCTGGACACCCGGCCCTCACCGCCTGCCCATGGCACCCTGCTGTCTGGAGTGGGGAGGGAACGGGTTCCCTGGGTCTGTGGGGAGGGAACCCCAGGAACCAGAGGGAGGCTGGTGCCCGAGATGGCCCCAGGCTTCCTGAAGGCCGAGCAGCTCTGAGCAATAACAGGCTCCTGACCCCTCCCACTGCCCGGCTGCTTCAAGGAGGCTCCTCAGGGGCGGACTTGGGATGACTCTGCTCTGGGCTCCATCAGGGTCCCCACGTGGCTCCTGTCCCCAAAGGGCAGAGTGTAAGGTAACAAGGAGAGGGGGTGGGGTGGAGCCAGGCTCCAGTCCTGGACACTAAGTCCTGGTGACAACCTGCAGGAATCTGTAGGAAAGGAGGGACAGGAACAAGAAATGTGAACTGAAACCAGGATGAGACCAGTGAGGTCCACGTCCACCGTGGGAAAAGACTGAGTCGGCACAGACACTGCACTCTCCGGGGAGGAGACGGGGACGTCGGCTCGGCCTGGGGTTCGACAGCGGATTCCTAGACACACGTGAAACCTAGACAAGTCTGACGTCATCAGGTGTCAAGACGTCTGTACGTCCGAGGAGTCCATCAGCGAGGGAGCAGGGACTGTGGAAGGGGGAAGACGCGCCCAACTCCCCGCTGAGCAACAGAGTGGCAGCCAGAAGGAAGGACTCCCAGGACCAACAGCACGGCACAGCCCTCCATGCTAGGGTGGGCTCCGGCTGGCGCTCCTCCCCGCAGGTACACCACTGCCAACCGGCACGTGGACAGACACTGAATGCACCAGTCACTAGGGACGCGCAAACCCAGACTATGAGAAGCTGCACTGCCCACATGGATGGAGGTCATCTGAGCCAAGAAACAGGCAGAAAAGAGGTGTGGTCCAGCATGGAGAAGCTGGGAACCATGGGCACTGCCGGGGTGTGAGGGCAGCGCTGCGAGGTCAAGCTCAGGCTGTCCCGGGGAGCTGGCATTGCGTCTGGGCACACACTCAAAGGGAAGGAAAGCAGGGTTCACACTCCACGTGCACCCACATTCCCATGGGTCCGCAGCAGCCGGAAAGCCCCAGCTGCCCAGGGGTCCAGGCAGCTGCAGGATGTCATCAAGACCAAGAGCCAGCTGGGCTGAAAATGAAGTCAAGCCCTGGCACTGGGTGGACCCTGAAGGTGTACCCTAAGAGGAGTGGGTCAGAGCAAAAGACCCCCATGGTCCACGGGCGGGACGCCCCGGGGTCATCGGAGTCATCAGCTGGTACCTGTAATGTGGGGGCCAGGCCTGGGGGGACTCCAATTGAGTTTAGTGGGGACAGAATTCAGGTTTGGGAAGCCGAACACAGTGGAGATGAGAGGTGGCGATGGTCTCCCACTGTGTGAACGCGCTCAGTGCGCCACAGACCTGCGCGTAAACGGGAAAGCACTGGATTCATGTGCAGTTGCAACCTGGGAGCCCCCGAGAAGGGAGAGCACGCTCAGGAGGCCAGCGAGTCACTGGCACCGTGCTCATGGGGGTGCCTCACGTGGGGGGCAGTGGGCCAGAAGGAGCCTCCCCACAAAGACGAGGCCAGGTGCTGGCAGGCGGGAGGGTGGGACGGATCTCCGGGCCGCCATTAGAGCACATCCCAGCCAGGACAGTCGGCAGCACAGTGTGGAGAGGACCTTGACATGGCCACACAGACTGGGAGGAGGGAGCAGGCTGCGGGGCTGTCCGGAGCCGTGGAGCCACGCGACGTGAACGTCACCTGGCCACGAGGCACGAGGGGCTGGAGCCTGGTCACCCGCAGTGCGGATGAGGGGAAGCCTCAGAGCTGATTAACCCCAGAGGAGAGGTGACACCAACTGAAAAAATAGCAAGAGAGAGACTTCAACCCCACCATACAGATGACAATCACAGGCAGACTGTCACACTGGACACGAGCGGGAAGAGACTATGCTGTGTACCAGAAGCCCACTCTGAGTGAAGGACACACAGGTCAAATGCCAGAGCGGGAACAGGTCACGACGTGGCCACCACTCCTAATGGCGGGGTGGCCATATTCATGCCAGAAAAGCAGCTTCAGGAGGAGGTGACCCAAAGGGCAAGCATGATGGCCAGGGGGTCAAACCAAAGGCCGACACTCACGCACACACCTGCCTTCATCCCGGGGCCTCCGGACGCAGTGCAGCCAAGAGAGCATGAAGAGGAAAGGCAAGCCCACCACTGCAGGGGGTGCCGGCACCCTTCCCAGGACCTGGCCAGCAGGGGACAGCAACTCCCTGCAGACACAGCGACTGAGCAGCACCGAGGACACCAACCAGCGGACCGTTCCCTTGACGCCCCCGACAGCATAAAGCATGCTCTTTCTTTTGAGATGGGTCTTACTGTGTTGCCTGGCTGGCCTTGAACACCCAGCCTCTGGGACCCTCGCTCTGTAGGATCCAAACACCACTAAGTTGCTGAGGTGACCTTAAACTAGTGATCCTCCTGCCTCAGCCTCCTGGGGTGCTGGGATTAGACGTGCACCAGCATGGCCGGGCCACCGTGCGTTTAAAAACCCATTCTTTTTAGATGCATCTTCCACCAAGCTACCAGAATAGAGAGTACATACAGAGCATTCCCCAGATGCACCACACAGCAGGCCGTGAACAAGCCTCAGTAAATTTTAAAAGATTAAACTTTTATAATTATGTCATTTTTGTCAAAATGAAATTAAATTAGAAATTGATAATAGAAACATCTAGGAAACCTCCAAATACTTCAAAGTTAAACAATCAACTTCTAAGAATATTCCACTAGTCAAAGTCGAAATCATAAGTGAGATTAAGAAATACCTTCCCTTGAATGGAAATGAAAATACATCTCCAACTTTGTAAGATGTAGCTAAACTGGTCCCTTAGAGGAAAACTCATAGCTCTAAATTCAGGGCTTTCTACTCTGTGTTAGAAAGTGGGTGAAGGCAGACTTAGCAAGTGTCCATGGCAGTGAGGGGCATTCAAAAACGCCTGGAGCCACGCAGGCCACACTTTCCGGGCTCAGGCTTCTTGCTTGCCGCGCTAACTGACCCTCAGTCCTCAGATCCATGGAGAGGCGCAATTCACACAGTGCAGGGAGGCTGACTGCTACGGGTGGGTGCCCACCTGCAGGACGCACACTCATCACTGTCACCACCGTGGCCTTTCTTTGCCGTACAGTGTGACCTAGGCTCCTGACACGGAGCCTGTAGGAGCCTGCTTCTCCTTCACGGTGAGCTCATTATAAAGGGGGTCTGAACTCCAGACCCCTGCAGACCTGTGCACGGAGGTCGCTGGGCCTGAGGCTTCAGGGGAGTGAAGCCTGGGAGCGTTTGGGAGGCACAGCGGGCACCTCGGTGCCAGGAGAGGCTCCTCAGCACTCAGGGCTGTGGGTCCTCCTGCTTCCCCTCCCTGCCTCTGCCCAGCTGCCTCCAATGACAGTGGCCAGACCTTCCTGGAGCACAGAGCTCCATCGCCTCTCCATCTGTCTCCGATAGTCTGATTTCTGAAACATGCACATTCCTTTCTCCATTCATCACAAATCACTCAATTCTCTGCCTGACCTTCTAATCTGAAAATCACGCAGATGAACAGACACCCCACACCTTCCGAGAGGTGACAGAGAGGTGACATCTCTGCAACCTTCCCATGTACTCCAAAGTACACTGGCGTCCACCTGAAACTTGGGACGGGTGCTGGCTCGGCACCTGTCACTGTACCCAGGCCTCATGCCCCCCTGCATCCTCCAGGGCCACCCAGCTGTCCTGCAGATCCTGTGCAACCACAGCCCAGGGTAAAACTCTTGCTGGAAACAGGGTCGGGGAAGGACCACCAGTGGCCCAGTGTGGCTCCCCACAGCGAGCTTTCTCATGCACACACACATCTGGTTCCAGAGGGTCCAGGGGAGGGGTGGACCTATGCAGAGGTCACAGCCCTTCCAGGCAAGGCCACCTGGTGATGGAGAAGGGGACGAAGGAGTGGGTGCAGGATCGAAGGACTCAGAGAAAAACAGATTCCAGGAGAGGGGCTGGCCTGAAGATGGCCTGCAGAGGGTCAGGCCTGGCAAGCGGATGGCAGGAGGAGACAGAAGGCCAGGGGGAGCCTGCAGGGCACGGGGTGGGCTGGGGCAGCAGAGGAAGGGGCCTCTAGACAGGGGAGGAACCCAGTGAAGGCAATAAAGTTGTGTTTGTAAGAAGAGAAAAGCTCACGAAAGTGGGCTGCAGCTAGTGCACACCCCCGTGATGACCCCAAGGGCCAGGCTGCACTGCCCAGGAGCCCCTCTGCTGGAGAGAGTGGAGCCTGCACGCACCAGCGTGGCCGACCCAACGTGCAGAGAGTGGCGGCCAGAACACAGGCCGAGTGCACTTCCCCTCAGCACCCGGGAGGCTCCTTCCCCACGGGGAAGCGGGATGGATAGTGAGGGGCTCTTCTACCAGAGCTGCTGAGCTGCCGGACCCCTGTGGGATTCTCCAGGAAGTGGAGAAGCAGGTCAATGGCAGCTCCAGACAGGACAGAGGATCCCCTCCACACCTTGGGAGCAGCAGGGCAGGGTTTGGGTGCCCTCGGGGCTGCCCTGGGGGCCAGCCCTGCCACCCGGCCACTCTGCAGGCCTGTAGGAGTGGAACTTCCACTTACTCAAAGTACTCGGCGGCGGGCGTGGTCCCGAACGTGTCGTTGGGGCCCAGGCTGGCGCTGGCATTGGCGGTGCGGGCGTCGGAGCAGTTGGGGCTGTTCCAGGAGTTGTTGCAGTGCACCCAGGGCAGCTCCGCGGAGAAGGAGGAGAAGAGGTAGTGCAGCGCCCAGGCGATGATGACGTTGTAGAAGAAGCCCACGTAGAGCGAGATGAGGATGACCGTGAAGCCCACGCCTGGCGGGCGACATAGGGCCGTCAGCAGTGGCCCTGGCACCCCTCGAGCTGGCAGGGCTCTGGCCTCCACAGTGCCAGGTGACACACAGGGAGGCTCATGGAGGGGCTGGCCAGGCCTCAGGCTGTGACTTTAGGGAAGGGCCCTCTCCTCTAGCCAGAGACATCAGGGTGTCTCTAAGGGCCACCCAGGGTATGAGACCACCCTGGTACCTGCAGGGACCCTTAGGGCTAGCTAAGGACACCCAGCATCTGGGGCCACTCTAGATCATCCAGAGCCACCTAGGCATATCAAGGTCACCCACAGCCACACAGGGCAAGTGGGGACCATCCATTGCCATCACAGCCACTCAGGCTCATCTAGGGTCATGTGGGGGCTACTCTGGGTCATCCAAGAGAACATAACCCAGGGTTATATGGGGCCACTCTGTCTACATAAAACTGTCAAAATCATCTACGTCACTTATGGCCACAGTATCACCCTGGGCCATCTTGAGATGCCCATGCCAATTAGGCCATCAAAGGTCACCCACGAATGCTCAGTGTCATCAGAGGATAATTGGGGTCCTCCATGACCATCCACAGCAACCCAGGCCCAAGGACCACTAAGGGCACCCAGCACTATCCATGATGAACCAGGGACACCATAGTCACAGGATGGCTCACAGCCATCTGTGCTCATCCTTGCCCATTAGGTCACCCAAACTTACCCAAGGCCATCTGTGGCCACCCACAGGCACCCCTACCTTCCCCTGAGACTACCCAGGGTAAGCAGGGTCATCTGGGGCTATTTGCAATCACCCAGGCCAGGCCTGACCATTCAGTCTCCCAGGTTCATGTATGATCATCCAGGGCTTCCTAGGACCTCACGGGGCCACACGAGATCATCAAGCACCAGCAAGGAATGTCAGGACCATGTGGAGTTTCCTAGGATCACCCAGGGCCATGCATGAAGACCTGAGGCCACCCAGAGACAGACAGGGCCTGTCACCTGCTCTTTCCAGGATCACAAAATCTAGAATTTGGGATCCTCCACTTGGTGGGGGTTCCTGGTGAAGTAAGCAGAGCTCAGTTGTGAGCAGTCCACAGAATGGGGTCAGCCTGATGGTGGGCAGATGTGTCTGGTGGCTGGAAGGCCTCTGCATCGGTCAAGGGCTGGTCCTTAAGGATGCTGGACAAGCCAGTTGTGTTCTTGCCACTCTGGCTGGCTTCCCGTGCTCCTCGGCTTTCCTTCCCAGCGCTGTGCACATGGTGGGCGGGTCTGCAACTTTAATTTAGGTCATGAAAACCTGTGGGGTGCCGGTCTGATGGCTTGCAGGGGAGGAGCCTACCTTCGGGGTGCCTTTTTCAGGGAATGGCGTGGGGTTCTTCCCATGGTTACACACTCGGGGAGGCTGCTCTCCTGATAAGGCACCGTGTTTAAGTTCTCTTCCTATCCCGTAAGCAAAGATCAAGGAAGTGTAACTTGTTGTTTTAAACCAGGATCAGGAATGCACATAACCCCCTTGGGAAGTGTGCTGAGAGCAGTCAGACAAAACCTGAATGCCCCCTTAGGAAGGCTTCTCCAGAGTGGAACTGGTCAGTGGTGAGTCATTCACACACAGCTCTGCCCCTTGAGCTCCGTAGAGAGGCTGGGTTCTGCTAGAGAAGATGGCCCAGGCAGCCATGTTGGGCAGCCATGTTGCCAGGAAGCCAAGATGCTCCAAAAGGCACTGCAGCTGGCTTTTCAATGTTTTCAAGGTTAAAACTTTGAATCCCAAGTCCTCCGCTTGGAACTTGAGGAACTCAAAGGAGCTCTGATCAAACACTAAGGTGCATCCAAGTCTGCTGTGCCAAGGGAGGGCCGACTTTGTCCTTGGTCCTTCCGGGGCCACTGCTGTGTGGGAGAGTTCTGGGCTTCACAGCAGAGGGGCAGGAGCACCACCCTTCACAGGAGAGGAACAAATCAGCTCACCGAGCAAGTGGGCTTGTGTGGTCAGCAACACAGCACACGGGAGGGCCCTGTCCAGCAGCCCAGGTGCCTGGGGAGAAAACGGCTGCCCAGGAGGGTGGTTGCCAAGTGTTGACTGCTCATCTGGTCACACTGAGCTCTGCACATCAAGAAGGCAGACGGTGCCCCTGACATGCAGCCTCACCAGCCCAGGAACCTCGGTGCAGCTCTTCCGTAATGCCATGGAGGACCCAGCCATGGGGAAGCCACGTGCCCCGCCGCAGCCACATCTGGTTGCTGTGTGAGGAGGACAGCACAGTGAGGCTCCACGGGTGCCTCTCTTGCCACTTAGTGCCAATGGTTTCCGTCTCCTCTGAGCCAGCGCAGGCTCCCTCCCGGAGGAACGGAGGAAGCAGGGCGCTTCCTTTCCCGGGCACTCCGTGACGGACGTGCACGCCAGTCTCAGCTCTGACTACCAATTTTCTTAGTATTTCTTCATGTTGACCGTGTGTGTATTCTGTCGTTTCCTTTGAGCCACTGTGAATTCTTTTTCAGAACGAGGATGAGTTTGATCAGTCACACTAAAACATTACCGACTGCAAAACATGATGATCCTTTTACGTTCAATACAATAAGGTGATTTTCCCACAGCGCAGTCTGTGCTTGGCACCTGAACGGGAGCTTGCCGCTAACCCGGGCACCGAGTCCCCAGGAGAGTCATGTGCACCTTTCCCCACCCACAGGAGCCAGCGCTCCTCGAGCACTCACAGGCTGGCTGTAGCACAGTGTCACAGACTCACCGCAGGAGTCCCACTGGAGAGCGCACTGCATGATGGGGCACGACCTACAGTCCCTGCGGAGTCGCTGGGCAGGACAGAGACATGTGTGGAGAGAATGGGAAGGAGAGGGAGAGATGGAGGGGAGGGAGAGGGAGAGATGGAGGGGAGGGAGAGGGAGAGATGGAGGGGAGGGAGAGGGAGAGATGGAGGGGAGGGAGAGGGAAAGAGCCGGAGGTTTGCAGACGTTCTTCTCCAGGGCCCCACGGACAAGGCGAGCCGCAGTGCTGGAGGCCCCCTGAGCCTCTCTAGCTGCTTTCCCTCGGGCCTTGGAGACTGCAGAGGGACCACCATGACTCACGGCCTCAGACAGCTGGGCTCTTCGGAGTTCACCGTCTGGCTTTCAAAGTGGAGCTCAGCTCCTGGTTAGGAGCAGGGGCAGCTCCCAGGGCTACCCAGACACATCGATCATCCACAAAGGATGACCTGAATGACCGTTAGCTCCAAAAATCATTTTGGGGGCACTTTAACTGTTGCCTTATTTGCCAGGTGGCACTCCTATTTCATGAGACACGAAAATGTACCCAGGGTTATTAACCAGACCTAAGAGAAGACCGAGAGGAAGGAGAAGCATACACCAGGGGACGTGGGAGAAGGCTTCTGCCTCACCTGCTGTGAGGCCAACCACACCCTCTCATCAACCATCAGCCAAACGAAAGGGCAATTGCTTTCTGGGATTTTAGTTTGGTTGGCCTTAAACTACTAAAGGTCTTTCTTCTTGGAAAAAAAAAAATCTTTTTCTTGCATCAATTCATTGTACTTTCCATGGCTGCACAGGTGCCAGAGCAGACAGCCTGCCTCAGCAACCCATTTCCCCATCACAGGTCACACTGTGGGAAAGAGGCTCTGCTGAGCTGCCACTCCGAGGGCGCATGCGCTTCTTCCTGGGCGCCCTTGGCCCCAGCATGGCCCTTGGGGGCAACTGGGATGGTGTCGATTACCGCCCTGCCACGGTCTCCCTCCCTCCGGGTTCTCACACCTGCTGGGGACCCGCATCTGTGATCTCTGTTTCCCAAGACAGGGTGTGGACAGCCATGCCTGCTGAAGTCAGATGTCCTCTAGCAACCCAAGACAAGTCATCAGGGTCACCAAGTGCTCTGAAGTTCTTGGAAAATGCTTATTTTATAGACTTCAAAATAAAAATCCACTCTGGCAGTTTTGTTGGAGAATATTCTTGTGGTGTGACGTTCAGATAGAAAACATATTTCCTCTGCCAACCCAGCCTCAGGGAGAATGGCCTCCTCCCTGCCGTCCCTCTGCCAGTCCCTGCCTATAGAGAGCTGATTTTAGTTTGAGTGGACACTCAGCTCCTTGCAGGGAGTGAGGCACCGGCCATGTCAAGTAGGAACTTGGGACGTACTCCAGACATGCAGGGGTGAGCGCTCAAAGTCCACAAAGCACCATTTGGCGTGGCCGCAGCACACAGGGCAGCACACGGTCCTGGCACCTCCCCCACTTGAGGTGAGCTGCTCCACTGCTGAGTCAGCACTCTTGGGCTCTAAGCTCTCAGATGCCACCTGAATGTAAATCTCAGCTCAAGCCCATCAGGCCACCACCACAGCCTCGGGTGCAATGTCCTTGGCACTGCTGGGCAGAGCCTGGGAGGTCACCATCACTTCCTGTGCACCAGGTCCTGTTAGTCAGCTGACCTGGAGAAATGGTGCTGTGCAGTTCCCGGGCAGCACGTCGATGCCCAGAGCATGCGTTTCTAGAGTCCAGCACCTTCAGTCACCGGCCACACTGCTCCAACAGGGGAGGAGGGTGCAGACGCACCGCGGGCAGCTCTGGAGCTTCGACTCCCGCATTCGGATCCCAGGGAATGCCCAGCACCGCCTTGCGCCCCCGAGTGTCTACCTCACTTGTGGGCTATCATGGGCGATGGTGGGAGGGAAGACTCTCTACGTAGCTTCCTTGTGGCGTGGTCCAGAGAATCACTTAGCCCAGGAGAAAATCCCTGACCACTGGGGTGTTAGGAAGGAAGGCAGCCTACTGCCCGGAAGAGCCGGCGTGCCTGGCTGTCTCAGCGTTTCTGCTGCCAAGAGGGCAATCCTGTCCTCCGGGCAGACCTGCCCTAGGACAGCAGTATCCGCTGGTCCTGGATATGGATGCCTGGGCACTGACGGCACATTCCTGGAGACTTCTGCTCTCTTCCACCGCACCAGGTCTTCAAGACCTTCTGAGAAAATCCAAACTCTGGCCCTTCAAGGGTCGTTTTCTTAGTGAATGCCGACTGTCTGAGGGGCACCTCTCCTGTGTCTCCTTGAGGAAGTGCCCTCAAAGCCACCTAGAACCCACGTGCCAGGAGGGAGACCTGGAGCAGGGACTGTGTAACCCTGGGGCCTGGCTGGGGGGGCTGGACAGGTCTGGGATGGAGTCCTGCTCTGCTCATCCTGGGCAAATTATTCAAGCCCCCTGACCCTCAGAGTGTATCTCCAGCACAGAGAGAGACAGCATGGCGTCCCTCCAGGGATCTCCTGGGGACGAGTGAGCTGCTGGGCCACCTGGGGTCAACACGGGGTGTGTGCCTCATGGTGCTGTGCCCTCACATCAGCAGCCTTGAAGGATTAGAGAAAAACCAGACTGAGGATAAACAGATAGATACCAATAGATAGATGACAGCTAGCAAGAAAGATGATTTACATAGGTCAAGATAGCTGGGGAATCACAGACAGTGACCAGATGAAGATGATAGGAGATGATAGACAGATGGCTCATGGATGGATGAGAGGTGGCAGATTGGCAGGTGGGTGTTCTATATGACGACCATTGCAGCACCCTGACAAGATAACCCTGCTGAAGAACTGCAGGAGCCTCCCCTGGGACCGCCAATCCTCGGTCCTGGCGGGACTTCAGCGCAGGACCAGCTTAGAAGGTGGGTGAACTGCCTACGGGCCTCAGCAAGGCAGGACCGCACATGCACACTGGGCAGCCTGCTCTGAAAGCCGCAAGCCTCTGCGGCGGGCTGCTTCACTGTGTCAGGGCAAAAGGACATGTCTCTGCACATTACCTTTCAGGATGGGGCAGATCTTCCAGACGCCGGCAGCCCCTTCCCTGTTGAACTGCCCAAGGGCTAGCTCCATGTAGAAGAGCGGCATCCCAGCAATGACCATGAAGAGCAGGTAGGGCACCAGGAAGGCACCTGTGGACACACGCCCTGGCTGCGGTACGGAAGGGGCTGCTTGGCTTCCTCTGAGCTCTTACAGTCCCAGACTGAGCGTGGCCCTTTGCACCCAGTGGCCTTTCTGGGTACAAATGTCTGACCCTTGGAGGGGTGAGTCTCAGCTATGGTGGACAGCCTGCCTCCACACCTGTTGCCCACTATTTCCAGTGCCTCAATATGTCCCTCCAGAAACCCTGGTCACCCCCAACTCACACGATGACATCAAACCTATGACAGAGCCGGGACAGCCCCGCCCACTCTTGGTATTGCTCCCACTGCAGGCCTGGCCCCTCCCTGGCCCAGATCCATTTACCTCTCAGGATCTGGCCCCAGCACCCCCTGACCCTCCCCAGGGCCTGGCACTCGGAGTCTGCCTCTACCGCAGGCCACCACTGAGGTCCTTGCTGCCAGGAGCTGCCCAGGGGCCGGTACCCCTCGGGTGGGCCTGGTTCCCTGCACCTATGCCCTCTATCTCCCCCTCGAAGGCCTGGGCCCTGTGTAGGCCTCCTAAGTCCCTCTTACTCCCCCCCAGGCTGACCTCTGTAAGGGAGGGCTTTGCTCCCTTCTGGGCTGTGGAGAGCTGTGGAGACCCCTCAGCTCTGTCTTGGGACACTTACTGCTCAGGCCTTGGTCTCCTGTCTTCAAGATGGGCGTGCCATGAGGCTTCCTCAAGAAGTCTTGCCCTGCCCTTCCTATGTCTGGAGGATCCAAGCAGGGAGGCCAGGGGACGGCCCCCGACGGGGACGCGTGGGGAGGAGCGCCCCTTGACTTGGCTGCTCAAGTGAACTTTTCAGTGACCTGCCCCATCCCAGCCTGCTGAGTGCCGTGCAGGCAAGGGTCTACGGCTGGACGGATCCAGAAGTGAGGGCAGGGCCACTGGAGGCCCCATTTCAGGGCATCATCTGCCCCTCCAAGTTCAAGTTCTACATACTTTTAAACACTATCAAGCCATTTTTTGGCCCTTGGAGAATTTTTCCAAAGTGAAAACAACCACTGGAAACAGAGGACAGGGCCAAGGTGCCTCCACCTACTTCCTCCTGGTTGCCTCTTTTCTGGCCTCATTTTTCTCAGCTGTTAAGATGCAGAGCAGAACCAGACTCTGTGTTCTTCACCCGGGAGAGCCTGCACCCGCTGCATCTCCTGCACCTGGGACAGCCTGCACCCAGGACAGCCTGCACCCACTGCATCCCCTATGCCTGGGACAGCCTGCACCTGCTGCATCTCCTGCACCTGGGACAGCCTACACCCAATGCATCTCCTGTGCCCAGGAGAGCCTGCAACACTGCATCTCCTGTGCCTACGATAGCCTGCAATGCCGCACCGCTTGCATCTGGGACAGCGGGCACCCACTGCATCTCCTGCACCAGGGACAGCCTGCAGCACTGCATCTCCTGCACCCAGGACAGCCTGCTCCCGCAGTATCTCCTGGAGAGCCTGCACCCACTGCATCTCCTGCATCTCGAACAGCCTGCAGTGCTGCATCTCCTGCACCTGGGACAGCCTGCACCACTACATCTCCTGCACCTGGGAGAGCCTGTATGACTTCATGCTCTGGTATGAAGCAGCCCTGTCTCCACCAGGAGGAGAGCATAATTTTGCCAGTGAGCATGTGTTCCCTAAGAACACTGCTCCCTGCTGCCCTGTGGCTCAACCTGGCAGAAGGAACCGGGCCCCAGATGGCACTTACCTCCACCATTTTTGTAGCATAGGTAGGGGAACCTCCAGACATTGGCCAGGTCCACTGCAAAGCCGATGACTGAGAGCAGAAAGTCGATCTTCTTGCCCCAGGTCTCCCGCTCCTGGGCCTCCTCAGGGCTCCGTGGTGGGTTGATCAGCGTGGAGTTCGTGAGCTGCACCCCGTTCTGCTCCTTGACCAGGATGAGTTCCACGTCCCTGGGGCCCATGGCATTGGGCTCCTTAGCCGGGGCCACCAAGGGGGACATGGGTCCCACGGAGCATTTGCTCTTACTCATGGGAAGACTGGAGCCTAGGGATTCTGTGCTTTTTCCTCTTGGTCTTCAGCCAACATGAAAAACACAGAGAAACACACCGGTGTGGTAGCAGGTTGACAGTGTGCGTCAAGAGCAGACACCTGAGACAATTGTGCTGCCTTGGAAGGAGCAAACACATTCCAAGCTCCTAGGATGACATGATGGTGCTCAGGAGAGGCGGAGACTCTAGATCTCTTTGGGGGTCACGGGGGGAACCAGCCATGGAAACCCCAAGACAGACCTGCTGATGTGCCTCCTCCCCGACCCCCCACCTGTCAAGCACAAGGCTTGATTTGCTTTCTAATAACCATGCACAGATGTTCTGTCCCTTCTCCACATTCCCAGGGAGTCATCCCATAGTCTTCAAAGAGCACCAATAGAAGGTCTTTGTAACAGCACTATGCATTCTTTATACCAGGTAATAAAACAAAGAGCAAAATGTATATAAACAGCCACACTAAACTAAAAATTTAAAAAATAATTACAACCACTTGTTCAAAGAACATCTGTATTATTCAAAGTCCACATCCACCTGCGCCCAGGGGCTTCTCCATGTCCATCTGCCCAAGGCTTCCTGTGCCCTACCTGAGCTGCATGGAGGATTGATTGTGCAGGACTTCACCCAGGGTGGGGCAGCTGCCACACAACCCCTTACCAGGGAAGTGGCTCTCAATTACTTCCGCAAAGCCCTGGGCAGAGTGGAGGAGGGCTGAGCAGCCTGCAGACCTCAGCATTGTTCCCACTGTGCACAGACACTGAGTAAGCCTGGGCAGCAGGGTGACCGCTCTAGTGGGGTAACTTTCCCCTGCACCCAAAAGCAGACGCCTGACAGACGTTACTGTGTGCACCACTTCTCTGTGGCCTCTTCCCTGCAGGGACAGACCCATCCCATGTTCTCAGAAGAGCCACAGGGGTGCAGCACAGCAGTGGCCAACAGCTGGGGAGGGTGGGAGGTGCGAATAGCGCAAAGGCAGGCCCTTTAGTTCCTTGCAGGTGGGCGCACCAGGGCTCCTCCTGCTCACCCAGTGGTGCTCCGCATCGGGAAGGATCCAGACCCTTCCTGTGCTGAGGATATCAGAGGCCAGACTTGAGCCAAGAGGGCAAAATGTGGCCTCTGAGACAGCATCTTTCCTTCCGCTGCCCAGGTCAGGAGGCAGCTCCATGACAGACTCTGTTCGCCCCCCTCCCCACTGTGGTTCCCTGCAACAGTGGCCTGGAGCTCCCAGTCGCAACCCGCGTCCTGGCACCATCTTACAAATGGAAAAAAAACGCGGGAGATGAACCACCTCAGGATTGAGGCCACCACCTCTATGGGACGTGGGTTCGCGTGGCCAGTTCCGCCGACCCCAGGTGGTGTCAGGTCCATCGAGGCGGAGCAGGCGCCCCAGCCGCAACCTCAGACAGCCGCGGGTCCCGGGAAGCCGGCGACCTCAGCGCCTGCCCACCGGTCCGCACTCCGCGGGCGGGGCGGAAGTCCCCTCTGGCTGGGAGGGCCTTAGGGTCTCCCATTTCACCGCCAGACAGCGCTCTGCACCGCGACTGGTGGCACTTTCGGAGACCGCTCTGTCCCCGGGTAGCGGAGTCCCCGACGGACAACGCTCGCCCTGCTGGGCTCCCGGCGGCCCAGCCCGAGGGTCTGTGGAGTGAGCGGCGCGCCCGCCCGGAGGATGCTAGGGGCCGCCTGCGCAGGGAGCGACCCGCCTTTACCTGCCTCTGGCCCTGGGCTACAGCTGCGTTCAGGTCCCAGCAGGTAGGTCCGCGGAAACTCCAGCTCAGCGCCACCGCACTGGGCGGTCGCAGCCTCGGGCTCTTATCTGGTCGCGGGGGTCCGCCTCGCCCCGCCCGCCGTCGGGGCCCCCGCCCTGGCTCCGCCTCCTCACCCGCCCGCCCCGGGGTGGGCGGGGGACAAGCTAGGGCCGCGCCCCTGCCCCTCCAGGACACTGATAGCCCGCGGAGCCTGCTGCCACCGCTCTTAGGCTGCAGATCGAACCGCCTGGATCTTGCGTGTCCTGAAGCCTCGGACGCGTGGGAGAGGGGTGCACCTTTGGGTCCGATGAGTCTCTGGGAGACCAGCGGCTGCCAGGCAGGAGTTGCCTGAGTCTACCTTCCACCGTCGCCTGCACCCCCAGAGCTGCCCCACACACCGGTGCCTGCCCTGGGGGCTTCCTGGGCTAACCTGTCCTGCCAGGTCCTGGCGAAGCAGGAGACCAAAGGGAGGGAGCCGCGGGTGCACAAGGAAATCCACCCGAGCGGCTTAGGGTCAGCCCCACCACGCTTCCCCGGATCCCCACCCTGATTCTGGGCGACTCCTACCCTGACCTTCTGCCTGCCCCTCCTGTCCTCGCGGGCTGACATCTCCAACCTCCCTCTCTGGGAGGTGGTGCCGCCTGCGGTCGGGGTTGCTTGGTCTGGCGAGGGTATTCTGCCGGCTTCTCCAGCCTCAGGGGCGACCCGTGGACCCTGCCTGTCGGGGTCAGGACCCTGCCGCAGGGCTCTTCTAGGGCCACGTGCCCTGGCCTAGGACGTGAGGTCCGGATCCTCCATCCACATACTTCGGTTCATCCTCTGTGGCCCCAGCCAGGCCCCAGTGTAAGGCCAGGTTTTCAAGACCAGGCAGGAGCTCAGCCTCCTTGCTCTTGGCCCGAAGCAGGGGCGCAGGGATGGGCACCAGGGGCCTCAATCAGTCTCCTGCTAAACATTTCCCAGGACAGGTTTCGAAAGCCTGGATGTGCAGGTCCAGCTCCAGGCTCCAGGAACCAAAGGACTCTGAGAGAGTGCCACCAAGCAGACCCAGGACAACCAGGCACGGAGAAGGTGCCAGGTGAGTGGCTGGGCCCCACTTCTGCACCTGTAGGTGGCCAAAGCTCAGGCCTTCCTCCCAGGTGCACCTTTATTTTCCCCAATATGAGTCACTGAAAGAGGGTTGCCCAGGGCTCTCCCCACACCTCAGCCTGCACACTCCCACTGAGCTGCTGAGCTGCAGAGAGCAGTGTCCCTTTGTGCCTGGGACTCCAGAGTGCTCTTGCTCCTCACCTCCCCTTTGTGCCCCAAACCCTGAGGCCCCACTGTCTCCCCACAGCCTTCTAACTACAGGGCAGGGGCCAGGCGAGAAGATCCCCCAAGCAGCTCCTCCAGGCTGCGTTAAAACCAGGAGGAAGGGGCTCTGTCTCAGTTCATCCAGGGCTGCTGGAACAGAAACGCCACAGGCAGGGGGCGGGGGGGGGGGACAACCTCTGTTCCTCACAGCACTAGAGCAGGGGGTCCTGAGCCACGGGCTGCACTGCAGATCTGCCACCTGCCAAGGGCTGCCTGGGGCTCCAGGGTGTTCTCTGGTGTCTCCTCAGGTAAGCGGGGACCAAGCTTCCCAAGTCCTGTTTTATTGGGGCACAGATCCTGTCCCTGAGGTTGGAGCCCAGGAGACCCTCACCCTGAAGATCCCCCCTCCTAGTACCATCACAAAGGGGATAGGATTTCCACCCCTGCATTTGGGAGGGCTCATTTCAGTCCCTGAAACGAGGAGAAGTGATGTGCCACCGTCACCAGGGGAGGGGCCCCTCTGCTTGTGCATGGTCAATAATAGCATGGGCTTCCAGAGGAGGGGCGAGCCCAGGATGGGCCCCACCAACAGGCTAAGAAGGCAAATGCTCACCAGGGAGGAGGTTCTGCATATAATCAAGGGAGGTCATTTAAGTCAGGAACATGGGGTAGGTGTCATGTGCAGCTGCCACACAAAACACACAGCCAAGCCACACGTGGGAAGGGATCATGAGCCCTGCAGAAGGGCAAGACCATGACCCAGACCTCCCAGGGCATTTGGAGGAGGGAGCATATGGGAAGGGGGCAGCCTCTTCTACTGATGCGTCACATGCAGACAGAATATGCCAGACACACTGGTGCAGCTCAGGGTGGCATGAAGGGAGCCCGTGTCACCTGCACCCAGATTGAGAGAGAGCACCCACCCCCAGAGCCCTCCACTCCCGCTGCACCTGGCTTCCAATCGCTTGAAGCAGGACACAGGAGCTTCGGATGTTCTTGGAGCACAGTAACCCTGGGGGCTGGGCCCTCAGCCAGGCCACAGAAGACAAAGAGCAAGAGCCTGCTCGTCTCCATCCTCTGCAACAGGAGGGCTCCCTGGGCTTGCACAGGTAGACCAGTGGGGTTGGTTATGAGTTGATTAAACCTGATTAAGTGGCCGACCTTTGCATGTCTGGAACTTTGCCCTAAATGTCAAGCTGGCTTTATTATGGCTGCCGTGGCTGCTGTCAGCTCAGGGCACTGGACGGGAGCAGGCAGAGCTGCAGAGCAGAGTTGCTTCCTGCTGGCTCTAAGAGCAACCTCCCCTTGCTGGGGACCAGCCACAGTCCCCAGGGGAGCCCATGTTACCAAATGGAACTTCAAACACAGCCTTGCCCATGGCTGCCCCCAGCCTTGGGTACTGTCCACCCTGGGGAGTTTCATGCTGTTGCCCTGCAACCTGACCCAAAGCTGACTCCACGCCTGACCCAGAAGGCTGCCTGGGCATAGGCTGGTGCTGGTGTCAGGGTTACAGCCTCAGGATTCCCGGGAGGCTGACACGATAGACTCGGCTCTGTCAGAGCTTCAGGAAAGGATCGGGGTTCTGCTGAGCAAATGGAGGGGTGAGCCTCTCCTGGTTTTACTGCAGTTCAAGTGAAGACAGATGAACAGAAAGAGCCAGGTGCAGGATCAGCCAATCACAAGAGCCAGGCTGTCGGGAGCCCCCAGGAGGCTGGGGCTGCAGACACCAGGCTCTCCTTCACCTCCAGAGAACCGGGGGCCCACCTGTCGCACCATGTTGGTGATGAGTTGGTCTCTGGAGAGACTCTACCAATGTGTAAGTGAGGCAGGTCACTATGACAAAGGACCACCCATGGGGGAGGGGTGGGGCTTGGACAGCACTCATCCTCTCAGTCCTGGAGGCCAGAAGCTGAGACCGAGGTGTGGGCAGGGCTGGGTCCTGGGAGGAATGACTGCAGGAAGGACTTGCTCCAGGTGTGTCCCCCAGAGCTGCCGTCTTTGGGTCCTTGGAGGGCAGATGCACCACCGGATCTTCGGATCTCTGCTCCACCTTCACATGGTGCTGCCCCTGCACATGTTCGCCTCCCATTTTCCCATTGCATGGGGACACCAGAATGTTGGGTGAAGGTCTCCTAGTGACCTTATTTTAGCCTGGTTTCTTCTGTAGAATCATCTCCAACAAGGCCCTGCTCTGAGGGACAGGATCAGGGCTTCAAATGTGAATTGGGGGAAGTCATGTCCATCCCAAGGAGGAGTGAGCCTAACAAGCTGGTGTGGGGGAAGGGCGGTTTTGAGGGTGGCAGTGCCTTGAACCAGGCATCTGACACAGGAGCATAGCGAACTGAGGCATTTAACCTGGACCTACAAGATGTGGAGGGGACAGAGTGGGACAAAGGAGCTGGCTCCAGGCATCTGGAAAGGTTCAAGGGCAGGGGACACTCTCAGCAGGGACAGAGAGGCACCTCACATGAGCCCAGGATGGGGCCCCATCACAACCCCCTGTGACTCACCAGCCAAGGACCCACCTTTTCCTTAGAAGTAAGGGGACCGTGCCCATGGCCTCAGCCCTCCCAGCCTGGCTCCTCCGGGTCTGGGATCAACAGTGTGGCTGGAAGGTCCATGGTGGCGCTGTGCTGCTGAAAACCAGGCTCTACTTGCCCCGGAGCACCCAGTGTCCTCAGGAGGCCTCCAGGAGTCCAGCTCAGGTGCCGGACACTGATGTCTCACTGGAGCCCGGAAGGCTCTGGGAAGCTGGGGGACTGGCAGGGCTGTGAAAAGGACATGGCATGGCCATATGAGGGGATACTAGAGCTGCCCAGTCCAGGCTTACGTGGGAGTGGCTTTCTGTCCAGGTTGTAGGGACTGCCAAGGTGGGAGGGGGGCACAGATCCAGGGTCCCTGAGGTAGAGCAGGCCCTGTGTGGCAGGGCCCTGAGATGGAGCTGGCCTGGAGGCCACGTGGGTCCAAGAGCTCACTGCTGCCCTGCGTCTCCCCATGCCCACTCAGGAGGCCTTAGTCCTCCCTGTGGACTCCAGCAAAGGCAGGACCCTCCTATGCTCTTCCCCAGGAGTCCTCGTGTGCCAGATGACCAGCAGACCAAGGCTTTGAGAGGTTCGTCCTTCCTGCGAGAGGGCCTCTGCCCCTTGCCTCAGGGTGCAGAGAGGCTGAGGGCAAACCAAGAACACTGTGGCCCTGGTCCTGCACTGTAAGCAGTGGGTCCTCTGTCACCTAACTGCTCTTCTCTGTTCTATTTTATGTCACTGAGGCTGTCCCAGAAGGCTGCTGGCCTGGCTGCACTTCTCAACTGCCCTTGTCCACATGGAACAGCATGTCCAGGGAAGCCCCACCTGGCCCAAAGAGGGCAGCAGGTGGGAGATTCTTTGTGGTCACTCAGCTGTGGGTCTCCCTGCTCAGGGGCTTTGGCCTCCCAGGCAGCAGGAGCAGGCTCCTGCGTGCAGAGTCCGGTGGTGCCTGCTGCTCCTCAGCTCTGGGCAAAGCCGCCCTCCCACCTTAAACCCCCTCAGAGCCTGACTGAGTCCTCTGCCTCCAGGCCCTCCTGGGTGTCCGTGTGCTGGCCGAGCTCTGGATGAGGTGCGTGTTTTATTTAAACTGAGCTACACTGTCTCGGACTTCATTTCCCTTCTTGGGAGTTTTTGTTTTCCCTTGAGATAATAATTGCATATTTTTCATGGATTAATTTTCTTTTTATCATTAATTCATTTCCAAAATCACCACCAGATACCTTAAAACACAGGAACTACTATGTCAGCTTGTATCGTTGTAATCATTTCATTGCTCTTTGCTGCTTATTTAATCGTGGTGTCTACTTAATCTGTAGGAATGAGAATCCCTGATGGATATCTAACTTGTCACTGCAGCAGAGTCACGGCCCCTCGTGCAGCCCATGGGTCTGAGCCAGTTCACAAACCCAGACCCTGAAAAGGAGGGCTGGGTGCACCCGGGAAAGACCCTGCTGCACACAGACATCGCAAATGCCAAGTCTGTCTCCATGGGCCACCAGGGAGCTGCAGCTGTCTACTGGGTGTCTGAACTTCAGAAAGCGACCTGGGGACCTACGAGGACGGACTCCAGCTCTGAAATGGCACTAATCCCGGGGCTCCGATGTGCCATGTGACCCCTTCGGAGCTGGGCCGTGTTCGGTCTGCAGATAAATGGGGTTTGGCGGGTTGGTTGCTCATTGTTTTTTCAGTCTGGAATTCATGGTCTAGTGACACGTGCTGGGGGCTGCAGGACCCACAGTGGTAGGTGGGGTGGAGGCAAGCCCGTAGGGTGGAAGCTGCGACTGGACACCTGTGGGGACTGCCAGGATGGGAGCTGGGCCGTGAGGCTCATCTTGGAGGCTGGCAGGCGAGCACAAGCCTCGTTGGGAGAGTCCAACTCCCGGCTCCCTCCTGAGCTGGAGAGCGCCTTTCCCCTTCCTGACTCTGGGGACAACCCTCAGGTGCAGGCCCCTGCTGGAGCCAGGACAGTGGTGGCTGCATCTACTCAGGCGATGGCACGTCCGCGGGGTTGTGTCTCCCAGAGACCTTGGCGGGCAGCCTCCCCATGGCATTGGTGCGGGGGCCACCCTGAGTGACGTGCTGAGTCAAGCTGTGAGCAAGGAGTGAACGGAAAGCTCCAGGATGCCTTCAGCTTGCTAGAGTGGGAAGACAGAGAGGGGCAGCGCTGGGGAAGTCTCCCTGGGTCCTCTGGCCTGGGGCTGGCCGAGATGACCAGGAGGGAGAGGCAGCCTGCAGCATGTGGCCACTGCATGTGCAGGAGGGAGCGCCATGCCCCCTGGGCCGCTCGGGCCATGTGCAGCACACCTGGGAGTGACGCTGGGCCGTGTCCTGTGGCTTCCTGAGGGCATCCTGGGGAGTCACCCAGCATGGCAGGTCCAGGACACACGCTGCTGCCCAGGAGGCTTCAGGCCCAGGTGACTCTCAGACTTGAGCATGGCCGGGCCCTCATGGATAAGCGGTCACTTGCACAACAATACGGATTGCTGGGCCTCCCCAGAGACCCAGACTTGGCAGGTCTGGGTGGGTCCAAGCATTTCAAGTCTGTCATGTGCCCAGGTGACCCGATGCCACCAGCTCAGGAGCCCTCCCTAGCAGAACCCCTGGGCTTGCTGCTCTCTGGAGGTCACAATGTCATGGGCAGCGCAGGGCACAGACACTCAGACTTGGGTAAGAGTGAAGGTTCTTCTGAAGCTGCATTCTCCCTCCCAAGGAGTGTGCTCCAGGGCCACCGCAGAAACTGTCTCCAAGGCCCCGTGTTCCCGGGCAGCCCGCGGCTGGCCGTTCTTCAGCCTGCAAACCCGTTAGTTCTGGTGCAGATGTGGACTCCCTAGGGTAGGGGAGCATGGGCAGCGTGGGCTCAGCAGGTCCTGAAGACCCGGGAAGTGGCAAGTCCCCTACAGCAAGGGAACTCCCCTGAGCACCCTTGTCTTGACTGGAAAACGGGGCACGGTGGAGCCCATATCTTGTGTGTTTGTGCAAAATATGCTGACCCATTGTGAAGTGGGCCCCACTGCGATGACCATGCTCGTGGACACACGCAGGAAGTCCCCCAGCATAGATGCTCAGCCAGGAAGCCACTCTTCACCACCCAGGAGAGGAGGACGGAGGCGCAGGTCCCACTGCATTGGCTGGTGGTCCCGCTACAGAGAGACACCAAAGAAAGCCAAAATGGTAACAAGATCCTCCTGGCAGGATTTCACGATCGCTTCTGTAGAAAATCTTAAGGAATCTTCAAAATAACTATAGAACTAATGAGCAAGCTTAGGTAGGTCAAGTGGTAAGAAAAGAACCAGTTGTATTTCTAGATACTAGCAGCTATCAATTGTAAATAAAATGGGAAATGATTTCATTTACAGCGGCATTCAAAATAAAATGCTTAGGCATGAAGTATGTGTGAGGCTGTGCACTAGAAAACTAGAATCTATTCCTGAACTTTAAAAAGTCCCGAATAAAGAGATGCATATCATGTTTATGATTAAAAACTTGATACTATTAAGGTGTCAATTCTCCCTCAAATAATATAGATGCAACTCAATCCCAACCAAAATTCTAATTTGCTTTTGTGAAGAAACTGACTAGTTGGTTGGTAAAATGTATCTGGGAAGGTGAGGGACCTAGAGTGGCCAAAAGGATCTTAGAAAAGAATGACATCAGTGGGTGTGGAAGGTGCCACTCTTATCCCACCATCCTGACCAACCAAGCCACTGTCTCCTGGGCTTCTGTGTCCTCTTTATGGGAAACAGCGTCCGTGGGTGTAAACGACAGACAGTACTCTGAGTACACTTTGTTAAGTTGCTCATGTCCGGCTGTGGAAACACGACGCAGTGGAGATGACCAAATGGCTGCTCTGATGACCCAGAGCCTTCGTGGTCTCTTGACCAGGTCCACCCCGGGTCCCCATGGACTTGCAACCGATGAGTGACTTGTTCCCTGACTTTCACAAACGTGGGGGTCAGGTCTGCTTTTGCCTGTTTCCTCACATTGAGTCCTTGCTGCATGCTTCAGTCTCCCTGCTGAGTAGTGTCCACTGTACGGACACAGTCCACCTGTGGACGGACACTGGCTATTGCCATAGACCTCCTGTGAGCACTTGGTTTGTGAGGGTGCAGACTTGAGGCGTGGCTGATCACTTGGCAGGTGTGTGTGTCACTGTTGTTAAAAGTGTGCTGATTGCCTCCCCAGCAGTGCGCGGGGGCACAGGGGATTGTGCATGAGAAGCGCAGCTGCTCCGCAGCCTCGCTGACACCGGGCATTCGGACTCACTGTCTTCACAGTGCTCTTCCCTGAGGACTGCCATGTCGGGAAGCTCTGTGTTCGGCTGCCGTCAGTGAGACTCGTCAGGTACCTGCCCGTGTCATTGCTGCCAAGGGTTCGGAGAGTCCTTGCACACTCTGGGTACCAGCTCTTTTTCAGAGGGGCGCTTTGCAAATGTCTTCCCCACTCTTAGATCGTCCTTTTAGTCTCTTACTGGAATCTTTCAAAAAGCAGAAGTCATTAATTTTGATGAAGTTCAATTTATCAACTTTTTTCTTGTATGGATCCTGTTTTTAGTGTCTTATTTAAGAAATATTCACCAAACTGAAGATCACAAAGCTTTTCTCCTAAGTTTTCCTCTGAAATTTTAAAATTATAGATCTTACATTTATGCTGTGATCTACTCTCCATCAATGTGCTGTCCCAGAAGGCCTGAGCTCCTTGTCTCATTGTCTGGCACCCCGCTGAAGAGTCCTTTCTCCACTGGGTTGCTTTTGCATTTCTGTTAAAAAGTCAACGAAGCGTACAAAGAGGGGTGTATTTCTGGAGTAGATTTCACCTCTTCTGAGGCCGGTTCCCACAACAGTGTCCCTCCCGGATCCACAAGGAAGCCTGCCCAGCGCACCCTGCCTGCCTTCCTTTTGGTCCCAAAGTATGCTTCTCACACCGCCACCCGGGGCTGCCTGCACATCCAATCTGACAGGTGCTACCTTGTAGTTGGGGTGCACAGGCCATGACATTTACTGTGGCGTCGTCACGGCTGGGCCTGCGTGGATCCTCCTGCTTTGAGTCTTCTCCTCTCCCTCCGCACTCTCCTTTGTCTCTTCCTGCCTTCTTTGACTGGGTGTTCTGTTTTATTCCCCCTTGGTTGGGTTCTATTGTTCCTGTGCTGTGCTCTTCTGCTTGCTTTGGGCTCACAGTGTGTGCTAACTTGCTGTGTCCACTTCCAGGGACACCATGCTCTTCCCACGGGGGAGAGCCGTGCACAGTGTCCTTCCTGCACAGCCTGCTCTGTGAGCCCCTGCTGCGTAGTTCACCTCTACGCATGCCACGAATCCCGGGTGTAAGTCGATTTTGCTTTAGGTAGCCAACCACCAGTCTCTCCCTTCCCTTCCTTCACCTGACAACCATCTTTTTAAAGGGATTTCAATAATGAGAAAAATGTGCTTCTATTACCCACAAAACTTCTGGTTTCTGGGGTTCCTGTTTTCACCAGGCAGGCCAGATTTTGACACGCATCGCTTTCCTTCTCCTTGAAGGCCTCATGTCAACATGGCTGGCACGGAGAGCGTGTTGCTGCTGAATTCCTTCAGCTCTTCTATGTTGGAAGAGGCTTTATTTCTCTGGAGACACTTTTGCTGGGTATAGAATTCCAAGGTGACCACCGTCTCCTCTTTCCTACTTATTATTGCTTCTACTGAAATCTGTTCTTAGGCGTTTCTCTTACCTTTTGTATGAAATATGTCTTTTTTATTTCTGGCTAATTTTTGAGGATTTTTCTCTTTATCATTGGTTGGGTAGCTCCCACCATGAAACTTGGAACACTTCTTGTCCTCCTCCTCCACGGAGGACTCAGGTGGCCTGTGTTCGGGGCTTCAGGTCCCACAGCTCTGACACTCACCTCACTTTTGCCTCTGTTCTCCATTTCCTCTGAACAGTGTGCCCTGCCTGTTCTCCCGCCCATTCACCTTCTCTTTGGAGATGCTAGATCCACCTCAGTCCCAAACATATACTTTGACTCTTGGACACTGGAGTTTTTTTTTTTTTTTTTATTTCTTAGTGTTGATGGACCTTTATTTTATTCATTTATTTATATTGGTGCTGAGAATCGAACCCAGTGCCTCATGTGAGGCAAGCACTCGACCACCGAGCCCCAGCCCCAGCCCCGACACTGGAGTGTTTACCTCCAGATTCAGATTCGTGTACTTGAACAATCTTTCATGTCTCTTCCAAACACATTCACCTTGCTTGCTCTCTGAAGGTATAAGAGTCATAGTGATTGTCATTTTGGGTGTGTTCCCTTTGATTACAGGTCATGTTTCCTACCTTTTTGCATCCTGGTGACTTCTGAGTGGGTGCTAAGAAGCATTGTTGAGTTTCACCCTGGTGGTGGGTAATACTGTGCTCCTGTGAATATCTGGAACTTTGTTGATGGCTGCAGATGAGCTGCTTATCAACAGTTTGGACGTTCCTTCAGGTCTTGCTTTGAAGCTTTGTTGGATGGGAGCTGAGTCGAGTTTCTTCCAGGGCTAACACTTTCTCACTGCTGAGGCAAACCATCTGAGCTACTTCAGTCTCTGCTCCTCCGTGGTGACGGGGAGCAGAACTTTGTCACTCCAGAGCTGCATTGGTGCCACCAGCTCTCCACAGCACCGTGGTGGGGCTGGCCCTGCTGGCCTTCCCTGTGGAAGGACATCTTGTGTCTTGCCACTACCTGGCTATGCAGCTTAGTGCTGTCCATGGCCAGGGTGGACTTCACACCACTTGGTGTCATCTAGACGAGGGACACACTACAGGATCGGAGTGCTTCGGAGTCCTCAGAGATCACCTCAGGGGCCAGCACTGGGTCTCGTGTCAAAAGCCTCCCATGCACTCAGAATGGCAGAGGTGAGTTGCGTGGTTGGTAAATAGAGTTTGAATTTTGTACGTAATTACATTTCTCCTCCAAATGGTCCATCATTTACTGAAGAATTGTGTTAAAAATCTCCGACTCTGTTTGCTATTTTTCCTCCTTTGAGCCCTGTTGACGTTGCTCCTGCAGCGTGCCCTAGGAGCCTGTGCTGGTGAGGTTTCCCGTCTTGGGGGCCTCAGGAAGTGTCTGTCGTGACCTTGAGCAGGACGTCCATCTCACCAGATCAGCTACTTGAGGTCACGTTTCACACGTGATAGACACGCCCTTTTTTACTTTCCATCTTTGTCCACGTAGCACAGTTATGTATTTTATTTTTTGTTAGTCTAACAACTGTCACTTAGGAGTTTTTAATGTAATCTGTAACATGGTGGGATTCAAATTTACCATTTTGCTATTTGTATTTGTGTCATCTATCCTTTGTCCTTTCTTCCTACTTTTCATCTCTAGTTTGGATGAAATCATTTGAATTAATCATGCCTCCTTGGCACTCTTCTTCAAATGAGATCCATCCTGTAGGAAGAGCTGAGTTCCACATGATGTGGCTTTCTCCCAGCCTGCGTTACTTTCAGTGCTGCTGCTGCTGATGAGGAACTATTAACAAATGTCTTCGTTTTGCCTTGAATTTTAAAAAATACATGTATTTTTGCTGTCATTGGACACGATACCTTTATTTTGTTTACTTTTATGTGGTGCTGAGGGTTGAACCCGGGGCCTCGCAAGTGCTAGGCAAGCGCTCCACCGCTGAGCCCCAGCCCCAGCCCTTGCCTTGACTTTGGGAGATTTTCCTTAGCAGAGTTTCAGCTTGGCGGTCAGCGGTCAGCGGTCTGGTCCGGGCCTGGAGGATGCGCCAGCCTATGTGTCCAGCCTGTGTCCTGCTGGGGGGTCGGCGCCAGCTCACCTGTTCCTCCACACTGCTCTTGTTCTCTGGCTGCCTTTGCGGCCTTGTCTGGGACAATGTGCCTGGCTGCCTGTGTCATTTATTCTGCTTAGTGCTTGTCATTTGGGAAGATTCTGGCCATTGTTGTGTTAAGGAATCCCCGCCCCCGCCCCCAGCCACTTTCTGGGCTCCAGTTGCGTGTGCTAGACCCTTGAATTGTCCCCTGGGCCTTGGCTTGCTTTTCTTCCATCTTCACTGGGATGGCACTTCGCGCAGTGCCAGGCTCACTACCTCCCCTGGTGTGGAAGTGGCACCCCCTTTCTCTACAGAAAAGCCCTCTCCACCAGGGCTGATTTTAGGACTGTCAGCAAAAGAGTCTCTGCAAAAGAGTCCAATGTAGATAAACTTCCTATTTTCGTGTCGCCCTGTTTACTTGGCCACTGGCCGGGAAGATAGCAGCACTCCAGGTGCTGGACACCCCTTACTAGTTTTTCACAAACATGTATCCTGTATAGTACTTTGAAGAAATGTGCAAACAAGGCCTCTGGCCTTGAGCTGGGCTTCACAGAGATGTCTACATTTCTAAGACAAGTTACAATCGGGCTCCATGGAAACAGCTGGCAGGGGAGGAAAGAAGGGGAGGAGAAGCTCCCCCCTTCTCAGGTGTGGTCCTTGAAGGGTTAACTTGCCCAGAACAGTGAAAGAAAACGCTGCCTTTATGGGAACTTCTACAGACTGTGAACTTCTGAGCCCCGCCCCTTACACGCTGGGTATAAAACTCTGAAACTCCCTGAACTCGGGGTTCAGGGGATTGATTGATTACAGCAAAAGCTGTGCCCTCTGAGCCTGGCTGCAGCCAAATAAAACTGTTTCCTGCTGTCTTCGGTGCCCCACCTCGTTTGTCTCTACACCAGTGTCTCACCCACTAGTCTCACCTGGTGTGAGGGGGGGTGCCTCTTGCCCAACCCTGAGTCCACTTGGCAGAATCCTGCCCCAGTGGCGTGAGAGGGAGGGGGGTCCAGGGTGGCTCAGTAACACAGGGTCAGACAGCCCACAGCTGGCCTGGTAGGTCACCACTGAGTTCAGCTGGTCAGGGGCAGGCGCGGGATGGGCTGGCCTGGCTCTGAGAGGGGGCCTGTCACCCCTGGAGGCGGGCGGATCCCACGGCCTTCGTCCTGCATGCACTGCTTCATCTTCGCCCCTCAGTCTCCCTGCCTGTGCCCTGTGCCCCTCCCCGTGGAGGCTTTGACTTGAAGCCGGGCAGCCTGTGAGTCCCTGTGAGGTGAGGAGGCAGGGCCAGGCTCAGGGTGCTGCTGGCTGAGGGGCCACCTACACCCGTCGCCGTCCCAGCAGGAGGTGTTCTCTCGCGTCCAGTGAGTCGTGCTGGGAGCAGCTAGGCATGGCTCCTCCCCCTGGCAGTCCTGTGATCACTGTGGCTGGCTGCCACCATCTAAGTGTCCCTTTTCCCTTCTCCGCAGGATCATACCCCCGTCTGTGGCCTCAGGTGTGACCATGTGAAGCAGGAGTGGGACCAACCTGCTCCTCCACAGGGAAGAGCCGACATCTAGGGTGTGCTCCGACCCCTCTTCCTTCTGCCATCTGGCTGCAGGACCTGGGAAGGCCACTCTGCTGGTCCAGGACCCACACGTGAAGGGCGGTGTTGCTGCAGCCGGCCTGCCCTGGACGGCACGAGCCAGCAGTGAAGCTACTGCTGACCCCAATCCCAGTGGCCACACTTGTTACGCAGCACACCCCCTGTGCCCCGTGGGTAATGGGCCCTCCACACAGGCTTCTCTGCTTGAAGGTCGGTTCCCAGGGTGGGACGCCTCCACTCGGACCACAGCTGATCTACTGCAGTGTAGGTGGCCATCAGCAACGGGGGCTGCCCCCTCCGGAACCAGGGGCAAGACAGGTGCTGCGCGATCAGACGGCAGCTGGTGAGGGGGAGATGGGGCTGCTGCAGTTTGGGCCCCGAGGCCCTGGGGTCCTCCTTGGTCTCTCATGACCGAGGCTGTGACAATGGGTAGGAGGGCAAAGACCCACCTGCTCAGGGCTAAGAGGAAGAGACTAGGCGTGAGGAGGGGGCTGTGCACACCGGTCAGATCTTGTGACTACCAGGATGGTGGTGGCCGCGGCTCGCGCTCGCGTGGCCGGGTGAGTGCCCGAGCTGTGGTAGGCACGCACGTCAGTGGGCAGCACGCTGTCATTTCACACAGCAACAGGCGTGGGACGGTGACCTTGTGACTCAGTTTCCCCATGGAAGGTCCACAGATGGGTTTGTGCCTGCACAGAATCCACGTCACCCAGAAGTGGACCGGCCTTCTGGGAGAAGTCACTTGCAGGTGTGACTCAAGCCGGGGGAGAGGGCACTGGAGCCAGCTTGGGCGGCCAGCGGGGGCTGTGGTGGGCTCGCTCTGCCCCTCCCCACAAGCCAAGCTCAGCTGCACGAACCTGGGGGTGGTCTGGCTTCCAGCCAGGACAGCAAATGACAAGCGCTGGGTGGGGCTCAGTGTCGCGCCCTCCTGGTTCTGTCCCCGGCACAATCCAGCCGGACGGAGCACCCCTTTGCTCCAAGAAAGCCTTTTCTACAGCATTCAGTCACGGCGCTTTCCAGACCTGCTAGCGATGGAGAGGAACTGCATCTTGGCTGGTTCTAGGAAATGTCTGCTGTCACCCTTCCAAAAAACAGGACACACCACACCACACGCCTTCAAGTATCTACGTACGGCTTTATTCCACAGAAAACCACGTGCTTCACGTGGTGGCTCCGCGGGGCGAGGCCGCAGACTGCAGGTCGCCACGCGAGGGAAGAGAATCGGGAGGAACAAACATCCATTCCGAGTCTGTCTCAGAGATTTTCTCCTGAAAACCCTTCATCTTCAGACGGCAGGGCAGGGCGCGGCCCTCCCTTGGAATATCTTAGTTTATTACCTCCTTCATGAGCCATTTCTAGGCTTTTCTCTTCTAAAAATGAACCTTTACCTGTCACTGTGAGTGGCCGGCTGGGCACCAAGGCCGCCTCTGAATCCCCTCCAAGGAGCCAGGAGCCTGGGTGGGCCTTGCTGATGGCACTGCCCACTCAGTGCTGCCCGAGCCACCCGGGACTCTGGCCTGGTGGTCACTCCCTGTGCAGTGCCCCAGATGGGAAACCCAATTCGTCTCAGGAAAAAAAGCACAAATTCCAAACAGACCCAGAGCCGGCTCAGAGAGACGCCGTGGCCGCCATGTGCTCCGAGGAAGGGCATCTGCCTGGGCCTGACCAGGATGGAGGAGACTTTGTGGAGCCTACAGCCCTGCCACGGCGGGTCAGCCACACTCGGGGGCTCTGCGGTGCCCCAAGTCACCACAGAAACCAAGCAAAGGGGGAGAGGCCAGGGTCAGGGGACCTCCCTGCCAGGCCTGGAGTGTCAGCTGCTCGAGGAGGAGAGGGGGGACTCGAGATGAACTGACCGCTCCGGCTCCCCTTCTGCCTGGTTCATTTGCAGTGAGCGCGGCCGTGACCAGAGGTCATGCTCTGATGAAATGGATCTCACTATATTCAAACAGAAACACCAAACTGGTAACGTTTATAAAAAAAGGGGATTTTAAAAGGATTAAGGAAAGCAGAAGAGGTGTCCTGGGGCCGGACGCCGGTGGCCAAGCCTCCCCACAGGCCCGAGGGGCTTTCCTGGGAGAGGTTGCTAGAAATGTCATCGAGGTGCGAGTTGGCCTCCGTCTATCAAAAAAGGGCTGGTAAACAAATATGCTCTGACCCAACAAGAAAAATGAAGTAGAAAAACAATTTTCTCTTTTTTAAAAAAATGCTGGATGTGTTCCAAAGTACCTAAATGAAGTTTATAAAAGACCAGGAGCTCCCACACAGTGGACCGTGTGTCGGTGACAGCACTGCCAGCTGCAACCCGCAAGGCGGGCAGAGGTCTGGGACCACGCGTGGGCCACTCCACCAGTGTGAGCAGCGTGGCCGCCCCGAATGTGCCATGCGCAGAGAAGGGGACACGCAGAGGGCCTGGTGCTCTAGGTGAGGCCACCTGCCGCCCCCAGCTCGCCCCACGCAGCTCCCTCCAAGGCTGCTCACAAGGGGACAGAGCAACAACCCCAAGTCCCCGGGGCCTGGGCGTGCAGCGCGAACGCTCAGGGTACGAGAGGAGAGTGCACCCAGGTGTCCCGGGCCACGGGAGGCGAGGGTGGCAGGGAGCCACGGCCTCCGGGTCCTCTGTCCTAGTCCAGTTTCTTGCAACAAGGCTCCCTCCCGAAGCCCGAGCTGTCAGGGCTGAAGTCGGCACAGAAGCCGTTGGGGGTTGGCCCGGGCGGGGTCTGTGTGCAGTGCGTGTGTCGCGTCTGGTCGGGGTACAGATACTCCTCTGCGAAGTCGGGGTGCGAGTCCACAAACCTGGTGAAGTCGGCTGCAAGAAGCAGAGGCACCTCAGTTACCGGACTTCGGGCAGCAGACCCCTGGCCCCTGGCTCTCCCCTGTGCTCACGTGGCATCCCCTGTCCCCTGGGGAGGGCAGCAGGGAAGCAGATGCTGGGGGAGGGGACCCTCTAGGGAAAACTGGTGACTTTGAGCCCAACAGAAATGCCCCGTCCTCAGCACCTGCGAAGTGGACTCTGGGCTGAGGCTGTGTCTGGGCAGCACCTGGAGGTGGTGCCGCCAACTGCACACGCTTTGGCACTGGGACCTGGCGAGAGCGAGGGCCCTCCTCGTAGACCCTGGCATCGTTCCCACCGACACAGGCAGGCACACAGACACACACTGGCACCTACTTTCACGCTCACACGCTTGGGGTCTGACTTTGGACATAATTTTTAAAGCATCCCCAAAGAAGACATGAACACTGGCCGTTTCGAGATCTCCACGGCCTCCCGCAGCGAATGTCTGTCCTGCTTCTTCAGTAAAACACACGCTGACTTGGAGGTGACCAGGGTGCTCTGTGTGACCCTGCCCTGTGGACCTGTCCCTGGGGATCCCTGCCGTCACTTAGTTCTGGGCCGCCTGAGGCCGTGGCTCCTCCTGTCCCCACTGCGCTCCGTCCTGGACCCTCAGAGGTGGGTGTGGTGTGCTGGAGCATGGGATTTCTCATTTGCTTTAAGGCAATTCTTTGAGGACAGACTGCTGCACCCATTTTAGAGGTTGAGAGAGTGAAGATTCAGAAGACCATGGTGAGGACCTTGGCACCGCAGGGTCACAGGCAGGAGCGCCAAACCCACGCACGAGTGTCCCAAAAGGATGCGATGTGTGTCACTCCCTCCACAAGGGAGGAGGCACCTCGGGGTTGGTTTGCTGATTCCACACTGCGATGTGAATATCAGCCTGGCCATTTCTCAGTGTCCGGCCTGCCAGTGGAGCCGTGCTGGACCCAGGACACCTGCTCAGATGCCCCAAAGGTGTCCTCTAGGGGAGAACCGCTGTGCCCAGCACACCTGCAACAGTTCTGCGCCCAACCCCAGGCTCCATCTTTCCTGACAGACTACTCCTGGCCCAGGTGGACTGAGATCCAGGGCTGTGGCTGCTGGGGACGTAGCTACAGTGTCCCCAGGAGGGGAGACCCTGCAACCTCTGTGGACTCTGAACTTTCGAAGCAGGCAGAGCTTGGCTCTGTGTCTTGTGCCTCTGAGGCGCCGCGGGGCCACATGAGAGGACAGGACAGGCTGGTGCGTGGAAGGGACAGGGGCTCTGGTCCTGTCCCCAGGTCTCCCGGGCTCACCCTCCCAGCACTCTTGGGCCAGAGCCTTTGCCACGTGACTGCTGCTGGGGCAGGTGACCCCTCCTCCACTCACCAAATGTGACTGTCCCCTTCCCCTTCTCGTCGATGGCCTGGAACAGGTCGGTGACAGTAAGCTCTGCCACACCCAGGGCAGTCTTCAGGATGCAGGACAGGTCACCCTCAGTTACACCGCCGTCCTCAGGTGACCCGTACATCTACAGGGAACAGCGGGGCGTCACTGAGGCTCCCTCTCCTGGCTAGGCCTGGTGCACCCGTCCACAGATGTCCCAGCCCTCAGCAGCCATGACCCCACCTTCTCAGAAATGCTGGGCCCCAGGCAGGGCTGTGCCCAGGCCCCTGACTTCTACCTTCTAGGACCTGGTGCCCCTCGGCCTGAGACAAGGAGGCTGCCGATGCCTGGCTACAACTGACCAGCAGACTGACAAGCAAGGGGCACAGGGGAGAGAGCAGAGCCGGGCCCAGAACTCCCCACAGCACCACTGGCCCTGAGAATCCAGGCTTGGGGTCGAGCGCCATGCCGAGTCCACAGAAGGCCAGAGCAGAGGAGCGCAGGCCGGGCTCTGGCAGAGCAGCGTGCCTCTGGCCCCACCTACTGGCCACAGCGTGAACTGCGGCCCAGTGGAGGCCCATGGGCCTGGACGGGCTGTCTGGAGTGCCCAGGCTGAAACTTGGACTGAGTGCTGGTGTTTCTACATTCAGATGGTTATCTACAGGCTGGGCAGCAGGGCAGGGCGGCAGCCAGGCCGGCGGACTGCTGGGCTTCCCTCTCCTCCTCCGGAGGTTCCGGGGGCTTCCGCAGGCGTCAGGGCTCCCTCGGGCACGGAGCAGACAGGGGGCCCAGGGTGTAGGCATCGCCCGAAAGCCCCACTTCTGGGACGCTCTCGTGTGTGTGCCCTGCGTCCTCAGAGCTGTTGGCAGCCCTGAGCCATGACATGGGGAACCTGTCAAGGTGCCACGGCTGTGTCACCCGGTCCTGTCACAGAGCATCCCATGTAGGCCCGTGTCACCAGGCTGCCTGCATGTGACCAGGGCTGGGAGACGTCGGGGCCAGCAGGAGGGACAGGGCGTGGCATTAGGAGGTGGTGGCCTGTGCTGGTGCAGAGAGCAGGGGCACGAGAGCCCGACGTGGCGCCAGCAGCAGTCAGGGTGAGCAGGCGTGGCAGCAGGTGGGCCGGGCAGGTGTGGCAGTGGCCTCTGCACTCTGCCAGGCAGCACGTGAGAGGTGACTTCCCAGCGCCAGGCGGCCAAGGCAGGGTGGCGTGTGCTGCCACCCAGAGGCGAGGGCCCTGAGAGACTTGTGGAGACACCGTCCTCTCCAGGGCAGTTACCTGCCCACCCACGGTGGGCCTCCACAGTGCCAGCCCGAGGATGAGCTCAGGCCCTGCAGAGTGCCCCCTCCCACCTGCTGTCACCCATTACGAGCCCGAGATGGGCCAGGCTGTCAGAACAGGATGTGGCCTGGATGCAGGCCAGAGGCCTCAGAAGTGGCCTGCCCAGGCCCGCTGGGGCCAGATGTTGACATCACCCTGTCAGTTCCCCAGTGTGACCCACATAAGCCACCCTGGCACGTGAAGGCATTTCCCAGCCTGGCTGTGGAGGGTGTGCAGTCAGAGGGACAAGGGGGGTTCTCCAAGCAGCAAGACAAGTGGCTCCTGACTCAGGCTTCAGGTTCTGACGTCTGACTAATGCGAGCTGCTCCTATGGGCGTCTCTAACAGGACCCTGTCTCTAGACGGGCAAAGCTGGCCCAGCTCTACCCCAGGTAACAGGGCTGGCGAGGTAAGCCCCGAGGGGCCCAGGCCTGCAGGTGGGTGGGAGGAGGTCCAGGCCCAGCAGGAACTGGCTTGGCTGGGGGACTCAGTGAGTGGGCTGAGCTGATGGGGGCTGTGTGGGCCCTGCCCAGGGCACTGGGCATGCCCTCCCGCTCTAAAGATGTCTGCAAGGGCAGTAGTGAAGCAGACTTCAGAGCTGCCACTGGCGAGGGGCGGTAAGACCGTGTCTCAGGTCTGATGTGGCGCCTGACTGTCCCCATGAATTGTTGACGTGGGACCCCACTTGCCTTAAATGCCAGCTGGAGGGTGTCTAGAGTCTGGGATGGCCGGCACACCACTGACAGGGCGACCACGTACTCCCGCAGGTCCACCAGGCCGTCTCCGCTCTGCAAAAGAGACACGCCCTCAGGGGCTTGCTCGCCCCAGTGGGCAGCCAGTCAGCAGGCAGGTGGACCAGGTGTCCTGCAGGCTGGTGTGCTGGCAGAGGGTTTCCGGAAGGACCTGCCGGGCAGCTGGCTCTGCGTGGGAGCTGCTGTGCGTGCCTGTACACATGGTCGACTCTCAGGGCTGCAGGCCACGGGCGCAGCTTCTCCAGGAAGGAGAGCAGGCAAGAAAGGCCTGCTGCCTGCCAAGACGGGTCAGAAGACCAAGCAGCCACACCTGCTGTGCTCTGCGCACCCGCCTGCTGTGGAGAGACCTCAGCATTCGGAACACAGGGTCCAGGTCCAACCAAGCGGAGTTGACCACCCAGACCCTCAGCCACCTGCTCCAAGTCTCGGTGGGACACATCCCTGCTTGGAAGGCAGGGACGGGCGGGGACCACAGGTGAGTGGGACACGGCGAAGGACACATGCAGCAGGACGCCCGTCAGCTCAGGAAGCGGAGTGCTGGGTGCACAGGACTGTCACTCTTGCTGCCCCTGGTCCACTGCAGACGTTAGGCCCAGGGTCAGGCAGGCGAAGGTCCTGAGCACCCTCTGAGGGGATGTGGTGGCCATCTTGCAGTGGCCTTGGTCCAGCTCTCAAGGCCTGGGGTACAGGGTGCTGGTCTCTGGAAGCAGCTCGGGCACCAGGCAGGTGTGGCCCACACTAGACCCAATGGCTACATGTGTCCAGCTCTGGGACAGCTGGGCCTCTGGGTCTAAGGCCCTGCAGGTGAAATGGGGCATGCTCTTACCTCAAATGACCACCATGCATTTGAAAGAGCAGAAAATAAAAATCAACACCCCACACATCGCTATGGGTCACTTGGGGACACGAGAGCTGACCAAGAATCCCTGTCACAAGCTGGGAACCCACCCCGAGAGGCCCGAGCAGGGACAGCCAAGGCCCAGCAGTGCAGGCAGTAGGACCGGCCGGTGCTGTGTCAGCACTGCCTCTGGCTGGGGAGGATGTGAACCCAGGGTCACGGTGACATCCATGACCCAGGGACCCAAGTGTCCCAGGCACTCACAGGCTCCCCTATCCTGCCACAGCCACACTGAGGCTGCCCGTCATGTACACGAACTCGCCAGACAAGCTCACAGGAGGTGCCGTGCCACGCAGGACAGGCAGTGGGGTCACACGGGACACAGCACAATTGGCGACCCTGTGATGATGGGCAGGCGTAGCCGGCTTCTGCCCGCCTGCCACCCTGACCTCGCAAGGCACCTTTCAGAGCCACGGTGACGTGACCGTGGACCCTCATTTGGCCAGTGTGTGACCTAGGAGGGCACGGGACGTGGGAGGGGCTGGGCTGGCTGTGTGGTGTGGGCCTCTCAGACACCCACTGACACCCCACAGCACCAGCACGTCTTGGGGAGGGAAGGCTCGGATGATCTGCTTCTGCACACACGGAGGAGCACAGAGGGACCGGCTGGTGCTGGCCCCGGGCAAGGGGCATGCTGGACACTGGCCCTGGGCAGCGGGGCTCCTCCTCTGCTCTCAAACTTGGGTCAGGTGTGTTCCAGCCACAGCAAAGGCCTCTTGTATTCTGAAAAGCCCGGTGTCGCACCAAGACCCCTCTCTAGCGGCCGCACCTCGTCAAAGAGCGAGAAGAGTTCCTCCAGTGTGTCCGAGACGGGGACCCCCAGGAACGCGGCGAACGCCGGCAGGCCCAGCCTCTCCTGGCTCTGCACCTGGGCACTTTCCAAGTATTTATCCAGATCCTTCTCAAGCTTTTCAGGCTTCAGCCTAAAAAAATAAGAGGGGTTTCTTTCAAGAAGCCCACCAGGGGCCTTGCCACCCCTCCGGAGGCTCCTCAGGACCCTCAGGCTACCCACACGGCAGGACCAGCGTCGGCTGCCAGGCTGAGGCAGAGCCTGGGCCAGCAGGTGCGGGGCTGCCTGGCTTCTGGCCAACAGGGGACGTGCTGGCCGCTCTGCCCGTTCCCTGGACACCCATGGCATCGGGGGACAGCTGATGCCCACCACAGAGGGCTTCTAAGGCCCTTCTATGTGGACTGAGGCTGATATTTAAGTCACCTTGGAGCAGGTACAAACGTCACTTCCTGGGCCATCTGCCCTGTGCCTCAGCTACACCGGGTCCTGACCCTCGCTTGGGGGGTCCCAGGACACTCACCCGAGGCCCCGCACCAGCCTGGCAAACTCCAACAGGCAGGTGTCAGCGGGCAGGCGGAGCTGTCCCTTGGCCAGGGCCAGCTGGCAGTCCTCGAACGTGTAGTCGGTCACGGAGACGCCCAAGGCCCTGCAAGGAAGGGGCCGTCAGCCTCCCCACTTTGGCCAGTCCCCCTCAGCAGCTGGGCAAGGGGGCCGGGGCGTCTGAGGGCACCAGGGTGGACGGTCTCAAGGGAGCACCTATATGCTGCGCCTGGCCATGTGTGTCCACAGCGCAGAAGCACAGCCCCAGCTTGTGGGAGAGTGCAGAGGTTGGCCGGGTTGCTGGGGGCAGCTCCAATCAGACGCCCATGCAGTGGTGCCCACTGACCACATGCCCACCCCCCTGGTGGCCCCAGGACGGAAGCTGCTCTGTAGAGCACGCACTCCCTGGTGGGGCCCCTCAGGCAGGTTCACCTCGTGACGGGCCCCACAGAGGTCCACCACTTCTGATTTGTACTCAGACAAACATTTTTAAGTTAGAGGCTGAGTGAGAACGTAACGTTGATCACGGTGGGGGCTGAAATGAGGGTGAGCACCGCAATAGGCAGGCTTCCCGCACGGGTACTGACCAGAGGCCACAGAGCACATGCCCTAGGTCTGGAAAGACCCGCCTGTCCTTGGGGCCTTGACCCTTGGGGAGCCCAGGGGTCAGAGAACACTGACACGAAGAACCAAAGGAGGGCCCGAAGCACAAGGTGCCCAGGCAGCCGTGCTGGCACGAATCCTTCAGCGCCAGCTTTCAGGGTTCGGTATCCAGCTGCAAACCCTGTTGACTCCAGAGGCAGCGTCCAGGGCCAAAAAGCCATGGCATGGCGGGCTCCTGTCACCTGTGTCCCTTGCGGGGGCCCAGGAACTGGGAAGGGCTGGGAGGGCCTGGCCTGGATGCAGATGTGGTCTCAGCTACTCCCTGGGTCCCAGGTGTGCACAGCTCTTGCCCCTGTCCGGCTCAGCTGGGCACAGGGCCAGTGCAGGCTTGTTTTCCCGAGCTGTGTGGCCAGCAGGGGACTAAAGGGAAAGGCACCTCCCCTGTGGGGAGCAGAGGACGGCCTTCCAGCCAGCCCTGCCAGGTCTGGGGGTGGGCACCTGCAGCAAGGAGGGCGAGAGCACAGGAGGCTCTGGGCAGGAGATGCGGCACCTGGTCCCTGGCCTCTTCCCAGAGCCAGCGGGACCCTCACCAAGCCCACAGGAGGCACTGGCCCCGACCAGGAGATGTGCCTGGAGCTCCACCCAGACCTGTGGGTCAGGAAGCGAGCAGGGCCGGTGCCTGAGGAAGGGAGAGGGGGTGCACGGGCACCATCACTGGCCTGCGATGAGCGGACGAGGGGCAGGGCAGGCCAGGCCCTGCTTCAAAGAGGAACAGAACCGTGTGAGAGCAGGTGGGGACAGGCCCGCCCTGCCCACCTCGAGCCCCTGGGGGACTGTGGTCTTACGAGGCCAGCGGGAAGTACCATGCTTGGCCTGTGGGGGACACAACACTGGCAGCCTATGTGGGGGTGAACTCAGAGGCCTGGGCGCAAGGCTCCGACCCCGAGCTGCCAGGGCTGGTGCTCCTGTGGGCTGGGTCGGGCTGCAGCAGAAACACGGGGTCAGGTGCCAATGGGAGCTTTGAACTTGCAAACGAAGCAAGAGTTAACCACCTTCTACATGGTGAACGGGCAGAAACACCACCAGACACAAGTGCGGCACGAGGCAGGAGGCCCGGCGCTCCCCGCCAGGGCCCAGCACCTGCTCTCCCGGTGTGACAGGGTGACAGTTGCCTGCCAGGGACGGGGCGCTCACTCACTCGGCCATGACGCTCCGCACGTTGCTGGCGTACAGTGCAGGGTTCCTTTTCTCCTCCTCAGAAGGGTTGTACACGGGGAGGAACTGGGCACAGAGAAGGCAGGTCAGCTGCAGGGGCAGCGCAAGAGGCCAACAGCACAGAGCCACCACTGTTAGGACTGCCGGCCGGCAGGCGAGGTCTGCCCAGGCAGGTTAGCAGTGCCCCACCCACACCCACCCGTGCACACCGCATACCCACACCCGTGCACGTTGCACATGCACACACTGCACACACCCACATGTGCACACTGCACACACCTACTACGTACACACTTGATACACACACACCCCGGCAGGACACCCAGCTCCTCTGCATGCTCACCTCTGACCTCACGAGAGGTGGGTCTTGAGGCACTGCATTTCCACCTCCCAAGGTCACAGTTTTGTCTGACAAACTACACTTGTCTACACATTTGGAAGAAACTCTTGGTAGCTTTCTGTCACTTACTATTTTGAAATTAAGATAAATCGTGCTGTGGACACACGGTGCCTGAGACACGGGATTTAAATGACTGAGATCATGTCGACAACTCCCATCCTGCACACAGAGGCAAAGACCCTCCCTGGCGCCTTGAACCTGTTCCACGCGGGAGCACCCGGAGCCCGTCGGCGCTCCCTGTGGAACTCCACGCTGCCACTCCTGCTTTATTTAAAAGTCCCGTCAACTGCCATGGTCTTAGCCCCTTACACAAGCCACGCATGAACAGACAGGCATCTGCGGGGCCACTAGGTCTCTTCTCCCGAAATGAGCCACCAGCTCTGACAGAGCTGCTCAGAACCAGGAGCATCAGGCCTTTGGACCTGGCCCGGCTGCCTCCTGGAGCAGTGGCGGCCCACATACGCACCCCAGCTGCAGGGCTGCCAGGCTGGCTCAGGGCTTTGCAGTCACAGGGGCTGACCTCCCTGAGAAGTGGGCAGCCTGGCTGGGTCAGCTGTCCAGCTAGCACTGCCCTGTGATGTCTGTGGAAGGTGCGGGGGACGCATCCTTGAGTCTGTGCACCGCGTTGCCTTAGGTCCCTTTCAAGCTATTCTTCACTCATGAAAAATCCTACAGTGCACGAACACGGCCAAGTGGGTTAGCCAATACACGGGCGTCAGGACCTGGCAGACATGCCCTAACCAAATGCCATCAGGACGACGGCCAGACGTATTTAGCAGGATGAACTCAGCAGTATTAGTGCCAGTAAAATTGAAAGCAAAGTTATTGCATAGGTGCTAGCTTTCTACACACTTAAGCTCTAACAACCATAATAAAAGATTGATAGGATTAGCTTCCTCATTGATTAAAAAAGTCCTGTCTGAATGGTCCCAAATCATTTAAGACATGAAGTTATTGGTGCAAAGTAACCAGGAAGCCCCTCTAAGGAAACCCGAGAAAGGGATGAGATCCAGTGACACTGTTTCAGCCCAGAATGTAACACTGTGGTGCTGGCTCTCCACAGCGGGTCAATGCTGGTAGACTCCTAGCCATTTTGTAACATTATATCAAGGTCCCTCAGTTTAACAGTTTTAACATTGTGTCTACACAGCTCTAAGCTGAACCCTGTTCTGACACTCTGTGCCTCTGGACAGACCCGGGGAAGCACTGGACAGACCTGAACATGACCTTGGGTAACACTGTAACCACACATACCTCAATTTCCACTTGGTTGTGAAACTGGCACAGGGTGAGCCACAGGATTTTCAACCTTTAAAACATTGAACAGATCGGTGACACCGGTTAACAAGGCTCTCGGCTCCTCCCGTGAACGACTGCAGGGCTGGAGTCTGCAGTTGTGCCTCCCGGTTCACCCCTCCAGAGGGCGCTGCTGGGCAGGGAGCAGCCTTCAGGAGGGCGCAGAGCCTCGGAGCCCAGTCCAAAGCTCCAGCATGCAGTGGTCTTCAGTGTCCCAATGCTTGTCCTGCCTTGGGTTTGTTCACATGCTGTCCTCTCCAGCTGCCCTCCTGCTCAGGAAACCTCATCTATGGACACCTGACCCAGCCTCAGGCCATGTCCTCCAGAGCCCAGTGCTGCCACTGCCCCTGCAGCCTGGCTCCGAGGCCTCTGTGTACAGCTGGCATCGTGGCTCTGGAAGGGGGAGCCCCAGAGTGCCAGGCCCACCCTGCAGCCTGCTTCCTAGCTCTCTGCATGGGCCTGTTTCTGCTCCACTATGCCATCCCCAAGCCCGAGACACAGGCCCCCACAGAGCCCTTCCTGACCCTTCATCCCGAGAAGGGCTGACACCTGACCTGTCACCTGCCTAGGCCCAGTCCTGCTTCCCCCTGAAGTCCCTGGGCTGCCCTGTTCTCTCAAGGGCCTCGTCACCCACCTCTCCTCCCTCCAAACACCAGCTCACACACCAGTGTCCTGGAGGCCCAGAGGAGCTGGGCATCCTGGGCTCCCACTGTGGCTCTTCTTACTGTGTGGGGCTATTAACCATTGTGTGACTGTCCCAGGGGTCAGGGATGCCAACCCGAAAGCCTCCGCCATCCAGCACTACCCAGCCCCATGTCTGAGCAGAAGTCCCCACCCTGAACACCTGGCCACCAGGTGGACGGTGGTAGCTACCGAGCTGATGACTAGGGATGGAACAGAAGAGCTTGGTGACCTCCTGAGGGTGCTGAAGCCGAAGAACTCTAAGTCCCCGAATCCAGAGTGCTAGGATGGGGCCTCACAGGGGCATTGGCTTTCACAGTGGGCTGGACCTGACCACTACCAAACGGCAGCTTTCACATTTGCAAAAGTGACACAGGCACAGGGAACCCCAGAGGGCCCACGTTTCCACAGAACGACAGGACAAACAAGAGGACGTGGGGACGACTTACGCTCCGGGTCCTCGCCAGGTCCATGTGATGGTGTCCTGAGGGCAGGAGAGGAGCAGAATCCATCAGGCCTGGAGCTAGGTGTCATGGGCTGCCCGCCCCCTGACCTGCAGAGGCCCAGGGTCTCTTCCTCCAGGGTGGACTTGGGTCCCAATGTCCCAGGTCCTGCAAACACCCGTATCTCTCTTCTTGGCAGCAAGGCTGCGGTTCCAGGTCTGCCTCAGTCCCAGCCGACCCCTTCCCTGCCTCTCCACCTCCAGTGCATCCAGGGACCTTAGTCCACAGAACAGAGCTGCTGTGCTGCTGCCCTCCAGCACATTCACAGGCTCCAGGCTGCCCTTGCTCAGGCACCGGTGCTGCCCATACCTGCCCCGCCTGAAACAGGTCCTGCCCACACCTGGTCCTGTCTACACTGGCCCTGCCTATACCAGGTCCTGTCTATATTGGCCCTGCCTGTACCAGGTCCTGTCTACATTGGTTCTGCCTGTACCAGGTCCTGTCTACATTGGCCCTGCCTGTACCAGGTCCTGTCTACATTGGCCCTGACTGTACCAGGTCCTGTCTACATTGGCCCTGACTGTACCAGGTCCTGTCTATATTGGTCCTGACTGTACCAGGTCCTGTCTACATTGGCCCTTCCTGTACCAGGTCCTGCCTACACTGGCCCTGCCTGTACCAGGTCCTGTCTACATTGGTCCTGCCTGTACCAGGTCCTGTCTACATTGGTCCTGACTGTACCAGGTCCTGTCTACATTGGTCCTGACTGTACCAGGTCCTGTCTACATTGGTCCTGCCTGTACCAGGTCCTGTCTACATTGGTCCTGCCTGTACCAGGTCCTGTCTACATTGGCCCTGACTGTACCAGGTCCTGTCTACATTGGCCCTGACTGTACCAGGTCCTGTCTACATTGGCCCTGCCTGTACCAGGTCCTGTCTACATTGGCCCTGACTGTACCAGGTCCTGTCTACATTGGCCCTGCCTGTACCAGGTCCTGTCTACATTGGTCCTGACTGTACCAGGTCCTGTCTACATTGGTCCTGACTGTACCAGGTCCTGTCTACATTGGATCTGTCTGTACCAGGTCCTGTCTACATTGGCCCTGACTGTACCACATTGGCCCTGACTGTACCAGGTCCTGTCTATATTGGTCCTGACTGTACCTGACTCCACTGTACCAGGTCCTGCCTGTATCTGGTCCTGTCCACACTGGTCCTGGTCCTGCCTGCACAGGTCCTGCCCACACCTGGCTGCGGGAAGCAGTCAGTAGCCTATTCCCATGTGGCACCCACCTGCACCCTCAGGGTCCACACCATGACTCTCCAGCACAGATGTGCTCCCTGGGTCAGCCCCTTGCTGGGGAGGGACAACACCAACCTCTGTTCTGACTGTGGCCAACTTGAGACCTGGCTGCCCCGTGGGCATGTGCCAGTCACCTGCCTGGGGAGCTCCAGGAATGACACTGGCTTCTACTCACCCCTTCCCCCTCCCCCTCCCCCGATCCTCCTCGCAGGTCTGAGCATGGACGTGTCGTCACGGGGTCTCCTGCAGCTGAGCTGCTGCGGGGACAGGGCACAGATGCAAGTGAGAGCTGTGTGGCAGCCACACCAAGGCAGGCTCACCCGGGAGACCTGGGCCTGCACACCAGGGTGTGTCACTAGCAGAGCTGTGGGTAGAGACACCCGTGAGGAAGGACCAGAGTCAGCTTTGTGGCTTCTGGGTCTGCACTGGCCCTGTCCGTGGCTGCACCCCCGTGCCCACAGGTGGCCTGCATTCCTGCTGCACTGGCCCATCGAGCCGGGGGCCACAGCCTTTTCTTTCTATGAGCACTGCTCTGCTGTCATAGAATATCTGCAGGAAGAGCCCTGCAGGCTGCGAGCCCACCTCTAGGGAGGTTTCTCCATCCAGAGACACCAGGTGCCCCCCATACTGAGCCCAGGCCTGGGGCTCCAACCACGAGGGAGGCCCGAGGACACTTGTCCTGAGGCAGAAGGTGCAGCTGGCCCTGGGGTAGCATCTGCAGGACATCAGGAGCTGGGGGAGGGTGCAGCTGGGCTGGAACTGGTCCACCCGGGCTCTCTGCCCCAGTGCGGTCCCCAAGGGCACTCCAGAAGTCTGGAGTGTTTTCTTTTTTGTGTGTGGATACTGGGAATTGAATTCAGGAGCACTTGACCACTGAGCCACATCCCCAGCTCTATTTTGTATTTTATTTAGAGACAGGGTCTCACTGAGTTGCTAGCGCCTGCTTTTGCTGAGGCTGGCTTTGAACTCATGAGCCCCCTGCCTCAGCCTTCTGAGATGCTGGGATTATAGGCGTGCGCCACCACGCCTGGCCTCTTGTGTTTTCTTAAACAAGGGATACTTCCGCAGGGAACAGAGGCACGGCAAAGCTGTGCCTCTGTAAAGCCACCCAGTCCCTTTCCCCGAGCCCCTAGCCTTCCAGAATTGAGATGTTCCTAATTTAAAAACTGTGTGAGTGTGAGACAAGCATAGAGAGCCTCTCACCAAAGTGTCAGGGTGGGCCGTGGGGGGAAGAGGCCTGCTTCATGACCTGCGAGAGCAGGACTTGATGCTCCAACACCAGGGACATTTCAGAACTCAGGTTTATCTGCAGTGCACCTGCAGACAGGCTCCTATCTGGAAATCCTGTGTGACCTGTCGTGCCCTCTGGGCTGTGACCATGCAGTGGCGTTTGCTGAACTCCGTCCACCAGGCTGGGTGGACAGAAGGTGCAGAGAGAGGGCAAGGCAGGTACACCTGGACACTGCAGCCTTGTCCTGCACAGTGTGCAACACCAGCTCCAGGAAACACAACTTACCAGTTTGTTCGGGTATCGCAGCACCACAGGCTGAACAGGGACACCAGGGATGAATGCACCTGCCAAAGAGAGGACAACCATCTCACTGCCAGGCGGCGGGCCTGGCCCAAAACCAGCCTTCCACCAGGCCTTCCAGTGGACTCCAGAGCAGGACCACTTCCACAGGTGGGCGCTGCCCCAAAGACCCAGGGGTCTTGGCATGGAGGAGCACAAGAGGCAGACCCGCGATGCATGTCTGGTCATCACCCCCAGCCCCTGGCCAGTCCCTTCCTGGAAGTGTGTAGACTGGAAGTGTCCTGGAGGCCAGCCTTCCGTCCTGCAGGGCAGGGCCTTGGCACTGCCTGGTTGTGTGGGCAGGTCAGCCCGAGGGCCTGGAGGAGGGCAGCGGGGCCTAGGAAGGCCAGTGGACGTCAGTCACCTGCCCTGCTCAGTTCCCACACACACTGTGCAGTGTCCTCCAGTGGACAGCAAAGCTCCACAAATGGCCTTGTGAGGCTCTATTTCTGTCTTAATTTCTGTTTAAAGCTTTATAAGAAAACAAAAAAACAATGTCAACAACAAACACCCAGCCGTCAGGAGAGCCCGGATAAAAGGCACAGATGGACGTCGCAGGAGGACACTGTGGAAGTGCCTCCTGCCCCCAAGGGCCCTCCCGTTCATCAGTAAAGGGATTTGGGGCTGCTCTGGGCTCGGGCTTCTGCACAGCTGCCTACACATGGGGTTGCGGGAACACTGTCTCTGAGGCCAGTTCTCTGTCCCTGGTGGCCGACCAGAGTCAGGGCTGTGTCCGAGCTGATGGCCCAGGCTGCTAAGGTCCTGCCTTGTGCAGGACATCCACCTGCAGTCGGCGTCTGGCCTTCGCCTCCGTCCCTGGCCTGACCACTGGGCTCACCTGGCGTCTGGCATGGCAGGCGCCTCTTCTCCTGTGGGCTCAGCAGCAGACAGAAACAGCTCCTCTGCCATTTCTGTGTGCCTGCTGGAGGGGCGGCCCTGCACCAGGAGAGGGCCACATGGACCTGGGCTCCAACCCAGCACCGGCACCTGGCAGAGGAGGCCAGATCCTCGGAAGCGCTCGCTGGTGAAAGCAGTCCTACCTCTTGGGACTGAGCATGGGGCGTGGCATTTGCTGTCCTGGCCCAGCTGACCGTCGTGACCATGTGTAATGTTACCACCAATGTAACTCAGTGATAATCAAAGGGAAAAAGCTTTGTTTCAAATTTCACATGTCCATTTTGGAACTCAGGCAAAACGTGTGCATTTGAACATGCGTGTCAGGTGAGGGTGGGAGTTGTGGGGAGAAACAGACCCCGGGGCCGGCACAGCTCGCAGAGCCACGCTGCTGCTGCCCGTCCTGAGCCCTGAGGCGGACTCCAGCAGGGGTGGCGGCTCCTCCCAGGTTTCAGGGCCTGCAGGCCCCTGGGGTCCCACAAGCGCTCACACTGACTGGGGCCCCGTGTCTGCCTGGCTGAGCCCTGGCAGGTCAGAGAAACCACACGGCTGCTCCCACAAGGAGGACCGACCCTTCCGTGGTGGCCCACCACCTGGAGAAGCTAGGACCAGTCTCCAGCCACCTTCATCCTGAGGCTCTGGGGGCCAGCAGCTGGATGCTGTGGCACTGAGGGCCCAGGGCACGGTGGCAGCAGGTCCTGACCCAGGCTCCTCACGGAGCTGCAGTCCAGATGATGACCCGCCCTGGCTACTCAGGCACCGTCCTGGGCTGTGAGCCCTGGGGACACAGCAGAGCCTGCCTGTCCCCAGACTCTGCCCACCATGTTATCTTCACCGAGACCCTCACAAGTGCTCGGCTGGTGCCCACTGCACGGCTTGCGGCACCCAACCCCCCCTTGACCTTCTGTGATGCTGTCCACCTGCTCAGGGCCTTGGCTCTCCCTGGGTCTACAGTCCTCCTTTTTTGGCACATGAAGCCCAGCTGCCCTTGAAGAGAAGCCGGTGGCTGCTCTGAGGAGGGACACTCCTCTCAGACAGTGTTCCCCTGGCCATGGTGCCCGAGGAAGGGGCTGGCAGTGGGGCTGCCCCGTGCACACGCTCTGTGTGGATGCAGACCCCAAACTCACTTCCAGGTCCGTCTGTCTGTGGTGGCTTTGGGGATGCACCCCAGTCTCAAATTACCAAGGTTCCCATTAAATGGCCCTGGGGATGCCCAGCTGGGGTCACGGGCCACACCTAGGGCTAGGGTTTCTGAGTGTGGGGTCCCACAGACCCCTGCGTGGGCTGGGGCCCTCCTGCTCCTGGTCACTAGATGAGCACTCCCCACCCCACTGTGCCTGCTCTAGATCAGGGCAGCTCAGAGCACGGGCTTTCCACTGCCTACCCCGCCGCTGCCCATGGAAGCTGTCCCCTGCTCTCTGCGCTCAGAGTCGGCCATGAGGAGCTGCAGCCAGGCACGGGGACCACGGGCAGCACCGGCAGATGGAGGACTCTGGGAGCGCAGACGGAGTCAAGCTGCTGAGCCTCAGGCAGGGCGGCCCCCCAAGGCCCAGAGCAGCCTGGGACCTGTCCACACACCAGGGTCAACGCAGGTCACAAGAACCACCCGCCTCCAAATGCACCCACTAAGGAGCACCCGGGGCTGTGCAGAGCTCCACACAAGTTCGCCAGCATCACCGAGGACTCTGCCCACCCTCTGCTGCAAGAAGGCCACAGCCAGGGCAGCGCCACAGGAGGCCGGGCGCCTGTGCAGCTGGTGCCCCCCTCTGGTGAGAAGGGTGCAGTCCAGCTGGGCTTCGAGGGCAGCGCAGGTCTCTGCCCCTGGGTTTCCAAGAAGAGCAAACGGCAGGTGGGAAGGCATCGCTGGTACAAGTGGAGGCTGAGCCAGCCGGGGAGGCGAGGAGGCCCCACTGACCCGGGTCCCTGCTAACTTGGACCTGAGCAAAGCCAACCCCCACACCTCAGTCAGAGTCCAGACTTCCACAGCCTCCCTCACACACCTGAGTTAGTGGCCCGAGTTCTAGGATTCTGTGATTTTTAAAAATTCTTCTTCATTTAATTATATTTTCTTTTTTAAAAAAAATATCTATTTTTTACTTGTAGCTGGACACAATACCTTTATTTCACTTATTTATTTTTATGTGGTGCTGAGGATCAAACCCAGGGTCCCGCACACGCGAGGTGAGCGCTCTACCGCTGAGCCACAACGCCCCTGTATTTTCTCTTTTTAAAAATGGTGCATTAAAATTATCTTGTGACTCAGGAATATTTCTGAGAACCCCAGCATATATGAGAATAGCAGAGATTTTTATTATCAACATATGACATTACTTAAAAATATCATTTTAATATTTTCCCCTCCCAGAGGAGAAAAATAAATAGATAAGGAAACAACATACCAGGTTTGAAGGTAATCAAGCAGGTCCTATTTGTACACGTTCCTTCTGGAAAAATCATTATCTTGAAATAGAAAAAAAAAAAGCCAGCATTAGACCACACAGGATCACTCAGAGAACACAGGTGCCAATTTTTCCGGCATATTGTCTCTGCTACTGACAGTTTAGACTCTTTCACCACTTTTGGCTGGAAGCTCGGGGCACGGGACGCGCACAGGACTCCAGCCTCCTGGTTTTGAAGATGTAAGTAGGCAGGAGCCTGCGTCTTCCCACACGCTCCTGGAGCTGGGGTCACTGAGGGGCCACCCCAGGAGCAGTTCATACAACCCCCCACGGAAGGCTGCGGTGGTTCTCGCAAAGGAAACGTGCCGACGGGAACAGAGGCAGACAGCGGGGGAGTACCGCGGCTGGAGGGCCAGTGGGAGAGGCCCTCAGAACCAACAGTGACGGCCGTGGACGCTGCATGTGAGTCACTCCTACCGACTCACGGAGACTCCCGACCTGTTGGAAAGCACGGCCTCGGCTGCCCTCAGGCCTGGCCCCAGCAAGCGCAGGAGGGCAGCCGGCAAGCTCGTGGGGAGGGGGAGAGGCCGTACAGGGGGGCGGTGGCTGGGGCACCCTGGAAGTCTTGAGACCCCAGCGGGCCGCCCTGGGCCAGCAACCAGAAGCTGGGGGCCTGGGAAGTCCAGCCCCTAACACTGGCCCCAATGAAAAGCAAAAATCAGAGCCCGGGCAGCCCCAAAGCCTCTCAGTGAACAGGCCACGCTGCTGCCCACAGGGGACACGCAGGAGGGACAGCTCAGGCCAGGGGTGGAAGTCAGTTGCCACACTCGGGCTGGGAAGGCAGAGAGGAGCTGCACGGCCCCATCTGAGGTCCGATGCTGAACCGTTTTTGCATTTCCTCTGATTTTAAACCCCAGGCACCAAAACCAACAGCACCCCGAGCCACGCTGAGCACACTCCTGGGTTCACACACTTACCAAGACAAACAGAGCAGAGCCCAGCACCCAGGAAGAGTGCCCTTGCTCACATGCCCTGGAAGACCCATCAAGGCCCAGGCAGGTGGCATTACCTGTGGCCACTTGCCAGCCGACTGTGCCCGCCTCCGGATCTCTTCCACCGTCTTCCTGCGAGAGTCCTGGTCTGACCGAGACACGAACACGGGCCGGATGTACCTGATCAGAGCTGGAAGAGCCGGCCACGGCCTCAGTGAGTGGTGTGGACACAGAGGGACTGGGGCAGGCCTGTGGCACCCTGACACCCACAGGCTGTCCAGGGCCTGGCAGTGAGCCATCAGGAGACACCAAGCCTCCCCCAAACTTACCCAATGGCAGGAAGCCCGCAGCCTATGGGGCTGCAAACACCAGGGTTCCTGAGACCCAGGACGGGGGGCAGGGACGAGAGCGGGAGTCCCCGGGACAGCGACCAGTGACGGGGGGCAGGGACGAGATGGGGAGTCCCCGGGACAGTGACCAGTGACGGGGAGGAGGGACGAGAGCGGGAGTCCCCGGGACAGTGACCAGTGACGGGGGGGCAGGGAGGAACAGAAGTCTGGCCACCCTATTAGCAGAGGAGGAGGCTCCAGGGCTCCCGCACACATGGCTTGGACCCCAGCCCCCGTTGTGTGCTGAACTCTGTCCCCTAGAAGACCAGCTGAACCCTAACTCAAAATACCCGTGAAAGTGACCCTGCGTGACCGGGTCACCCTGAGGTCACCCTGGGCTATGAGGTCCTAATACAAGGACTGGTGTCCTCATAGGAAAATAGGGACGGGGAGGAGCCACTGGAGAGGGGGCAGACTTGGGCGATGTAGCCGCAGGCCAAGGAGCGTCTGGGACTGCGGCAGCCCCAGCAGGTCTGCGGCTGCGAGCACCGGGGGCATCTGGCTTCCAGAGTGGCGAGGGGACGAATTCCCACTGTGGCACCTGCCATGGCAGCCCCAGAAATGCACACAGCCCTGGTCTGACCACTGCACCACGGGGCCTGCACCACGTGTGGCAGGTCAGGGCATGAGACCTGCTGCGGGCAGAACTGTGCTCAGGTGACGGTGGCGGGGCCACACGAGCACCACTCTCCTGCCAGAGCTCTTAGAGGGGCACAGAAATGGCCGTCCCCAGGTGGGTCTCCTGGCTGCTTCCTGCCCTGCGGGCTCATGGGCCACCTCGTCCCCAGGCCTGCGGGCTGCTTCACTTCCTGCTCCCGTGGGCCACCCTGTCCCCAGCCTGTGGGCCACCTTGTCCTTAGCTGTGGGCTGCTTCATCTCCTGCTCCCGTGGGCCACCCTGTCCCCAGCCTATGGGCCACCTCGTCCCCAGCCTGTGGGCTGCTTCATTTCCCGCTCCCGTGGGCCACCTGGTCTCCCAGCCTGTGGGCTACCTCGTCCCTTGGCCCCGTGGGCACGAGTGGCCTCAGCCCAGCTGGGCCCAGGTGTGGCCTCAGGCCCCTGGCTCAGCACTCTTGGGACTTGTCAGGCACGGTATTGTGTGACCTTCTTTCTTGGAGGTCTTCCAAGAGCAAGGAAAAAGTTTACTGAAGAAGAGATTCCACGGCGCTGGCAGTTACCAGCTGGGCCCCTGGACGCTTACGAAGCCGGAGACACAGGTGGTCTCAGTGGTTGTATTTTCCCGCATCTTGAGTCACTGGCTAAGCTGACGTCCTGGAACCACTCATTCTGAGCTCCCACGGGAATGAAGGGGAGTGACCCTGCCCAGGGCCATGTGAGGCGAAGGAGGGAGTCGGCTTTGTCCCCCGTCTCCCAAGGAACCCTGTGATGGCCCCGAGGCATGCCAGGGCTCTGGACACAGCATCTCCCTAGTCCTGAGGGTGCAGCTGAGGTTCTGGAATTTTCCTTTCTGTCTCCAGTGCCAAGGAAAGCCACCCCCAGGGGAATCCCCAGCTCTCAGCCCAGTGCCAGGAGGCGCAGGGAGGAGCGGTGCTCTCGAAGGGAGGAAACGGATGGTGAGCCACACCTGGGGCTGAGTTCAGAGCGGTCACTGGGCGGACGTCCCCCACCACGCTCCCCAGGGCAGGAGGAATAAGCACAGCTAGAAGGGCTGTGCCTGCCTGAGCAAGGCCCTCTCCTGCCCACGCCCAGACAGGGTCATGACGGCACGCTCGACTGGATGGCCCCTAGGTTGTGCAGGGGACACTGAGGAAACAGCTAGGACCCTGGTTGGTGGCTCTCGCTGGGACTGGGGGGTCCAAAGTGCCAGCTCAGAATAGTAGTCAGCTCTTTAACAGTCGAGGGCTGCCCAGGGTCCAGGAGGAACTAGAGCCACGCTGGCTCCCTGAGTTCCTGCACTGTAGGAAGAGCCCTCAGCTGCGTCTAGGGACAGTGCCCTCCTGCCACCTGTACCCTCTGAGCCAGCAGGGGGCGGAGTGTGGCTGGGCCACATTTCAATTCTAATTAACATCTCTGTTTGCTCTGGACACAGTCTGGCGGTGCTACCTAGGCTGGCCTTGAACTCTTGGCTGAGAGATGCTCCTGCCTGAGCCTCCTGAGTAGGGGGCTACCAGGCCTGGGTCCTCAACACTTTTAATAGTCATCTGTCACTATCTTCCACTTTTTGGTCTCTGCATTGTCCACGAAATGATGGATAAAGGCACAGGCTATAGGAGGGACCTGCACACAGTGGACACAGTGAAGATGGCTCCTCCTGACCGCGGCAGGGGCGCGTGGAGCCGGGACTGACCACACAGCACCAGCAGCTCAGGTGACGCGCACTCTCCACAGCCCGCACCTGGGGTGTGGAGGGCAGGCCCCCCGCCATGTGCTCAAAGCCCAGGTGTGAGTGAACACTGGCGTGATGATGTCCCCTGGACCCAGCCTCCCCCTGGAAATGCCACCTCCCCGGCCTGAAGCCTGACAGGAAGAGACAGAGCAAACCCACCCTGCAGACCCGACAGAGCCTGCAGGTTCCCTGCCAGGCACCACCTGCCCACACCCTGAGGGCCCGCGGAGACCCTTCGAGTCGAGTGACCTGCACGTTAGCGAGGTGCCACACTCTCCACCTGGCCTTCTGGAAACTCCAGGGCCTCAGCGGACTTCCAGGTACTCGGTGTCGTCCTTTACTGCCGAGCCAGGCTCAGGGCTGGTCTAACCTGCAGGGCCCACGGCCTCAGGCCTCTCGAACGGCCCTCCCGGGCTCACTGAGCAGCGGCCCCTGCTGGCTGGGTGCCTTCCTGGTTTTGCTTTGTGATCCAAGTCCTTGGTTCGCCGATCTTTTCTGTACGACCTGTGACTCCACGGGGGCACGGCCTCGCGCAGTCCACCTCCCTGCTGGCCCCTCTGCTAGCCCAGCTGTCTGAACAGCGAGGTGAGGCCAAGTCGAGGGACAGGTGGAAGCCTCCTGTCCTGCTCAGGACGCGCTGCAGACGGACCCCACAGCAGCCGGCCCCCGGGCTCCGGAGACAGACTGAGTCGCAGCTCATGGTGGAGGGGTTTGTCCTCGGTCCCCCCAGCCTCCACACAGAAAATGCCTTTTCCCTGGAGAAGCCGGGGTCTGGCTGGCCCTTTCAGGGGGGAGCAGGGGGTGCAGGCCAAGACACCCCGAGAGCTGAGGGTCTGGAGAGCGACCAGGGCTTTGCATCCTGGACGCGTGGGGCCTTGCTGTCGCCGGCCTGGACTTCCTCTGGAGGGGAAGAGCGTCTGCCTCTCAGCAAAGGCGGCTGACGGAGGCCAGCAGGGAGGCCAGCAGTGGTGGCGCGTCCCCCTGGGGCCTGCCCAGCTGCTCAGCAGCACCTCCAGGGGGCAGATGAAGAGCACCCACCCCGTCAGTGACGACCCACAGAACAGCGAGGGCTGGGTGGAGGTGACATCCAGGTCCTGCCTCCTGCCCTGTCCCACTCTGCCGGAGCAGAGTCCCTGCGGTCCAGGTCCAGGGAGGGGGCCTGGCTCCAAGCACAGCTCAGAAACATGGGTGCAGGACTCCCATCTCTGCCTCCCTGCCACCAGATGCCCTGGGAACCCACACACTGGAGTCACAGCAACTCAGGCTACCCAACTGCCCCATGAGAAGCCACTGGTGACGGTGACACAGCACTCCCAGCCCAGGAGACCAGCTGGGCTGGCTGCAGAGGAAGACGCTCCCCTGCACTGTCGTCTGCCTGGCGCTGTGCACTCAAGGGTCCATTCACCCTGACGTGGGTCCTCCCAGAGGTGAGCTACCACCCTGGCCAGCACCCTGCCCAAACTCTTCCCCTCAAGCCTGGAAACCTCTGGCACCTGCTCTGAGGCACACGAGCAGCTGCCCTGGGAGCCCAGTGCCCTCCTGCCTGCTGGGTCCTCAGCCTCCTGCCCTCCTGCAGGGTCAGCACCCCGCCTGTGGCCTTCTGTGGTCTCTGATGGCCATTCAGGCCCACTCCACTTCAGAAGCAACGTCCCCCCGTCGGTGAAGCATCAAGGAGCTTCCCAATGATGGGACACAGATGTGGCCTCCCAGGGGCAGGAGAGAAGCTGGGCTGGTGACTGGGGGACATGGAGACCAGGGCTGGGGGACCAGATGGGTCCTGGTGCCTGCATAGCTTGACGCCACAGAGGTCTCCCAACTTGCACGGGACCCCTGAAGACGTGTCCAGGTCCCACCCCAGAACCCCAGCGTTCTATGGAAGGAAGGCCTTAGCAGATATCAAGTTAAGGATCTCAAGATCACCCTGGGTCATCCAGCAACCGTGTCCTTACAGGAGACGCAGAACAGGGACAGGAGAGAAGCCATGGGACCTCAGGCACCCAGGCTCGAGGAACGTGGCCACAAGCCCAGGAGGCTGGAAGAACAGGAGGGCCTCCCCTGGAGCCTCGCGGCCTGCCTCATGGAGCACAGCAGGCCACATGGAGCACGGCCTGCCACATGGAGCACAGCCTGCCTCATGGAGCACAGCAGGCCACGTGGGGCACAGCAGGCCACGTGGGGCACAGCCTGCCACATGGAGCACAGCAGGCCACATGGAGCACGGCCTGCCACATGGAGCACAGCAGGCCACATGGAGCACGGCAGGCCTCATGGAGCACAGCAGGCCTCATGGAGCACAGCAGGCCTCATGGAGCACAGCAGGCCACGTGGGGCACAGCCTGCCACATGGAGCACAGCAGGCCACATGGAGCACGGCCTGCCACATGGAGCACAGCAGGCCACGTGGGGCACAGCAGGCCACATGGAGCACAGCCTGCCTCATGGAGCACAGCAGGCCACATGGAGCACGGCCTGCCACATGGAGCACAGCAGGCCACATGGAGCACGGCCTGCCACATGGAGCACAGCAGGCCACATGGAGCACAGCAGGCCACGTGGGGCACGGCCTGCCTCATGGAGCACAGCAGGCCACATGGAGCACAGCCTGCCACATGGAGCACAGCAGGCCACGTGGGGCACAGCAGGCCTCATGGAGCACAGCCTGCCTCATGGAGCACAGCAGGCCACATGGAGCACAGCAGGCCACATGGAGCACGGCCTGCCTCATGGAGCACAGCAGGCCACGTGGGGCACAGCAGGCCACATGGAGCACGGCCTGCCTCATGGAGCACAGCAGGCCACATGGAGCACAGCAGGCCACACGCAATGGGACTCCCAGCCCCCAGAAGGTGACAGAAAGGAATTTGTTGTGTCAAGCCACCTGGCTTTGGAGGTTGGCTCAGTAGCCCGAGGACACTGGAGCTCAGGGTGCCACAGGGCTCAGACGCCTATTGCTTACTTGAGACAGTAACTTCTACCTACTGAAGGATGCAGGTAGGTGTGCATCTCTGCAGGGACTGCGATGGAGGGCACTCGGGCCTTCATCACATGAAACCTCACAGCCCTGGAGGAATCCACAGCAAGGGAAAGAGGTGAAGGGAGGACCTGCGGTGGGGGATGCAGGGCAGGAGTGGGCACTCCCCAGGGCCCAGGGAGGAGGCTCCTGCACTCCTGGGGCCTCACACACTCTGCTGGGGGGACTCACTCATACACGAGGGGACTCACTTGATAGGAGGAGGGACTCACTCCTAGGGGGACTCACTTGATAGGAGGAGGGACTCCACTCACTCAATAGGAGGAAGGGCCACCCCCAGGTCGGGGCTGACTCATACAGGAGGCCTCACTCCTGGGTCGGGCTCTCTCCTGGGCAGGGTCAAGGGCTCGTGCCCGCCCCCAGCAGGAGTGCACTTACTTCCCCAGATTGGGATGTCTCTGCTCTCCGCCTTCATCACGATGGAGGACATGGTCATGGTGACAGGGATGGCATCAAAGTAGGACGAATGCGGTGCCAGCGTCAGGATGGTGGCCTCGGTGGGCAGCGCCCGCTGCCCCTTCACGACCACGTGGTGGAAGCCGCCAGCGAACCACATGGTGCGCATGATGGCCTTGAGCAGCAGGTCCACGGCCCTGCAAGAGAGGCGTCGGATCACACGAGGCTCGGGGACCACAGGAAAGGCACCGCGCCTGGGCTGAGGCCACCGGGCCAGCAGCAGCTTCCTGAGGGGGTGTGTGCCGGTCCCCAGCCCGAGGGACTTCCTCCCACCCCCTCACTCATTCACGACAACCAAAGGCTCCGTCCCGTCCACCACGTGCGTTGGGATGAAAGACCTTATGCCCCAGGCTCAGCGACCCATCTGATGGCCTCTGTCATGCCCAGGGGGAGAATCCACGGGGACACCTAGCACACGAGAACATGGCCACCAGGGCTGGGAGCGGTGTGGCAACGTCCTTTCTGGTCCTGCCGCTGTGCGCGGCGGAGCCGTTACCCGTTCACCACCAGCCACCCTGCTGAGCTCAACAGTGAGGCACCCAGAGAGCCGCGGCCTGTGCACCCTGGGTCCAGGGCTCCCTCAGAAGGAACTGGGCTCCGCTGGCCCAGCCCTCAGTGCCGGCCAGAGGGGGTGAGATGGCTGCACAGAAAATGAGAGCCTGAAACCTTCCTGGTGACTTCCCCGAGGGGCCAGAACCCTCCGGGAGCATTCCTAGGTGAGCCCCAGCACACCTGAGTGGTGGCCAATGGCTGAAGGGCACAAGCCCCTAGGGCAGCCACCTGGAAGACCTCTGCCAACCTGCGGGTAAACAACACTGGGGCTACACACGGAGACTCGGGGGACCCAACTTGGATGCTCTACTCCTAGGGCTGGGTATCTTCACACAGGTCCCTTCTCAACTTCAGCGGAGTGTCTCCAAGGGCCTTTCTGTAGGTGCTAATTTCCCAATAACCACACACACAATCCCTGGGGCACCCACTGGTGCTCAGGAGGAGAATGCGGCCGCAGGAGGCTGCAAGGGACCAGGGGACCAGGAGCCAGTCCTGGGGGAGGAGGGGCAGGGAGCTGGGCGAGCAGTATCCAATGTGGGTCCTGCCGTGAGGGACACTGGCCAGGCCTCAGGTCCAGGGGTAGGCAACACTGCGCCCAGTGCCGGGGGTGGGGTGGGGAAGAGAGTCAAGGTTGGCAGCTCTTCCTCGGGGACCTGGCCAAAGACGCGCCTGGGAAGCCGACTGCTGGTGTGGGTGGTGGTCTCAGCAGAGCTCTGCTCCGGCTGGGGAGCTGGCCAGCACCCCACCCCACGGTGGGCAGCCATCGAGTGTCCCAGGCCGTCCACAAAGGCTCACACTCCTCACAGGGACATCCGAGAATCCGGAGCTACCGTGTGCAGAAGCCCTGGAGGCAGACCCCAGGAGAGAGACCCCCAGGCCTCAGAAGAGTGCAGGGACACCCTGCCACTGGGGTCAGAGGTGTCCCAGAGGCGGGGACAGGGAGCTCTGGGCCGGGGAGTCTGCTCAGGGAGGAGACAGTTCCCTAGCAGGGCTGGGAACGGGGAAGAAAATCTCCCCGAAAGTGCAGGGAGAAGGAAGAGGCTGGATGGAGCTGCGTGAGGAGAATGGCACCTCGGAGCCGCAGTCCCCAGTCACCCAGGACAGACGTGCCCTCCCAGAGAGGAAACACACCTTCCGGCCACAGGTGTGTGTGGCGAGGACAGAGAACTACGGCCCACAGCCGGAGTCTGTTCTGGGTCAGCAAGGGCACGGGTGAGCTTGGTCCAAGTCCCTCCTGCAGGTCCCCAGGGGACCTTCCACAAAACACAGGGGCAGAGACCAGGTGCGGCCTGGGGGGAGAGCAGGATGATGGCCGTCCCAAGGCCAGGGCCTGCCAGGTGGAGTGACCAGGGCTGGACTCCCCGACTCCCGAGGCCTCAGTCCTCCCCCTGCAGCAGGCAGATGGAAGGAGACAAGGCAGGCGCCCAGCTGGGAGAGGGGCCCGCAGCGCAGCCCAGCCGCAGGGCCGGGGACAGTGTGACCTGAGGGACCTCGGGGTGAGAGGGGGCACGCCCAGCTGGGAAAGGGTCCTCCACTTCTCCACCCCTATACAGGATGGGAGCAGAGCAGAGCACGAGGCCTCTGGACATGCAGCCCGCTGCCCCGCCACTGGACCAGCCAGTGCACCCCAGAGCAGACACCCCTGGAAGGGACACTCAGACTCCCGGGGCACCAGGCCTGGGCAAGAGCGGGGTGCCAGGACCTTCAGGGTGATGCGCAGTCCCTGCAAGGTCCTGGGGGAGATGCGCGTTTGGGTGAAGGGAGGGAACGGGAGAGGCTCCGTGGGTGCGGGGAGGCCCCTCACTCTGGGCAACAGGCCCAGGGCCGCGGCTGCAGGCTGGGAACAGAGGAGCACTGTGCTCAGGCTCGCCCGGTTCTGGGTCCCTGGAGCGGCTGGAGGTACTGCAGGCCCAGGTGTCTCACAGGCGAGGAGTCAGGGCGTACCCGGGGGTGGGTGCAGGAGTACGGGGAGGGTACTGTGACCCTGGCCACCCAGTGCTGGAGCCTCCACTGACGGAAATGGGAGGCGGAGGCCAGAACAGTTTGGGGGCCGGGAAGCTCCTTTCTGGACACAGGGAGAGCGAGGTCATCTACAGTAATCAACAGGCCTAGGGCCCAGGGCTGGACAGAAGCCGAGGCTGGGAGTCATCAGTCATCCGCGGTCACCAAAAGCAGAATGGCTGAGATCACCAGGAGAGCAACAAGGACATCAGAACCAGGGAAGGGTCCCCTCAGGGCACTCGGCACAGGCTGCTCTGAACTGTCACACCGCCAGGGGTCAGCAGCGGGAGGACACAGCCGTCGGCACCACCGGCCTGCTCAGGGCCCTCCTGGGGCTGTCGGGAGTCGGTCCCCGATGGCGAGTCTCACCAAAAGGAGCCCAGCTTTTACACCACTGTGGGGTTTAAAGCGACTTGAAACAGGAGCTTTTGCCACGCTGTCATTCTTTTGCTGAAAAACTGACCCCTTTACTTTGGGAGGGTCTGAGTGACACAAAGCTCATTCAGCCACGTCCTCTGCCACAGCATCGGCCTGCTCAGGACTGCGTGGCAGGGAACACTGCAAGTACTCCCCGCCCTCCTAGTGGCACTTCAGCAGCGATGCCCATCTGCCCCTGCGGCTCAGTCCCGGCTCTCCCCGATCCCACCAGTGCCCCGTGAAGGCGCTTTGGCCAGTGCTGCCTCTCTGTCCCCTCCTCGTTCCCAGGAGCACCCCGCTGAGCCCAGCACACCCAGTGCTTCCACAGGTGCTGGGCACAGAGGCCCAGGGCTGCAGGGCAGGAGGTCCCGGTGGCACAGTGTGGCACGTGCAGGTGCAGGACACACAAGCATGCCCCCCCCCCCCCGACATACACACACACTTGACACTAGCACACGACCGGAATCCACACTCACACAGAATGAGCCTCAGCCTCCAGGTGCCAAAGCTCTCAGGAAACCGTCACCACAGGAGTCTCATGCGCCTGCCGGGGAGCACTCTGCACACACGTGTCTTGTGCGGATGAGAGCACCCTGGATCAAGGCTGGCGGAGAGCAGAGAGCTGCGCAGGGTAAGAAGCGCCAGCAGCGCACACAGGACCAGAAGACAGCCTGGTGTCACGCAGTGGTGCCTGGTCCCACAGAGCAGAGGGCCGGAGGGCGCGGCCAGCGTGGGTGGAGATGGCCTCCGGCCTCCTGCCAGGAGCCCAGACCTTTCACCACCAGGCGGGGCTCTGCGGGCAGCGGGGCTTCTCCCCCAAGCAAGCAGATGCCAAGCTCACTTCACGGTCAGAGCTTAGAGGGCATCAAGATAGAGGTGGCCCCGGAGGGGATTCAGAAACCCAGGAAGGCAGGGAGGGATGCCAAGCCGGTGCGATCAGCACCAGCTGCAGGGCACCACACCCACCTGCCCACAGTGGCCCAGGGAGGACCCCCGGCACCTGGCCATCAAGTATGACTGTGCCGGCCAGTGGCAGCGTGGCAGACCTGGGCACCACAGTGGCCATCTTTCCCATATCGTGCTGTGCATTTGACCATGACCAGGGGCACCTGAGCTCTGAGGAGGACGCTGGTTCCCTGTGCCTCCCCTTGGGGCCAACGCTCCTGGTCAAAGTGCAGGCCCTGGAGAGCAATGAGGGTGGGTGCCCAACCTGAGAGGCAAGGGCCACAGTGCATATGAGTCGCGTGGCTGCTTCCAGACCTGATGCCCAGGGCAGATGGTGGCCCTCCTGCCAACACCTGCATGCACCACCATGTCCCGCCTTCCAGGACCCTGACTCTGCCATGCCGGTCCCAGCAGAGGGGTTGGTGTGGGGCTGGGATGAGGAAGAGCAGCCGGGGGCCTCAGGTCAGGTCCAGTTAAGGGCAGTGGCAGGGATTCAGGTGAGACCAGGGACATGTTCTCCACAGTCCACGCCGGGCCTCTGTGGGAGGGACCACAATCTGTGCACGAGGCTGTTTACACACTGTTTCAGTGTGTAAAGGATAGGGCCAGCTTGGGTCAGCACAGCACGGCGAGGACTCCACCACAGAGCTGGTGCCTGATGCGCAATTCGGAACCCGGGCGAGACTGGGGTCCTGTGCCCCCGCGGGGCTGTGCTGGCTTAGCCCGCAGTCAGCCAGAGCCGTGGGCGTCTTCGCTAGACTCATAGGATGTGGTGACCCGTACTTCTGCCCACTCTGGTGAGCCCAGGTCACAGGCCGTGGCTGGCCCTGTCTGCCCCCACGCCTGTGTACTCAGACCTGGCAACGGCCAGTCCACTGCACGACAGCAAGTCCAGGCAGGAGGCCCCCCTGAGCAGGAGCCTGGTCACTGTGTCACAGGGGTGGTGTGTTCAGGGCCGAGGGTCCAGGGAGAGCTCTCCACTGGCAGAGCCACGGCAGTTGTGCAGCAGAGGAGGCCCCACCACAGTGGCAGAGGGTCTCTGTGCTCAGGGATGTGGGACAGTGGCCGTGTGGCCGCAGAACCCTGAAGCAGCAGCCTCAGAGCAGGACCAGGCAGGGGTGCAGGGAGCAGCTAGTCTCAGAGGAAGTAGAGGGAGGCTGGCGTGACCTGGAGGGCAGCCTTGGGGACAGAGGCTGGGGGGGAGAGGGACGCTTCCCCACGAGGCGGGTGAGCTGCTGTGACCATCGGCACAGATGTGTGCGGAGCCTCCCCACGCGGAGCTCCGCTCAGAGCCACTTACTTCCTCCACAAGGCCAAGGGCTGCTCAGGCTCCTTGTCAGCAGGTCCCAGGGAGGCCACCAGCGCGAAGGGCCAGGCCAGCAGCATCATGAAGGCAGCAAACAGGAGCCGGAGGGGGAACAGTGTCAGCGTCATGAAGGCCACCTGGGAGGGGAGAGACATGTCACTCCGGAAACACCGCCACGTGGGGACACCGGGCCTGCCCGAAGCCCCACTGCCCCTCCTGAGCACAGCCCTGAGGGCCCAGGTGGGGACGGGGCCCTCCCTGCACATGGCACCCCAGCAGGAGGCCCCACTAGTGACAGAGCTGCTCCCCAGGGCCTGGGGGGCACAGCCTCTTGCTCCCTGGAATCCCTGGGGACCCAGCAAGCCAGCCTTGTGGGCCAACGGGAACAGCAAGGGTGCTGGTGGGGGATCAGCGAGGCCATGCAGGAGGAAGGGCTGGCCAAAGGCTCGCGAGGCGGGAGCCAGCCTGGGGCCCGGGCAGTGGAGGTCACGAGGGTGCAGCTGAGGGCCCAGGTGGAGGGCTGGGCCCCGTGGTGGACTCTGTGTTCTCACGATGCTTGGGCACCTGGGGCGCACTGCACGCCCAGCGCCCCTCTATCCAGTTGGCATCTAGGCTCCTGCGTGCACGTGGCCGGGGCTGCCTGTTGGGCAGTGCTGCAGCACCAGCCTCCTTCCCCTGGACGGTGGCAGCCCACCTCCCCAGAGGCAGGCATCATCCACCACCCCAGGACGTGGCTCACCGTCCTCTGCACCCTGTGGACACTGGTGGCAGGCTGGTGATGGCCCTAACCAGAAGGAACTTTCCAGCCCTGGATCCCGAGTGGGGCTGGATCTGGCAGCCCTGCCCACTGCGTCCAGGGAATATGCTTGAGGGCACTGACTCTGCTACTGCAAGCCCTGGGTCACAGTGCCCTGAGCGGACAGCCTGGGGCTGCCTGTCCGCTGTTCCCAGGCGGAGCAGGCCTGTGACCTCCTGTCACCACCTCCTCTCCTGGTAAGGTCGCCCCATGAATGGCCCCTTCCCTGTCCCCCTGGGGTCTCCACCCCTCCGTGGTTCCAGGACGGTGTTGGTCTGGACTTTGCTTTCCTCGGGTGGACTCTGGTGTTATGGCTGTGAGGAGACCCTTCCCCAGGCCTCAGCAGGTCTCCTGGTCCCACCGAAGTTCCCCTCTTCTGAGGGTCTGCTCTAACCTGCAGCCAACTGTGGCCCAAAAACAGATTCCAGAAGTAACAATGGTGACCTCGTGCTGTCCTGCTGTCCCCTCAGGGTGGGAGCCAGCCTCAAAAGTGCCACTGGCCTGAAGTCTGAGCACCGCTGGTGATCAGACGATGAGATGGACTACCGTGGAACCTCAGAGCTGGGGCTCAGTCCTCGGTACACAGTGAACCCTGTACAGTGACCCTCCTCCCCCAGCACACCACGTGGCAGCTCACAGGGGCGAGGACAGTGGGAGGCGTCCTGAGGGTCTGCATTCACACTAGCTGATCCGCTGATCTCACCCCAGGAACGCAGAGCGGAGTCACAGCCCCTGCAGGGCTCGGTCAGACCTGCGACCAGGGTGAACCAGAGACCACGGCACCCACAGCCAGGCGGCGGGAGGGACCCAGGGTGAACCAGAGCCCACGGCACCCACAGCCACAGTGACACACCCATTGACATACCCACAGTGACACACACCTACTGACATACTCATCGACACACCTACACAGTGACACACCCACACAGTGACATGTACACACTCACTGACGTCAGTCATGGACACACTGACCTGCACTCCCAGTGTGACACACGTACACACACAGTTATACAATACACACCCACTGACACACACAGACACCTTCAAACACACCACTGAGACACACTGATACACACTGGCACACACGACCCTGCCGTCCTCTGACAGACGCTAGGACACGGGCCCTGCATGTGAAGCTGGTCCAGGCACGGGCGACGAAGCCCAAGCCCTCCTGAGCCCGTCCCTCAGGGCAGCCCCCGTGGACCTGGGCCTGGCCGGACAGATAAGCAGGCGTGGGGGGCAGGTGGGGCCAGGTGGGACACGCGGCCAGCAGAGCCCTGGGTGGAGTGAGTGCCCTGCCATGTAGAGCCCAGCAAGCCCCACTCCTGCCCCGGGGAGGGCACTGCCACAGGAGCACTGTGAGCCAGGAGGCTGCCCTCTGGGCTGCGGGCCACCAGGCCGAGGTTCAGCACAGGCAAACAAGACAGGGTGGCAGAGTGGGGCCTGCACACGCCCAGACCACCACGCGCTGGTGGCGGCTGAGACCACAGGCTCAGGCCTTCTGTACCTGTCCTCAGCCATGGCCAGGACCTCACGAGGACACCTTCTCCATCTGCCCTCAGCCCAGGACCTCATGAAGAGGCCTTCTCCTCCTGTCCTCAGCCCAGGACCTCACGAGGACACCTTCTCCATCTGTCCTCAGCCCAGGACCTCACGAGGACACCTTCTCCTCCTGCCCTCAGCCCAGGACCTCACGAGGACACCTTCTCCATCTGTCCTCAGCCCAGGACCTCACGAGGACACCTTCTCCTCCTGTCCTCAGCCCAGGACCTCAAGAGGACGCCTTCTGCATCTGTCCTCAGCCCAGGACCTCAAGAGGACGCCTTCTGCATCTGTCCTCAGCCCAGGACCTCACGAGGACACCTTCTCCTCCTGTCCTCAGCCCAGGACCTCAAGAGGACGCCTTCTCCACCTGTTGTCAGCCCACGACCTCACGAGGACATCTTCTCCTCCTGTCCTCAGCCCAGGACCTCACGAGGACATCTTCTCCTCCTGTCCTCAGCCCAGGACCTCACGAGGACACCTTCTCCTCCTGTCCTCAGCCCAGGACCTCAAGAGGACGCCTTCTCCACCTGTCCTCACCCAGGACCTCACAAGGACACCTTCTCCACCTGTCCTCAGCCCCAGCCCAGGCCTCACGAGGAGACTGTTTGGAGATGGGTCTTTGAAGAGCCGATTAGGTAAAATGAGGTCACTAGGAGGGCCCTAATCCACTCTGAGTCCTTATGAGATCAGGACACACAGGGACAGCCATGTGAGGATATGGAGGAGACTGCGTCCAGGGAGAGGCCCCGGGGGAGCCAGCCCATGCCTGGACCTGCCAGGACTGCAGACAATGGGTGTCTGTTGTCTGGCCCCGGGCTGTGGTCTCACCAGCGGGGCCAGGCTTATCAGCACAGTCCACAGGGGTCTGAAGTATCCCCAGGACAAGAGCCACGGGTGGGATGGCTCCCCTGCTGAGTGTAGGTGGACTGTCCAATGCACCAGAACACGGAGGGTCCCTGGACCTAGCAGACGCACCTGGCTCACCTCCCTCTGCTGAGGCCATCAACCCCCACGTGCAAGGCGAGCGTGTAAGCAGTACCAAGCAACCCACACAACACCAGAGGACAAGGCCTCTGCAGAACGTGGAGCTGCATGGGGCCTGCAGGGATGTGGTGGCCGGCCACCTCCCTGGACAGAGAGCCCCAAGGTGCCGAGGAACAGAGGCCCCTCCATTTGCATGCTGTGCTGCTGTGGCACAGCCAATGAAGGGACCTTCAGAGCAACTGCAAGGACGGCCAGGGAGCAGGGAAGAGCAAGACAGGGTTCACAGCCAGGGAGGTGACCTGTGTCTCCCCTCTCAGGTGCAGAGGTGCGGGCCAGTGCCAGGCTGAGACTGTGAGCCAGAGGCTGCACCACTGTCCGTGCTCCTCAGTCCAGAAACCAGGGCCGGGCAGCACGGGAGGTGGGAGGACGGCACAGGACACCACAAGGACAGAGGGCGGGTGAGGCCACAGAAGGGGCTCTGGAACAGGACAGCAGGCCAGAGCTGCCTGAACCACGCAGGCCATCCTGAAGGGGACGCGGAGGAAGGAGCAGAGGGGTGAGGCTGGGCTGCGACCCCCCGTGCCCACAGAGCGGGGGCAGAAGGTCCCACTGGGAGGGCGCGGCATGCCCAGGCAGAGAGAGAAACACTGCAGGGGTGGACTCATACGGGGCCCTGTGGCCAGAGAGGGCAGGGGTGGCCTCCAAGGGGGTAGGTGGCCAGAGCCCAGGCCAGGCCTCCAGGGGTGGCAGGCGGAGGGCCACCTGGGCTGCAGTAGCCTGCAGGGAGGCCTCAGGCCTGGCGAACCCCTCTGCACCCTTGCGTCCTGGACAGGGGCAGGACCTGAAGACAACGCCTCCCATTGGCGTCCTCGGTGGGCCTCCCGACAGCCCTCAGCAGCCTAACTGGCAGCTGATCACCAGTGAGGCCCACCCTCCAGCACGGCCGTCCTTCAGGTCCCCTCCCCAGGGACGGTCACTGCCACCTTTCTCCTCAGCTCCTGCTGGAGGCACCTCCAAGACACATCCACACCAAGCCCAAGGCAGGCCTCTGGCTCTTCCTTCCTGGGACCACTAGGGATGGCCGTGGCGGGCTGGGAGGGGCCCCAAACCTCCAGGACCCCCAGAGGGCAAGAAGTAACAGGGACGTACTAGGAGCGTCGGCGGGGAGGGGCCAGGGTGCTCCCGTCCACATAGGTCTGCAAGTGGAGGGAGTGGCACCGGGAGCCCGTCCTCCACTGCCCTGGAAGGCCACCTGCAAACCCTGAGGCCCCAAGAACAGGGCGGGGCTCCCCAAGTGCATTAGAGAGACAAGAGACCCAGGGCCGACAGAGGATGCAGGGATAACCAGCTGGGATCCACCTGTCCCCTTTCGCGGTTACCATGAGTAAACATGGAGTGACGCCTTCTGAGAAGCCAGGTTTAGACCAGACACAACACGGAGAGAGAGGTCCTCCGCAGGCGTGGCTCAGGCAGAGGGCTCTGGGAGTTACAGCAATTCCCGCAGGTGCCCCTCGGCTGGAGCAAGGAAGCTGGTCCCTAGGAGACACCTGCCCTCCGGGCAGCCTTGCCCTGACCACCCCAGAGCCCAGGATGGCCGACTCTGGACCTGGCGTCAGAGCCTGTGCTGTGCCCAGCACCAGACGCCCTGATGAGACGAAGTGCGTCTGGTCCCTTCAGACACTACTCTCAAGTGGGGGTCGAGAGCTGTTTTCAGAATTAATTCTAAGAGTCGACTCACCGGAAGCAAAAGAGGAACCAAGAGCGCTGGCCCTTTCCTGCTGTTGTGTTCAACGCCATCTTTATTTCTGAATGTGGAAGTATGAATTTCACATGATTTTCACACCGCAGGATATCCTCTTTCTGAAATCACTTAAGAACGTAACAGCTCGTGGCCACACAGAGGTGACTGGCCACACGTGGCTCCTGGGTAGGCCTGGGTGGACGAGCCTGTGTTTCCTCAGGCTCACTCTGGAGCAGGCAGAGTCCAGCAGGGAGGGCCACCTCTGGCAAAGGCCATCCTGCGGTGCTGTGTGGCAGAGGGCGTCACATGGTAGGAGAAAGGAGCGCCCGACACTGGCACTCTAAGGTCTGGTGGCTTCATCTTCTCAGCAGCCATCTTAAACGGGCTCTGGCCCCAGCCGCTCCACAAAGACAAACCCCAGAGCACAGACTGCGGGTGCAGCCACACCAGGACAGCGGCGGGCAGCGGGGCACAGGCAGAACGTTTTGTATTTTGGGGAGTTGGTGCTTCTTGTTGCGTGAGCTGCTCTTTACATAAACGCCTGGCGGACTTCACATCGGGTTCACCTGTTCCACTAACAGGTGAGCGTCCAGCACTCCTTGGCCTCAGATCTCAACGGCATTGCGGCTGCGCCTCCTCAGGGACTTTGCTGAGTCCAAGCTGGCTGCTCTCGAAGTCACTTCTTAGTGCTCCCACTCAGATCTAAAATTAAATACAGCTCCCTAACACCGAGCTATTTCTTCTCTCAAACCTTAGCCAGTCCCACTCCCCAGTCCGTGCCATCTACCAGAGAGCCCTTGACAATAGTCTGAGCAGCGACCCGGAGGCTTCTCTCCTGCAGACTGAGGCTTAGTGACATGCTCTGAATGTGCAACCTACCTACAGTTTGCGTAGGGAACTGCATCAGAGCGACTTTCCTGGAGGGCAGCCTTTGCCACTTCAACACCCTAGAGGTGATGTGGCTGCTACGCAGGGCTCTGTGGGGCCAAAACCACTCTGGTCTAAGGCAAGCCCAAACCAGGAACCCTGCAACCACCGAACCGACCGGAATGCTCCACGCCAGACACAGGCTTCTCCCCACCCCGCTTCCAACCAGTTTCTGGGGCGCAATGGGGAAAAGTGTGACATCCGCTGTCAGGGGGAGAAATCAAGAATGTCCACGCTCTTCTGCCCTTTTTCAGTACTTTATTCACTCAAATCACTCAATACAATTTCACTCTATAAGTTCTTGATCAAAAAAATGAGAATCCTTAATTCCGGGCACTGCAATAGACACAATCAATCCAAAGCAAACAATCGAAGTTCATCCTAAGCACTGCAGACACTTGATCATGACAGGCTCACGACAGGCATTCCCTCTGCGTGCCAAGCTCAAGTGCCAGGGTGAAATCTTGACTCTTAGTCTTCAGTCCAGCAGATGCCCTCTCACTCGGACGGCAGCGATCAGGTCAGGCACCGATGGAGGCTGCTCCTGGGGTGGAGCTGACCACCGGTTGAGGAGAGGGTCAAAAGGAGAAGTCTCTGTTCTCCAGGGTCAAGATGTGGCTGTAGAGTTTGAGAGTGGTGAGGACGATGCAGAGATGAGGCAGGTGATGAGCAGAGGCGGGTGTCAGTCCGGGTCCTCCTCAGCTCTCCAGGGCATCAGTGTGGGCTGGCTGAATGTTCATTTGCTCCCTCATTTTTGCTGAATTTTGGGGCTTCTGCGTGCCCCTTCATCCCCTATCAGCCATCACAGGGTTTCTCAGTGCCGCCTTTCATTCTAGGGTCGGGACATCTGGTCGGGTGGTTTCTGCCCTCATCTCACACCTCTGACTCTTATCAGGGTGAAGGCAGATGACGGTGACTTGTGTGGAAAGTGACTTATTTACCAGGCTCTGCCTGATGGTGTTGGAGGGCTCCGTAGGCTGTGCCTGGCGGAACGGCTGGTTTATTTTAAAATGGAGTTACTGAGGTTCAGGCCCTCCTTACATGGGGTGCCAGAGACCGTCTGCAACAGCTGGACCCGCAGCTCAGGTCTGTGTCCAATGCCTCAGTGCTGAGACACGACAGCCTCACTGGGGCAGCACCCTCGGGGGATGCAGCACAGCCTGGGCACCGCAGTGGATCCTGGGGACGCTGGCAAGTGACCACAGAGGTAGGAGAGGGCCCTGGGCCAGGTGAGCCACAGAGGGGCATGCAGCATGTGTGGGTGGAGGGCTGCTCTCCTCTACACCGGCTCCCCACACTGCTGCTGGCATCCTCTGGACATGCGAAGATGTCTCTCTCCCAGGTGTCCCCCACCAGCTTCTGAAGGGCTGACCTGAGACTACCCAGCCCAGGGTGGCTCTGAAGCCCCAGAATAGATGTGAGCAGGGACCTGTGACAGTCACCATGGCTACACACATGGGCCAGCACACACCTTTCCCTGGGTGCCCACAGGCAGTGCTGTGACCACCATGCAGCTGGACACCTGCTGGGCAGCAGCTCACAGTGCTGCTTACCAGGTCCAGCAGCACTGGGAGACCACATGGCCACACACCCCTGGGAGATGATGGCTGAGCCAGCCCTGGGAAGCTGGGTGTGACGGGCACCACCTCCCTGGACAGGCCCACCCGCTGCAGGGAGGACATGCACCTGACCCTACGTCTTGCACAATCCCTTGCAGGATGAGCTACACAATGATGCTGTCTCGGCCTTCAGTGGGGAAGTGAAGTCAACGCTGGACACATGGAAGGTCAGTTGCAGGCCCGGGATACCCGGAACATGCTTACAAAGCAAGTGAAATTGAACTCAGGGACTTCAGACACCAACTCAGAGCACACATTAGCTGCAAATATGTTGTCAGCATCTTGAGAGCCCCTAGAGTCTGGCCATCACTCTTCAGGACCTGGGAACTCCCACCCTACCCCACGACATGGGAAACTCCTGCGGGGACGGGAAGGCAGAACAGGCCCTTGCCCTGAGGCAGAGGAGGTGGCCCGATGACCTGTGCAGACGATGACCTGTGCAGACGCAGCCTCATAGTCTTCCCTGAGGCCAGAAGGACAAGAGGACCGGAGCTAAATGAGGGCATGGGGAGCCTGGTGGGACAGGTGCTGCACCCGGGCTGCAGGGGACGCACCTGTGGCAGCCACACCTCGCCCTCCTGTGGCTTAACCAGGAAGATGAAGAGTGGACAGCAGCCACCTGCCTGCAGCTGTCAGGGTCCAGCAGGGGCTCCCAGGGTTGCCCAGCACATGGCCCTGAGCATGCAAGTCAAGGCCCTGGGAGAGACCTTGCTTACTGCCTGCCACCCGAGACCCCTGGGGCTTCACAAGCCCCACATATGGGGCAAGACATCCCCCCATGGAGAGGACTGACATACTCAGGGAGGCCTTGACCTCTAACCCAGGGACACACCATGTGGCCTGAGGCTGTCTCCTGCAGTGCCAAGTGGGGCGGCTACTCCAGGGCCTGGATCTGTGTGCTCACCTAGGGTCCCCCACAGAGGCCTGTGCTGTCTGGACGTGGCCCTCTGAAACGCTGGCAACGAGTGCGGTGCCTGGCAGCCCCATGTGCACCTGGTGGGGCTGGCGAGTAACTGAATGTGAGAGGGGAAGAAGGCTGCTTGCTCAGCTGACCTGTAAGGGCACCTGTGAGGTGCCCTGCTGCTCTGGATGCAGGGACATGGCCAAGGCACAGATGTCTCAGACAGCAGCCCCAGCATGGCCCTGACCATGTGCAGAGGGCACTCTTGGGTGTGCAGATGTGGGGCCTGCAGGAAGAGGGCAAGGGGGCTGGGGTGGGCTGAGTTTCAGCAAAGACTGAGGGAATACAGTGTGGGGGGAGGGTTGGGGAAGGACCAGGCAGGGGGAGGGTTCTGGAACCCAAGAGCATCCTGTACCCAAGTGCAAAGGCCCCAGGCTGGGCAGTCATGTGGGCACCTAAAGCTGGTGCCCAGTCCCCTCCTTGGGACAATTCAGGTGGACACAGGCTGGGACTGCCTCCTCCTGTTCTGACCCTGAACCTCTGGACACTGCCAAACTCTTGCCTGGGCTCTCCTCAGTCCTCCTAAACCACTCCGTTCTATAGACATCTCTCCTGGGCTTTTGGGGTCCCTGTCCAGGGACCAAAGCCCTGTACCTGTGACTCCCACGATTCCGACCCGCAGCCCCAGATGTGAAATCCCTCACTGGCCAAACTGTAGCCAGAGGCCCCACCCGGGCCCCCCTGCATCCCCTGGGACGCGGGCCTGGAGAAGGCCCCGGCAGGGCCCCTGGGGGCTCTGGACCTGGCCCACAGGGGTTCCGCAGAAGCAGGTTGCAGAGGAAGCAGCAGAATCCCTAGAAGGTGTGTTGGGGGCCAGACACACTCTGGAACCAGGCTGGGCTCCCGTGCAGACACTAGCCAGATCCCGACGCAGAGCTGCAGGGCTGAGTTACAGCTGACCTACTTCCAGGCGTCTCACCTGGGGGCAGGACACCCTGTGATTACCTCTTTGGAAAGCCAGAGAGCCCACATGTGGGAACACCCCGGAGGCCAGGCAGCAGGCGGAGCCTGGATGGGAGGGTGGCCAATGGGCAGCCTCCCCAGCAGCACCACAGGAGGGCCACACCCCAGGAGGCCCTGCCTCAGGGCACAGGAGACCCAAGGACACCACCAGGTGAGGGGCCTGCATGGCTTGCACTGCCAGAGTGGCCACAGGCCACCTACGCTGCAGGGGTCATCTCTGAAGAAGAGCTGACCTGGGCAACAGCTGGCAGAAGTGCCCTGCTGACTAACCACTGTTCACGCACAGCTCCCGGGAGCTCCAGGCTGGTCCCAGCAGGATGCCTGCCTCAGGCCACCTTGTGATCCCAAGGAGCACTTCAGTCTCCTTTGACTCTAAAGTAAGGGTCACACCTCCCGGAGGAGGCACGAGGTAGGCAGTGGCACTCAACTCTGCCCCAGCAAAACTGGGAGGGGACAGACAGCATGGCAGGCGAGGGCCTCAGGGAGAAGTGGGACACTGTGGCACACACAGGCAGGAGTCAGCAGGGACGGGCCGTCTCCCAGCAGTGGGGCCACCTCAGGGACCCGCTGCCTGCTCTGAGCGAAAGGATCCCGAAACTCAAGCCCCGCGGCCTTTCTGGCTGTTTTATTTGCTCAGTAAACATCTGCAGAGAGCCGCAGGCCCTGAGAGGAGGACGGCCCACGCCCGCCCGCCAGGGGCACCCAGCCCTGGCCTGGCCCAGCTCCGGAGAGACTGCAGGGAGCCCCATGGCCTGGCCCAGGCCACCCGCAGACACAGGGGCAACCAGGCATCCTGGCTCCACTCCCCAGCTGGTGAGAGGCACAGCAGGAGTGGACAGTGCTGTGATCCTGGTGGAGTGGTCATTTCTCAGTGTGGGGAAGGACAGACAGCTAAAGATGGAGGGAGGGCCAGAGTGGGTGGCAAGAGACTGCCGTATCAGGGAGGGGCAGGATGACAGTGACCAATCATTCTGGGCTGGGGATGGCTTCTACCCCCACCTTGCCATGGGCAGTCTCAGGGCCACTGACCAGCAAAATGAAGAGACCCTGTGTGGAGGGTGGGGAGGGCCCAGTTGGGGAGGGGCTGAGCCTGACCCGTGGGCTGCAAGGATGTCCCAAAAGCAATTCACAAGCCACAGTGGCTGTGACCCCTCCTGTGGGTAAGGAAGACAGATCGACCAGTATGTGGTCTGCTCTGTCCCAGGGGCCTGGGGGAGCAAACTGTCCTAAATAAGATACCCCAAAGGGACAGTCGATGCCTGATGCAAACATCCCCAGCCACCAGCACTCCCCTGCTTAGGGCAGCGGGGTCAGCACTGTGCTTAGGCCAGGAAAAGTCCTGGGCTCTACCATGAGGCTGGATACAACGCGGACAGCAGAGCCTTGCTTCATGGCCAATGCCTGTCCCCACTCTTGCAGGCCTCAGGGACGCTGCTGAGGCTCAGGTCAGCCCTGCTCCACGGCCACCCTGAGAACTTGAAATCCTTAGAACTGTGGTCTTTCTTTTTAAAGAGCTACACATACACAGCAAATAACTCTCGGGGAAAAATAAATCACCACTGCACTCTAAGGTGGACATGTGACCCTTAACAGACTCAGAAGGTGGCATCCCCACCTTCTAAGTCCACTCCAGAGGCATGGGGCTGGGTCACCGGCGCTGGTACCCCAGATGGTCCAGGCAGCATCCTGGGGGTCACCAAACACAGAGGCAGTGGCTACACCATGCCCAAGGGAGGCAGACCCATGACACCCAGGCCCAGCACAGCCACAGGGAGCCGGGACGTGCTGGTGGGCTTTAAGCCTGCAGAAGCAGTAGAGAGGGGTTGATGGCCACTGAAGGCCACTGAAGGCCACTGTGGGCACAGCAAAAATCATGCACTGACACACACACACCCAGCACTGTGCCCTTCCCTCTGGGCTCATCTCTGGGTCAGGTGGGCAGGGACGTGCCTTACTGGGACATGCCCGGGCAGGAAGGGCCACAGGGCTCGAGGCCACTCTGCTGCATGTGGGGACAGGTGCAGGGCCACTGGGTACCCAGCAAGCCGAGCAGGCAGGTCCTGATGGCCGGTTTGAACAGCAGGGCTCTGGATAACCACTGTTCCGGGCCCCGAACCCCTGATCCCTTGAAAGTGAGAAACGGATCACTCAACTGTGGAAACGCGTCGTCCACCATGCGGGCAGAGGACGTCTCAATGAAAAGGAAGCCAGCTCTCCTGGGACGACAGCTCCGCGTCTCCAGACCACTGGCTGGTCGGGGCACGCGCTGCTGGGGAGAGCTGGCCAGGGTGAGCACCCTGAGGACGCAGAGTGGAGCTGAGCTTCCCACTGAGGTGTCGGGGGCTTCCAGGTGAAGGTGGCTGGGGCGGGACCTGAGCCTGCCGGGCGGCTCCATGGCAAAGGCAAAGCCGCAGCTTGCAAGGAACTGCTGTCCCCAGAACATAGTCCCTGAGCCCACACGCCTCAGAGGGTAAGTACAGCACAGGCCACTGCCCCTCAGGTGAAAGGCCAAGGGCTTGGGCCAGACGACTCTGGGTGCCCCGCTGAGAGTCAAGGTGACATTCCCTGTAAACCAAAGGCCCAAGCTGGGAAGAACCATGAAAAATACAGGTAGAAATGGGAGACGCCAGCTGGTGGCTCCTCTCCCAGCACATCAGTGCCATCGAGACTGACAGAACTCATCAGGCCAGCAGCAGGGAATGGATCCCTGGACACTGAGCGGAGCTGGGATGGAGTGGACAAGCTCCCGTGAGGACAGCGTGTCTCCTAAAGAGCCAGCAGCCTGGGGGCCAGGCAGAGGCCAAAGTCAGGCTTGATCGGTAAAAATGTGACCTCGGTCAGAATTCCAGAACCCAGACCAGAGCCCAGGATGGGGAGCTCCCGGCTGGCTCCCTCCAGGAAGGCGCTGCCTGGCTCGGGCCTGCTCGGGGCCCAGGCTGTGCATGCAGAGCAGTCACGGGTGGGACAGGAGCCAGCTCCTGCTGCTAACACCAGTGGCCAGAGAGGGAAATGAGCCTGGGGCCTGGGACTGAGACCTGCAGCCATCTGCAGGGAACAGTTCAGAAATCAGCACGTGACTGTCATGGAGACACCAAGTAACCTGCCCCGCTGGACAGCGTGAGCACAGGGCCTTCGGAACGGACCCCAAAAGTTCTAAGATTTGATGTTAGTCTAAGACGTGATGGGTGCACAAGACCGGGCTTTGCTTGCAGCTATAGAATACCTCTGTGTGCACAACGTACGCACACCCTCGAGGTCAGCTCTGAAGGCCACAAACCAACCAACAGTCTTTCGCAGCCTCAATCCTGATCCTGCTGTTCCCCCTCAACGGCAAGCGAGCCTTCCACGTGCGTCTTTCCAGAAAGGCAGAGGGGTTACAGAGGCCTCAGGTGTGTGGGAGGGAGCCAGCTCCCTGAGGGCAGGGCTGTGAGGCCAGGCCAGCGTCCACACCAAGCCAGACGCTCAGAGGCAGGGACGGCAGCACTGGCCCCCCGCAGCCTCGTCTGCAGCACTGTGACACCACCCCTGCCTCCCACCACCTCCCAGGGCCACAGCTGACAGTGCACACAGGCAAGGATGCCAGGAAGTGGCCCTGGGCCTCTCCTGGGCCACAGGCACGAGCAGAGATGGCCCACCAGATGCCAGGCCATCCTCAGTGTCCTCTGCAGGTCACACTGGGCAGGGGGCAGCTGGCCAGAGCCTCCAGCTCTGGGCCCAGCACTGACCCGGCACACAGCTCCAAGGTTAGAGGGAGTGGCTCTGCTTTCCAGGAAGTGACCTCTCAGAGGCTGGTTACGGGCAGGGACTTCAGAAAAGGGAAAACCCATCAGAGCTGGGGGCGGGGACATGCTCACACCACAGAATCTATGGGAAGTACCCCAAAACCCCGGGTGACAGAAATCGCCTCATGACTCCAAAAGTAGCCAAGGAGCAGGCAACTGTGAGAGTGCGGCTGAGGGCTGGAGAGCAGCGCCACGCCACCCTCCCCGTCCCTGAGCTTGACCTGAGCTTGACCTGTGCCCGGGCTTCGGCTGCAGTACACGCAGGTTTCACAGACCCCAACAGCCCTGGGCCCTCTTTCAGACCCTTGTGTGTGGCTTTCTGTCCAGAGAGAGGCTTAAGCTCCTCACTAAGTCTGTAAATGCCAGACGGACCCCACGGCAGCCAAGGTGGCCGACTGGCACCAGGCCAAACAGCAGCACCCCAGGCAGGGACTTGCGGGCTGCCTGCCCTTGGCTCCACTGGGGCGTCCCGAGCACCTCGGTGTGGGGTACGAGGCCTTATCCCGGGAAGCAGGCTTTCTCTGCTTGGGAGACAGGCCACTCACCTGTAGAGGGCATTTGGCCACGGCTAGCCCAGAGGTGACTTCACAGGGCAGTGCCTGTGCAAGCCAGCGTTTCCACAGAGCACACTACGGGCATTTACAGAGTGACCCTCAGCCGCACCAGAGCAGGTACAACTGCGTCCCAAGTACACCTGGTGACTCTGAGGGGCTCCATGACCCTGCCGAGAGCAGCTGGGATGGAGGTAATGAGGTCCAGGGGCAGAAAGGAGGCTGGGGGGGCACTCCAACCCCATCCTGCCTTCTCCCCACCTCAGGGGGCCTTGGCCCTGCTTCCTGTGGGGCAGTGCACCTGGCCCGTCTTTCCCTCCTAAAGGGAGTGTGACTCTGGCAGGACGCAGAGGGAGGGAGGCACTAGCTGCCTGGAGGAGGGCTGCTTCCCCAGCGCGGGAGGGAGATGCAGTGAGGCTGAGAGGGGCAGGGCCGGAGGAAGCAGGCCACCATGACCAGGGTGCGGGCAGCACGATCAGGATGGGTAGGGGAGGGTGCAGAGGGTGAGCAGGGAAGGCCCTAGAAAAGCACAAGACGGGATCAGGGCTCCATTCCAGGGTGTCTGTCCAGAGCAGAGTGGCAGGAGGAGGAGAGAGAAAGGACCCCCCAGGGAGTGGCTGGTGAGGGCTGGGGAGACAGGGGAATGAAGGGGAAGGGTAGAGGGGACTGTGTCTTCTTCCTGCAGGCTCAGCCGCTGGCAGGTGAGGGTCTGAGATGAAGGCTGCAGAGGGAGGTTCCAGGCAGAGCCCTGACCCTGACCTGTGCAGGGACAGGGCCCGGGGCCAGCTGGGGACAACCTTGTCTTGGCCCTCTCTGCTCTCAATCTTCTGCACACCATTTCCTCCACCCAGGGCTTGAAGAAAGCAGAGGTCCTGGGACGAAGACTCCAAGACCTCTCACTTCATGTGACATCAGATGAGCTACTTTACACACTAAAACACAACTCCCCCTGCCCACAGAAGAAGTTTCCTCACCACGGAAATGCACTTCCTAAGAGCCGGCAGCATGAAGCCCTAAACTGCTAGTGCCTGCAGCTACTGTGGAGTACGAGTCAGGCCTGGGAGTGTCTCAGAACTCTGAAGGACTGGCCCAGAGTAAGTCACCAGGAGTGCCAGCTTGTCAAGGGACATGCTCCCATGGGAAGGCCACAAGAACAAAAGCGGCAAGCGTCCCTCCCTGTCTGGACCAGGTCCCCACTCACTATCCTCCCGGCCGGCAAAAGACAGTCTTTAGAGAAGCTGCCACACACCCTTCCCTCCCACATGGGAACCAGGTCACACAAGTTGACTGGGGTCAGATGCCCTGGGGAGCGTCGCTTACTGCGAAGCCCCAGGAAACTATCCTCCCAAACACAGAGGTGGAAATCCTCCTGTCACTTGTCCCGCCTGCCCCACGCGCCCACTCTCTCAGGCACTGACTCAAACGACCAGGCAAAGCCCCGCACACGAGGCCACGGAGACACAAAGTCAGCCTCCCGCGCTGAGCTCGGACGCGTGGCGGGGATGCCCGCTCTGCATCCAGGCGCGGGGCCTGCATCCGGCGGGAACAGCGCCCGGGCCTGGGAGGAGCGGCAGGGACCGGGATGCGGAGCGGAGATCAGGCTGCAGAACCAGGCAAAAGGGGTGCGGGATGCGGGGGACCGGCGCCAGGGACCTGGGGATCTGATCTGGGTAAGGGCGGCGGGAAGCCGGATGCCGGGGATCGAGCGTCGGGGATCGAGCGTCGCGTCGCGAAGTGTAGGGATCACGGGACGGGGGTCGGCGAGGGAGGGCCCGAGTCCCAGGACCCTCCCCAGCCCCATCGGAGGCCGCGCCTCCGGGGCCCGCATCCCGCCGGGTCGGTGGCGGAGCGTTCGGGGACACCCACCTGGGCCTTCTGCAGGGCGCTCAGCCGCAGCTCGTGCACGAAGGGGTTCTGCCCCGGGGGCGCCAGTCGCCGCGCACCGCCCGACGCCACGCCGGAGGCGGGGGTGGCCCGCGTCCCGCGTCCCCGCAGCCTCATGGCCGCCCGCCGGCCGCGAGGGAACCGGCGCGGAGCTGGGCGCCGAGCGGGCGGAGAGCGGCGGGAGCGGCCGAGGATGCGCGGCGGCTGAGGATGCGCGGCGGGCGGGCGGCGCAGGCGCGCGAGGGGCGGCCGTGTGACGTGGGCGGCGGGCGGGCCCCGGGCGGGGCGTCCCGGGCCCGCCTCCGCCTCCTTCCGCGCCCGCCCTGCGCCCAGGCCAGCCCGCCGGTGCGCGGGCCCCGGCGGCGGTCGGCGCTGACCGCGGGGACGAGGAAGGGGCGGGGCGCGCGCTCCCGGGGCGGTGGGTGCGGAGCCCTGGGGTGGCGGGCGGGTGAGTCCCAGGAGCGGGGAGCAGGACCTCGTGGCGGCGCGGCTGGTGTCCAGCTCCGCGAGGTCCGCGCAGCCTTCTTTCCTCCCGGGTCCGTTCTGACCCGGCTCCTGGAAGGCGGTTCTCCCCGTCCTGCTCCCCGGCCCGGAGGCATTGTCCAAGGCGGATCTCCAGTGGGCTCCCGGGGTGGGAGAGGGCTGTGGGAGGCGAGAGTTTTCCCCGACTCCTCTAATTCCTGGCAGTTACCGCCGAAGATACAGGGGACATTTGGGGATCCCTAATTTGAGACTCATTATTGACTCGAGCCAAAGCTTTCAGAAATAGCTTTCTGGTCAAAATTTATAAATTTGAAAAATCCACTGCACATCTTTTGCAACGTGATCAGCTGAATTTCCCTGTGCACCTCAGTGCGCTGCTCACAGCGGGCTCTGGGTGAGGAGGGGCTCAGACACCTCCACCTCCATGCCCACCGCCCATCCTACACTGACACCAGAAAGCAGAGAGCAGGAGGAAGAACCAGAGCTCTCCCTGCAATGCAGCCCCCAAAGGGACCCCAAAGTCCCGAGGCTCCTGGACATCAGTGCTCTGAGGATCCCAGCCACGTGTTTCCTAGGCAGCTGGTCAGGGAATGGCCTGAGCCCTCTGCCAACAGGCGGATATCCTGGCTGAACAAAACAGACCTGTGGCCATGTGGTGGGCCCTTCTGTGGCCCTACTGTGTTTCCAGGCCTGGATGGGGAGAGAGACAGGACTGACGCTGAAGGTCTCTGCCACCCCACAGTGTCCAGAGGGAAAGGTGCTGGCTGGTCCAAACACTTTAAAACCTCACTCTGGACCTCAGCAAGTGACCTCGCCTTGGGACGTCCATCTGTGAAATGAAACCCAAGAGGCATTGCCCTCCTGCACACCAAGAGAGGCTGGGGAGCCCTTGCAGACTGAGATGAACCTGGCTGCCGATGGACTGTGTCAGTAGTGCTGTGGCCTGGCCATCGGCATCCCACTGACCTCTGGGCTTTCAGTGGCCACTTGTTCCACTCTCCAACACAAGACCCCAGCACCCAAGGATCAGATCCTCATCCAAACTGAGAGTCAGAAAAGCTCCAGGGCACAGAAGCCTTTCTCCCCTGCAGGGCTGCCTCTCTGCGCAGACAAAATGGGCTGGCCTGAGGTGCCCCCAAAGTCCCGGGCAGAGAGCCCCGAGGGCAGCCCAGTGCAGAGGTGCTGCCGCCTGAGAATTGGGTCTTGGCAAGCAGAGAATGAGGTGCCGGTATCAGGGTCCTCCTAGCTGTAGAGGCCAGGATGGCATTGAGTTGGCCTAGCCGTGGGTGACAGCTCTCCCGGACCACACAGGGTCCTGTTGGAGACGGGCAGGGTCCTGCGTGGCCTGAGAGCTCAGTGTGTGCCAGGCTGGCCTGCGACCCCCAGAGAGGCTGAAGCGCTAAGCCCCAGGACCTGTGGGTGTGAACTTATTTGGAAGTAGGGTCTTTGCAGATGATAAAGCAGGTGAAATCAGTAGGCCCTGTGCAGTGTGACGGGAAAATGTGGATAGGGACGCACACTTCCAGGATGAATGCCGTGGTAAGACTGACCAGTTATTGGAAACTGAAGAGATCTGGAGAGCTGCTGCCCTGGAGACTTCAGAGGACGCCCCTCTGAGGCACCTTGATCTCGGACTTCTGGCCTTAGCTGGGTGAGACGGCAAAGATCGCTGTTTTATCCCAGTTTGTGGCCATCTGTAGGGAGCCCCTGTAGTCTCTAAGAGTTTATGTGAGCAGCCCCGTCCTGCCCTGCAGGCTGAGCTGGCTCAGTAGGCCAGGGGTGTCCTCTAGGAGTGTCCTCCAGCCGCATTCAGGGGTGTCCATCTCCCAGGAAAGGGCCTCTTCCCTCTGCCTGCCCAGTTCAGCCTTGGTTGGAGCCACCCTGGGAATCAAGGCTGGATGGCCCACAGTGGATCCTTGGGTCAGGAGGACCCTGTTGGAGGAGGCTAAAGGTATGAGGAGACACAGGCAGGAAGTGACTGAGGAAGATGTGTGTCCTAGAGATCCCCAAGACAGGTGTGCCACGGGTGACATGGGGCAAGTCCTCGGTCCTGGTCTGCTTGTGCGGCGGCAGCAGAACACCTGAGATGCGTGATGGCCAGGACCAGAGCCTGGGAAGTCCAAGACCAAAGGGCTGGCAAGCTTGGGGGCAGATGAGTGACCAGCATGTTCTTCCAGGATGGCCCAGGAGCCCCATGTCCTCACGGGGCAGAGAGCGGGGAGAGCAAGCTCACCCCCGTGGGCCCTCTTGACCGCAGACCTGTTCTTTCCTTCTCCGAGTTCAGGTCACTGTGAGTTCATCCTCTCTTGCGGTGGGAGGGACTTCAGACACCTCTTATTTCTTGCTGGACATTTCCTGCCCAGCAAGGCTCCGCCTGAGTCCCACAAATGTCTTTCACTCCTGGAGTCTTTATTGGCCCTTTCCCCAGGTGGTTTTCTCTCTGCCCCAGGTGTGTGGTTGTGCATTAACTTCCAAACATTTGGAGATGTTCCAGACACATCTGTTGTTGGCGTGAATGCAGTTCCTTGTAGTCACAGCACTTTGTCCTGGGAGTCCAGTCCCTTTATGGCCTGTAGTTAGGCATCAATTAAAAATGTGTGGGTGGAGGGTTCCGGGATGCCACCCAGATCCAGCCGGCTTCTCTTTGAGTCTCTGTGTCTTCGTTACTTGTGGTGCCTCGTTCTGTAGTGAGGCGGTCACTGTGGCTAGAGCCCTGTCCGGGTCTCGTGTATTCTGAGGCTGTGGTGCTGGGTGAGCATGGATCTAGAGCTCTGCCTTCTCTCTGTGAGCCCACTTCTATCCTGATGCCTCTCAGACTTTGGTGGCACGTCCCATCCTGAGGTCCACTCTTCCGATGCTGGCGTGGTCACTGCAGCCCCTGAGTGTAGAGCATTTGCGGTGTGACTTCCTGTCCTCTGTGTTGCGTCCTTCTGTGGCCGTGCCTTTCAGGAGGGTCTCTCACAGGCAGCGTGGAGACACATCCTGCTTCACCAGCCCGACTTTAGAAAGCGCTCTGACAGCACCAGCAGATGGTGCACGCTCGGCCGTCTCGCGCGCAGGTCTAACCCTTGCATCCTGCCTGTCTGTCTTTTCTGGTGGCCGTAGGTGTCTTTCTCTGTGTGGCTTTCTGTGGACCCCTGTCTGTTTTCACTGTCTCCACCCGGGGCCCATCAGCACTCCCCCATTTGGTTTGTTAGTGTGCTGCAGGGCTCGGCCAGGTTGCCTGGGACCTTCGGATCGTCGCGCCCCTTCACGTGGAGCTGAGGCCTCACGCCGGGGGCGTCCACGGCCTCGCACCCTCCGCGCTTGGGCTTTCTTTTCTTTTCCCTGCATGCTGTGGTGGAGCCCAGGGCCTTGGGCATGCCAGGCCAGCGCTCTGCCACTGAGCCACACCTCCAGCCCTTTTTAAGTTCCATTTTGAGACAGGGTCTTGCTGGGTTGCCCAGGCTGGCCACACTCGGGATCCTCCTGCCTCAGCCTCCCAGGTCACTGGGATTTCTGTGCCTGGCTGCGCTGCTGTTTTGTATGTTGAACAGTGGGATTCATCATTTTCCCTTTGGCATTCACTTATCTTTCAGGAGGTTAGACAGATCCCTCTGGGAAGCCTTTTGTATTCACTGTATATCTGCCATTTCCAGCATGTTCTTTGTTCAGGTCTGAGGTTTCTTCTTGGGTTCTTTTCCTTCCTCCTAGAGAAGTTTCACTGACATTTTTGAGTGCAGAGCTGCTTGCCATAATCTTTTGGATGCATGGCCTGTTTTAATTCTGCCTTCACGTTTGTAGCATTTTCCTGATGAACACAGAATCCTAGAACAAGTTTGTACTCTGTCAGTGGTTTGTTTGCTTCAGTGGGTCTTTACATTCCTGCCGATACTTGGTATGTTTGCACTTTTTCATTTCAGACAGTCCAGTAAGTGTAGAGGTATTTCATTGTGACATGAACCTGCGTTCCCAAATGAGTAATGCTCTAGAGCCTCTTCTCATGTTCCTGTTTGCCGTCCATAAATCTTCAAGGATCTGTCCAATTACTTTCTCCGTAAACTGCTTATTCATTCTGGGGAGTGGTTCACGCCTGTAATCCCAGTGACTAGGGAGGCAGAGGCAGGAGGATCACAAGTTCGAGGCTCCCCTCAGCAATTTAGCAAGGCCGTAACCAATTTAGCAAGACCTTGTCTCAAAGTAAAATGTAAAAGGGCTGGGGATGTGGCTCAGTGGCTAAGCACACTGGTACAAAAAGTGTTTATTCATTTATTATTCTGAATCTAGTTCTGTTGGACACATATGATCATCCCAGGTCTGTCTTATCGCTGCTGTAACCAGATTTTCCTTTCTCTTCTCTTCACCCTTCCCCACTCCCTTCCTTTTTCTCTGTTTTGAGATGGGGTCTCTCTTTGTTGCCCAGGCTGACCTTGGACTCTAGGGCTCCAGTGACCCTCCTGCCTCGGCCTCTGGAGCGGTGGGGACTTCGGGCTCAGGCCGACATGCTCAGCTAGCAGTGGTCTCCCTGGAGGGCAGTTCATAGTCACAAAGTTCAGCTGAGCTTTCTAAAGGGAGCTGCTGCGGTGACACAGCAGCGGCTTCCTGGCTCCTCCAGGGTCACGGTGCTCTCTCCTGCTTCCTCCAGGGCATCTGCAGCGCACCCTGGGCTATTTTTTAGGGTGAGGGTGCAGACGGGAGCTTTGGTTTTTGCCCGTGGACACGTGGTGGTCCCTTCCACTGTCACGAGGTCACGTCTTCCTCCATGGAGCCCCCTTCTCTCGCCTGCGTGCTCCTGTTCCATCTGCGGGCACTCGGCCCCGTGCTGTGAGTTCTGCGCCACTGTGGTGGCGGGTTCTCCCAGCGTGTTCTGAGAGCAGACGTGTCGGTCACCAGAGTGATGCTGGGTGTTTCCCCGCTCCGCGTGAACTGCAGCTCGGTCTACCGGTTCCTGCTGGAGAAGCTTGCCATCTCGGCTAGGAGACTTGACTCGGCTCCATGCAGAAATGTTGGAAGAAGCAGCATTCACAATGCTGAGTCTTTCAACTCCTTACCCTGCGCATCTCTCAAGCCACCTGCGATTTCTTTCTCTCCTCTCGACGAGGCTTGGCAGTGTTTAGTGTGCAGAGCCTGCACCTCCTTCGCCGGATTTATCACTAATACTCAACATCTTGGCCTGATGTAAATACTACTTTAAAATTTTCAGTTTTGTTTATTGCTAGACAGAAAGGCAGCTTGCTTCAGTGTTGACTGCACCTCGAAGCCTTGCTGGGAGGCCACCGTAGCTCCTCCTGGGTCCTGACCCCTGGACAGCACCCTGTGTTCTGCCCAGGACGAGTTTTCTCCTTCCTCCCAGCAGGGAGCCTCTCCTCCTCCTGCTGTCCTGGTGGGCTCTCCAGGGCCTGGCAGGCGGGTGAGGCCCAGGGCCGTGCCCCCACTCGGCCGAGTGGCCTTCTGCCCCACGGCTCCACACCCGCCTGAGAGCCTGCACTTCTGCACTTGGGAGGGACAGAGCGGCTCTTTCTTTCTCCTGACGTCTCTGTACCACGTTTTGTTGAGGAATCAGGATGACGTTTGCCTTGCAGGACCCGGGGCAGGAGCTGGGGGCGGGGGGACAGTGTTCCTTCCTCTTTGAGCTTCCTGAATGCTCTGTGAGGAATTGGAATTGTTTCCTTCACAGATTTTTGTAGAATCTCCCAGGGAAGTCATGTGGGCATGCAGTTTCCTTTGTGGGAACGCTTTTAACTTAAAGTTCAAATTATCCAATAGACAGGGTTCTTCTGATTATCCGTCTCGTCCTGAGTGAAGTTTGGCTGCTGTAAGTGTCCAGCGTGCTGGTGTGTCAGCACAGACGTGCTCACAATTCCCGTTGTCAGCCTTGTGAGCTGGTGTCTCCACCCTGACCCCAGCCCTGGCCGCCTCCTCTCTCCCTGACCGCTGCTGTGGTCCCCGAGACCTGCCTGGTTCTGGGGCTGCACTCCTTTGCTGCCTGGTCCTAGCCGCCCCTCATCTTTGCCGTTTCCTCTCCTTGGCCCCCTCTGTTCCCTGAGCCGAGCACGAGCGTCATTCACTTGAGGACACTCTGCTTTCTGTGCTGTGGATCTGGTGCTGCAGACGTCCCTGTGCTCACATTCTGGGACAGGTATCACCATTTTTATTTTGTGCAGTGTGCATTCTGGTTCTGTTTCGCCTCACTTTTTGGCCCATAGTTTATTTAAAGTCTGCGTATCGGGTTTTCCGCAGGTCTGCTCCTGGCTGTGGCTGATCCCATGCTGGTCAGAGCCCCTGTTCCCTGTGACTTTCATCTTGCAGGTGATGGAGACTGTTTGTGCCCCTGCACGCGGTCTGTCTTGGGAAACGTGTTTGTGAATGGTTCAGAATGTGTGCTGCCCTTCTTGGGCATAGCAGCCTGTGAATATTAATGAGCACAAGTGGGGGCCGGCCTCTGGGCCAGGGGTCTGTCCAGGCCTGTGTCCTGCTCCTGGGGGTGCCCAGCCCTCTGTTCCTCAGCTCGCAGACACGTTGTGCCGCTCTCTGCCTCCCTGCCCGTGGCCACCTCTCTCGCGTCAGTGTCTAATTACCCTCTTTTCTCTTGGGGGACATAGAATTGGATCTAAGGCCACTGTGAACCAGTGTGGTCTATCTGAGATCCTTGTCTTGGTCACAGCCGCAGGAACTCCGTTCTGGGTGAGGTCACATTCCCAGGGACCAGAGCCTGGAACAGGGACACATCTTTTTGGAGGGCAAGTTCGATCCACCATCAACTGTTGGACGATTTGGGCAGATTGACGAGTAGGTGCGAAGGGTCAGTGCAGTCCCTGTTGGCTTCACGTGGCCCTTTGGCTGCCCCCGTGCCATTGTGGCCAGCTCCAGGGCTCCCTCCCTCCCACGGCTGGGTTGTCGTGGAAACAGCTCTCGACCGTGAGAGGGAGAAGCAGAGCCCTTCCATACCCCAGTGAACGACATGACTCCGAGGGTGGCTTGAGAAGCCCTGGCCACCTGGGCACGCACGGAGGGGCCGGCAGGCGCCCTGCCCAGGCCCCGCGGTCTTAACACAGGGCACCTCCCTTTCCCGACTCCTGCTTCGGCCCCTGCCCCTGATGTTGCACGAGGAAGGCGAGTGTCCTGTTTTAAATGCACATCGTCCCATGTTTTCTAAAAGCCAGATGCGGTTGATCACAGTGCCCTGTTGGGAAGACACTCCTCGAAGTTCTGGAGACAGCCTGTGCTGGTGGGAGTGGGTCACCTTCTGAAGGAGGAAGTTCTGAAGGGCCCGTGAGGGAGGGCCAGTGATGAGGCCATGCACACCTGCTGCTGTCTCCGTCACCATCCTCTCCGTCTTCCTGTGATACAACCTGCACATTTTAGTGCGTATGGCCACCCAGAATGGACGGCATTTCCCAGTCTGTCTGCCATCTGAGTGTGGTTATGTAACCAAGTTCTGGTGACAAATGAGATATGAGCCCAAGTTTTGTGGACCTTCTAGGAAATGCCTTTAAAAGGAGAGTGTCTTCCTGCTAGCTGGAAGGAAGATGTGATGGCTAGAGCTATAGCATCCATCTTGGGTCACAAGACACATTTAGGAATGAAAAGCTCTCAAGCCAGTGGAGCAACCACAGAGGTGACTGGGTCCTGGCCCCAGGGAGGGCCCTCTCAGCCCTGGACCAGCTGCCTCTGTCCCTTCTGAGTGAAGGAGAAGCGAAATTCTATCCTGTTTAGATTGTTACTGTTTCGGATTTTTCTGCTACTTACGAGTGAACTTAATCTTAGGAATATTTAGGCCACCGCAGGTACAGGGACTGGAAGGCAGAGCGCGCGGCCATATGGCACTTGTCTTTGCATATTGAATAGATTTAGAAAATCCTCCAATCCCTCTGAGCGCTCTTATTTGCCGCTTCCCTTCACCCCCTGACACTTCTGACCCCACTTTCTGTGGCACTCTGGGCCCCTTGCCCTCCCCAGGGGCTGCCGCTGAGCCGTCCCGTTTCCCAGGAGCCTGCGGTCCTGGCCGCGGCCCTCCCTGTTAGCCCCCAACCCTGCTGTCGGGACCCCTGCAGCCCGTCCTCCAGGAGGCCTGGCGCCCCGGCTCTCGTGCCCCGGTCCCCTGGGCAGCTCAGCAGAGCTCCCAGGGCCCCCCTGAGGATCCCAGCGGGCAGCCTTGGCTCTGCCCTCCCAGGACACGTCGGCTGCCCAGCACTCACTGAGGAAGGAAAGGAGACAGACGCACTTGGAGAATCAGACATTTCTTCCCAGAGGGTGGTGCATGTCCTTGTTGTCATGAATGTCTAACTGACCTTCGGGCTGGGCATCTTGGGGCTTGGGGTTCAGGCCGGGTCTGTCCCCAGCTGGAGGCAGCTCTGGCAAGAGAGGAGTCACCACCAGGAAAGTGAAGGGCTGGGCAGGGCCCAGGAGAGCAGGGGCAGGGGGCGAGAGCCCACCTGCTCAGGCAGAGGCTGGCTGGGGCGCGCAGGGCGGCCCGCTCCTCCCTTCCTCTCTCTTGGGGACACAGTGGGACGTGGCTGTGGCTGCAGCCTCCTTGGCAGACCTTTCCCACAGATGGGGGTGCCTCATAGCCACAAGTGACCCCGGGAAGTGAGCGGGTGAGGCAGGGGCGAATGTGTTGGGCAGTGGCACTCTGAGCACAGACCACACCTGCAGGCTCCTCCCTGTGCACACACCTGCACGTACACCTGTCTCTGCACCTGCACAGGGACACACACCTGCACCTCACACCCTCCTCCCTGTGCACACACCTGCACACACACCTGTGCCTGCAGACTCCTCTCTGTGCACACACCTGCACGCACACCTGTGCCTGTACCTGCACAAACATGTACTTGCACACACACCTGCGCCTGCAGGCTCCTCTCTGTGCACACACTTGCACACGTGTGTTCCTGCACATACACCTGTGCCTGCAGGCTCCTCTGTGCACACACCTGCACACACACCTGTCTTGTTCTTGTCATCCTATGCATTGACACCCAAGCTGTGGTGGCCCAGGGTCAGCTCCACACAGGAGGCTCATGCTTCACAAGTGCCGGTCGACTGGGTGGAGACGCTTGGTCTGAGAGCAGATGCCCAGGTGCCCTGGTCTGGGCCCTCGGCATCGAGGCATTTGTCCTAGCTGACCCTGGTGCCCATTTTCTGTGTGAGCTGATGAAGCGCAGAACTCCTCTTGGGCGGGCGGCTTTTCCTTCTGTGTTGACAGAGAGGGCCTCTCTGCCAAGAGTCCTGGAGGGACCTGGTCTGTGTCTGGGAAGGGCCGGGGTTCTCAGCACTGGGAACACCTGCGCCAGTCAGAACCCGAGTGCGCATTCCGCGTGCCGGTGTTCTAGGGCCAGGCCTGTGGTGGTGTCCTTCTAGGGAGACAGGACCGCAGACGGAGCAGCCGCTGCGGTGGCCAGCTGTTCTCTACCGCAGACCCGCACGGGACCCCTTTGCCCAGCAGTGCGTCACTCCAGGTTCAGAATCACAGGATCGGCCCATTTACCCTTGGTAGCCACCGCGACCTGAAGCTGGGACAGCAGACACTGTCCTCCACCATGCAAGTCCCCGCGGCTCCGGTCTCCACCCTGTGACCCAGGGAAGGGACGGTTGTCTCCATGTCCAGGCCCTGCCCCTCTGGGACGTGGGCTGGCAGGACTGATCCTGAGGGTCTTCGTGAAGCTGCGAGTGAGGGCCAGTGTCCAGGTCAGCGCCAACACACCTGGGCCTGAAGTGCAGGCTGTCTTATACGAGCACCCTGGAGGCTTCTGGGGCCGGCCTTCTTCTCACGTACAAGAGGGGAGCTTGGGGCGGCCAGAGCAGACCGCTGAACCCCGGGCAGGCCAGCATAGCTGGCTAGAAGCAGGGGCTCCTGTGAGTGAGGGTCCCTGGATGGACACGCGCACCCGGAAGCTGGGTGGACCCCAGGGGCTGTGAGCACCGTCCAGCACCACTGTGCAAGCACTGTGCTCGTGGTGCGTGGGCGAGAGTGCGGTGGGGCGAGCTCAGAGGGGGACTCTGGGAGGGCTCCCAGGTCACTGAACAGTGAGAGTCCCAATCCCGGCCCCCGTTGGGCGAGTCCCCAGGACTGGGCTGCAGTCGGGACTGGAGGGTCCCCAGAGGCCCAGGAGCCGAAGGCTTGGTCCTGGGACGGAGCTCCTGAGAGCTGGGAACCTTCGGGAGGTGAGGTCTGGTGGGCAGTCCTCCGGTCACACGGTCCCTGGCCCCTTCCTCTTCCCTCCGCTTCCCTGGCTATGAAGGGAGGGTTTTGTCTGCCATGTGCCCCACCACGACGCACCACCCGCCAGAGGCTCGAAGCAACGGGGCCAAGCAGCCGTGGCCTGAACCTTCCCAGCGGCAGCCAAGGGACCTTTCTTTCTGTGGGTCCAGTGTCTCGGGAGTGTGTTACAGTAGCAGAGAGCTGACGGGCAGCGTTGGCGTGCTCACCGGGGCTCCTGGGTTTGTTCCTGAAGGCATGGAGGGCTCTGCTGCAGGAGCCGAGGCGTCTTCCACAAGCCCCTCCAGAGTTGCCTTCTCAGGATTGGATTCTGCCCGGAAATCCGGAGCTCTCAGGAGACGGGGGCAGCAGGCGGGCCTGCCGTCCCTGCTTCCTGTCAGCCCCCAGGCCACCTGAGGTGGCCTCTAGCGTCCGACTCCACCGTCCTCTCTGACCTCTCTTCATCGTGTTGCTCTTCGAGCTCAGTGAGGAGGTTTCTGTGGAAAATGGGACCTGGGCCTTGTCACCGGGTTGGCCTCGCAGCCCCTGCGTCCTTGACCGCCAGCCCCCAGTGTCTCTCGGAGCCACACTTTCCTGGGACGTTCGGGTCTCAGCTGGCTCTGGAAGGTGACCCTGTGTGTCGCGGCTGGCCAGCCATTTAGCTTACTCTGGCAGAGGTCCCTTCAGGTCCTCTATGCAAGGGACACCTGAGGTGCCCTGTTGCTCAGGGTCGGGGCAGGAGCAAGGCTGAGCTGGCCCAGGGGGAAAGAGGAGAACACTGGGCCAGGGGCGGGGACCCACGGGCTGCGGGCAGGGCCAGGGCCCCTCCCGGGAAGCCGGGCCCAAAGGACTGTGCAGGGAGAGAATGGCTGCAGCAGCTGCTGCTTACCTGGCTGGTGGCCTCTGGCCCTGCCGTGAGGCCAGCTCGTGGCTGGCGGAGCCGTGAGGGAACAGCCAGGGGAACCAGGGGACCATCACGGGCAGCCCAGGTGCGGAGGGCCATCAGCAGCCACAGACGAGGGCCTGTGCTCGGCAGGCAGGGAGACCCGCCCCAGGGACGGCCCAGTGGCTCTGAGGGAGTCCTGCTTCCTCCTCTTGGACAGCTGACCAGAAGCCTGGCCTGGAGGGAGTCCTGCCTCCCCTGACCTGCCACCTCGCAGGGCATCTCAGGTGGGCATGGGCGATTCACAGCAGGTCCATTTGAACTGTTCCTGTCCTGGGCCATGAAGTCCACCCCCTCTGTCACAGTGGAAAGAGACACACCTGTCTTGTCAGCCTTGTCCTGTTTGACCTCTGGCTTGTCACTGGGAGCTCTGGACGCGCCCCCCCCCCATTGGAGCGCCTACCTTGGTCGTGTCCCAGGGGATTCTGCACCAAAGGGCAGCGCCCTCTGCTCTTGCAGGACCCTAGGCAGGCTCCCATGGGCTGTGCCCGTCCCTTGCAGGGCTCCACAGGGGCCTGAGCTGCTCCAATCCGGGAGGGACCCTGTCACCAGTGTCCCAGGCTGCAGGCAGGATGTGTGCACTGCCTCACTCCCTGAGGCTCTGGTGCCCAGCGCCACGGGCCACATGGACTCTCCACACCCCAGGAGAAGGGCCCCAGTGTGTGCTTCCTGCTGATGCCAGGTGCCATCCGGGGCAGCTCTTACAGGACAGTGTAGGTGTGGCTCTGCTCTGAGGGCGAGGGGCAGCTTTCCTAGCTGTCAGGACCGACAGACCCCTGCCGTGCACGCCTGCTGGGGCCGGGCAGAGCGGCTGCACCTTCTCCTCCCTGCTGGGTGAGTGACGGTGGGGAGTCAGCGTGTGGGGCCCCGGGCCTGGAGCCAGGACAGAGTGGCAACTGCGGCAGAGGAGGTACAGTCTAAGGACCCTTGCATTTGGCTGCCGTTTCATCCTGAATAAATGTGCAAGTTCACGGCCATCCGGCACTGTGTCTGTAAAGGTGACCTGCAGCCTTCTAATCCCCAGGCCCTGAGATGTGGCCCGGAGTGCAAGAGGCTGCTGGTGGAGTGACCACCAGGGACTGCTGGTGGAGTGACCACCTGAGTTCTCAGCCTCTTGGACCGACTGGCATCATCTGAAAGGAGGCCCACCCAGGGTCTGCAGTGGAGCCCTGGGGGGATTTCTCCCCAAGGGTGGACAGGCAGAAGCTGCCTGCCTCATCCACAGAGGTCAGAGGTCAGAGTCGGGGCCACGGAGGGGGTTCTGAACCAGAGAGCTGACTCGGATCCAAGCTGGCAGTGGTGGGGTTACCTGAGTGGACTGTGTCAGGACAGGCCTGGGCGCAGCTGGGGGGCCAGAGAGCTGCAGGGTGAGAGGCCAGCATGGACCCGCCCACCTCCATGGCTCACCCTGGGTGGATGGGACGGCCAGGACAGTTGGCTCCTCCCTGGCACTGGGACTGCCGGGTTTCTGGGTGGGGCAAGGGACACAGCCAACCTGAGGAGGCCCACGTGGGGCCAGAGAGTATTCCCTGGCCCTGGCCATCCTGCTGTCCACAGGGGCTCCTGATGGGCCAGAAGTCCACCCTGCACACTTACATCCAAAAGTCACAGAGAGCCCCCTGACTAGCTGTCCTCCCTTCCAGCTGAGGATCATTCCGTCCTGGGGCTGAAAGCTGTCCTGCCCACCTGGGGCTGCAGAGTGGCTGCTTGACCCAGAGCCATATGGCCTCTCTGCAGGCAGGTGACCACATTCCAGCAAGATTTCACTTGGGCAGCCAGAGGGTGGGTCTGGACAGCACACGGCAGTGTCCTCTCAGTCTGCATCCTGCCTGCCGCCTCCACTGGACACACTAGGGTCCCCAGGCCCCGCCTTGGCAGAAGCCTCCCAGGCCCCCAACTTGATCCCGCCTCGCTGGCTCTGAGGGCCTGGGTCCAGCTTGGGCATCTGCCACCTGTACCAACTCTGAGGGCCCCTTGGGGATTGGTGAGCTCCAGGGAGATCGGTCCCTGCCTCTCTGCACAGGCCTGCTGCCCGTGGGTGCCCTGGGACCAGCCTGTTGCCAGGCAGTGGGCCCATTGCAGGCCATCAGACACGTCCAGAGGTCAGGCTGCCTCTCAAGCTCTGTGAGGAACAGCGGAGACAAGGCCAGGGCCCACATCCTGGTGGCCGGAGCGTGAGGTGCCCCTTCCTTTGTGAAGGGCAGGTTCTGGCCTCGGCAGGGGCAGGTCCTTTCCAGGGGCAGGAGGCCTTGGGAAGAGCCCCAGAGGTCATGGCTGAGGCAAGACGGGACTGGACCCTCACCGTCCCGCATCCACAGCGTCTCACAGGCGTGGTCGGACCCAGTGGCTTTTTGACTTTCCAACACACTGACCACGGGCTGGCCCTTGCTGGGGTCTCTGTTCTTGTCTGTGAAATGGGGTGGTGAGAACTGCATCACCAACGCACCCGCCCGACGCCCAGGGGCAGGCTGACCTTCCCTGTCCACCCACTGCTATCAGGAACATGACCGCGTCCTGGTCCTCTGCCCAGCATCTCCCATCTGGCCCTCCTTCTCTCTGTCATGAGGGCCACCCAGTCCCTGTGGGCTCAGAATGAGCCTTGGCCAGGACTCGCCAGCAGGTCCCTGCTGGACTCTAGGGTTGGGCACAGCGCTCGAGGCTGAGGTCCCTGGGGTCTCAGTGCACTAGTGTGGGTGGGCACTGGCCAGGCTGAGCGGGCACCATGCTGAGAAAGTTCACAAGTGTGTGATCACAGACTTAACTGCTGCCCGTGGGTGCCCTGGGACCAGCTAGAGAAGGCCGGGCAGCACGAGGGGTGGGTCTGGGTGTGTGCTTGTGTTTCATTTGATAGTGTAGCTGTGGTTTTTATTTAATTTTTTATCAGTTGCTCAACACATTACAATGATCTTGACATATCATACATTTGATTCAAATGGGGTACGTAATCTTATTTTTCCACGTGTACAGATTGCAGGATCACATTGGTTATACAGCCACGTTTATACATAGGGCCATACTAGTGTCTATTGTATTGTGCTGCCCTTCCTATCTCCCCTCCCCTCCCCTCCCCTCTTTCTACCCAATCTACTGTGACACGTCTCTCTCTCTCTCTTTTTCTTCCCCCTCACACCATCTTATATGTAATTTTGCATAACAATGAGGGTCTCCTACCATCTTCCGTGCAATTCCCTTTCTCTCTCCCATTCCCACGCACCTCTCGTCCCTATTTAATGGTAATCTTCTTCTCATGCTCTTCCTCCTTGCTCTGTTTTGAGTCGCCCCCCCCTTATATCAAAGAAGACATTCGGCATTTGTTTTTTAGGGATTGGCTAGCTTCACTTAGCATAATCTGCTCTAATACCATCCATTTCCCTGCAAATGCCATGATTTTGTTGTTTTTTAGTGCTGAGTAATATTCCATTGTGTATAAATGCCACATTTTTTAATCCATTCATCTATTGAAGGGCATCTGGTTGGTTTCACAGTCTAGCTATTGTGAATTGTACTGCTATGAACATTGATGTAGCTGTGTCCCTGTTGTATGTTCTTTTTAGGTCTTTTGGGTATAGTCTGAGAAGGGGAATAGCTGGGTCAAATGGTGGTTCCATTCCCAGCTTTCCAAGGAATCTCCATACTGCTTTCCAAATTGGCCGCACCAATTTGCAGTCCCACCAGCAATGTACAAGTGTACCCTTTTCCCCACATCCTCGCCAGCACTTGTTGTTGTTTGACTTCATAATGGCTGCCAATCTTACTGGAATGAGATGGTATCTTAGGGTGGTTTTGATTTGCATTTCTCTGACTGCTAGAGATGGTGAGCATTTTTTCATGTACTTGTTGATTGATTGTATGTCCTCCTCTGAGAAGTGTCTGTTCAGGTCCTTGGCCTATTTGTTGATTGGGTTATTTGTTTTCTTGTTGTTTAATTTTTTGAGTTCTTTGTATACTCTGGATATTAGGGCTCTATCTGAAGTGTGAGGAGTAAAAATTTGTTCCCAGGATGTAGGCTCCCTATTTACCTCTCTTATTGTTTCTCTTGCTGAGAAAAAATTTTTTAGTTTGAGTAAGTCCCATTTGTTGATTCTTGATTCTTGTGCTATAGGTGTCCTATTAAGGAATTTGGAGCCCAACCCCACGAGATGGAGATTAGGGCCATCTTTTTCTTCTATCAGACGCAGAGTCTCTGATTTGATATCAAGCATCTTGATCCATTTTGAGTTAACTTTTGTGCATGGCGAGAGAAAGGGATTCAGTTTCATTTTGTTACATATGGATTTCCAGTTCTCCCAGCACCATTTGTTGAAGATGCTATCCTTCCTCCATTGCATGCTTTTAGACCCTTTGTCTAATATAAGGTAGTTGTAATTTTGTGGATTGGTCTCTGTGTCCTCTATTCTGTACCATTGGTCTACCTGCCTGTTTTGGTGCCAATACCATGCTGTTTTTGTTACTATTGCTCTGTAGTATAGTTTAAGGTCTGGTACCTATACCGCCAGTTTTACTCTTCCTGTTTAGAATTGCTTTTGCTATTCTGGATCTTTAATTTTTCCAGATGAATTTCATGATTGCTTTTTCTATTTCTGCAAGGAATGCCGTTGGGATTTTGATTGGCATTGCATTAAACCTATAGAGTACTTTTGGTAATATCGCCATTTTGATGATGTTAGTTCTGCCTATCCATGAACAAGGTATATCTTTCCACCTTCTAAGTTCTTCTTCTATTTCTCTCTTTAGGGTTCTATAGTTTTCATTGTATAGTTCTTTCACCTCTTTTGTTAGGTTGATTACCAAGTATTTTATTTTATTTTTTGAGGATATTGTGGATGGGGTGGTTGTCCTCATTTCCATCTCAGAGGATTTGTCGCTGATATACAGGAATGCCTTTGGTTTATGCGTGTTGATTTTATATTCTGCCACTTTGCTGAATTCATTTACTAGTAGCTGTGGTTTTTAATTTCAGGTTTTTTTCCATCCTCCGCAGGTGTCTGCTGAGCTCAGGGTGCGGCTGAGCTCTTCCCTGTCAGGACCACGCAGCTCACGATTGCCTCTGGACGTCCGGTGGTGTCAGCACCTCTGTGACAGGCAGACTATGCAGGGCCTGTAACGTCAGCAAAGGATTATTTCAGGATGGCTCTTGGCACAAATGTGCTCAGCCAAATGCATTTTTGAAGAGCAGGATTTTATCCCAGTTACACTGTCCGGCTTTGTGGAGGGAGGGCCAGAGAGCATGGGAGAGTGGAGCAAAGCCCCTGGTTCTGATGCTCTCCTTTGAAATCCAAGCACAATCACTGGGCGGGCAGCGATCAGCATGGCCGACACTGTAGGCGCTCTGGGAAAAGCAAGCCCCATTCAGACTGGTCAGAGCTTATGAACGGCCACCCCCCTTTCCCGCCATGGCTGTGCTGATGTTGACCCAACACCACACACAGATCCCTCTGTCCCCAGCTGGACACTGGCCAGGCGCTCTAGCCAGTGCACTCAGAGCCAGCTCAGCCCTGGAAGTGTCAGTGTGACAAAAACCCTCTGTTCCAGACTGACCTGCTTCAGCTGGGAAGCCCCCCACCCGTCCCCAATGGGGCCTGCACCATGGACTCACAGATGGGCGCCTGGGGAGTGGCCCTGTAATTGGGTCAGCCGCTGGGTGGAGCCTGCTTCTGTCTCAGCAGGGGAGAACGTGCCTGTGGGCTGGGGGAGGAAGCCCCTGGCAGCCCCTGGCTCCCTGACCTTGAAGGCTGGCCACGATGCCCTCTCCCTTCACTTCCTGACGTGCGTGGACCTGCTCTTGGTCTTCAGGCTGGCCAAGTCTCTGTCCTGCTGCCAGCAAGGCTCAGAGGCCCCCACACCTGGAGTCTTAGGAGGGAGACTTCGAGAGCCTGGGCTGCTCAGTGCCTGGCTCTGGCTTTCTGAGGCTTTGAACCTGGGCTATTGGGCTACTTTCCATGGGGAAGGTCAGTGGGACCCCCTGAGGCCACAGAGACAGAAGCCCTGACCAGTGCAGCTCTCTGCTGGGCCTGAGAGCCCAGCCTACCAATGGAAGGGCTCTCTGACCATGGCCTCCTCACCCTGAGGTTAGTGAAGGGTCCCCTGCCCTCCTAGTGCAAGATAGCCAGTGCCCATCATATGGACAGAGGGATGGACAGCGGCGAAGTCACACAAACTCACATCTGGGGTGGAAGGCAGCACCCAGGCCATGCAGGCCCGCCTGGGGAGGGCACCGAGCCAGCTGGCTGGGAGGCTTCCCAGTGGCAGGAGGCCTGACCCCTGGTTCTCTTGGGAGGATGTGACGGGGCTGGCCAGGAGCTGGGAGCTGGCAGGAGCAGCTGGCCCACTGATGGGGAGCTGCCACCTGGGAGCTGTCCCTGGGCCTCAGCCAGGCCTCAGACCACAGCTCTGAGATGGCGGGCAGCACTGGGCACGGCTGCCTCACCCTGCAGTGTGCTGCTGGCCCTGGTGGCCTCCTCCTAATGTGGCCACTATTCCAGTAGGTGCCCCAGCGTCCCGTGAAGTGACGGTGCTGAGCCACCTTGCCAGGAAGCTGGTGGACTTCATTTGTGTAAATCAGCCAAGCAGGAGAGTGTGGGTGTTTCCTTCCTTCCTGGACACAGTCCTCCAGGTGGACTGGCCAGGCCCACAGGCCGAGGCCAGGCTGGTGGTGGAGTGGGCAGTGGCTCCTATGGGTGGCCTCTCCACGGCTGCCTCTCCCACTCAGGGTCCACCTGGTTTTGAGGATGGCACATGCAGACTCTCACCCTTGGCCCCAAGTATTGGCACCAGGGGACAGGGGCAGAGGGCCCTGAGAGGACCCTAGCTCTGTCAGGCACTGGCCCCTGCTTCCACCTCTGTCTCAGGACAGCCCCTCGCGACATGCGGCCAGGAGAGAGCAGAAGGTCAGGGCCAGTGTAGACACGCAGGTGACGGGTGCTGAGGGAGGAGGCCATGTCCAGAGGATAGCCAGGGCCTGGGTAGGCACCTGGGTCCACGTGCACCTGGCAGGCGGGCTCCAGAGTTTCTAAGTCCTGCATGTGGGCGTCCACAGGCCGTGGGAGCTCAGGCGAGCGAGGCAGGGGCAAGGGCAGGCCCCTCTGGGACAAGTGGATGGAGGACAGGCGTGTGCCCCAGATAGGAGTTCTCCAGGCCCCACCACGTGTCGGGGGACTGTCCTGGTCGCCGTCACCACCTGTTCCTGTGAAGCCATGAGGCTTCCAGCACCTCAGCTTCCTCTCTGGAAAGGGCAGGGTTTGGTGTCCCGAATCAAAGTGATTGTGAATTCTGACCACTGACCACAGGCTGCTGTGAACAGCCTGTGTCCAGGTCTCAGCCTGAAGGCAACACGCCCGTGTCCAGGTCAAAATGAGCCGAGTGAGCAGGAGGACGGTGCTGGGCAGCGGCGAGGTTGCTGACTGACCCACGGGCTCTCAGCTCTCGATCGCCACGTGACCTGCCGTGGTGCACCCTGGGCCGTGTGGGCCACGTGATCTGCCGTGGTGCGCCTGGGGCTATGTGTGCAACGGACTGTGTTAAAGGAGGGTCACCCTAACCTGGCAGCTGGGGACTGAACCGGGGGCCGGTGGGCCTGCCGGGCAGGTGCTCTCCCCGGGGCTACCCCAGATACGCTCTGCTTTGTAACTGAGTGCCCTTGGAAGTGCTGACCACGTCTTCTTGGTGAAGCCTTCCCACCGTGCCTGGCGTGGCAGGCGGCTGCCTGGCTCTGCTCTCGGAGCTGCTCTAGTGCCGGCCGGGTGTTGTGGTCTCGCGCCCAGCCAGGCTGCCAGCCCAGGCACTCAGGGGAGGGACACTCCAGCTGGACCCTGTAGGGCGGTGAGCAGGAGGGCTGTGCCAGAGAGGGAGGCTCTCTGGGTGCTGCAGGTGGCCGGGCAGCTCTCCAGCCACGGAGAGTGGAGTCGGCCTGTACCTGGCCACCCCTGCATCCGGCCCTTGGGTGCTAAGTGCTGGGTCAACACTTGCCAAGCCTTCGTGTCCCTGGGTCCTTCCTGGAAGGTCCTGGAGTCCTGCTCTCCCTCCACTTCTCCCCTCGGTCAACACAGCCAGCTTCCGGCAGCAGCGTGGTCTTCCGTGAACCCCCTGAAAGCGCACCTGGGGGCTGTTGTTCTCCCTCTTCTCACAGTTGCTCAAATTGGGTTTTGCTTGGCCAAGGGCCGGCGGAGCTTCTCATGTGTGTGTGTGTGTGGGGGGGAAGAGGGCTCCTGGGGTGTGAGCAGCCTCATGGGAGGACCTCGCCGGTCTCCGCCGTATCTGCCAGGCCGAGGAGTGGGGTCTGGTCACCAGCCCTCGTCTACCAGGGACAGTGCAAACGGGCAACCTTGCTTGTCCTAGAAACTGGACGGAGGCAGGCAGGAACGAGAGTGTCACGCCCCTGCCAGGACTCTGAGGTCTGACTTACAGGCCAGAGTGTGCACACCTCCAGGACACACTGGGCCAATTTCTCCCGTTTTGCAGGTGGGAAGCTGGGGCTGAGGTGCACTGCTGGCCCAGGGGGCCGAGGGAAGTGGGCAGAACCAGCCCTGAGCTCTGGATGCACTTTCAGGCTGTGGCCTCTCTCACCTTCCTCCACCCCCATGAAATGAGAAATGAGTCACTCATTTCTAGGAAAAGCTCCAGGAAGGGGACCGTGCTGGCCAAGACCCTGGCGACAGAGCTCCTGGCCAAAGTGCCCCCCCCCACAGGGAGCTTTGTCCGGGCCGCCGCCCGTGCCTGGCAGCACCACGGCTGAGTGACATGCACGGCAGTGTTCACCCGCCCTCCTCCACTCCCACCCCGAGACTCCGGGACCACCTGCGCCCAGTTCCTGGGTGAGCAGCTGCTGGACTTTGCCCTGCTTGTGGACAGTGCAGTAGGCCAGTGCTGGACAGAGGGTCTCAGCTGGATGGAGGGTTTGTGGAGGATGTTGCTGGCACCCACAAGCCCCCACCTGGCCCCACGGCAGGTGGCTGGGACAAGTGCCACTCTGGGAGGTGCCTGGGGTCAAAGTTCTCAGCTGGGGCAGCCCAAGGCAGGACTGATGGTGCTGGGCAGACGGCTGGCCACTGGCCTTGGTGGGCCCCGCATGGTGTACAGTCCACACTGCAGAGCCCCTGGGGCCTGGTGGACTCTGGGCCCCATCCTGCTCCTTGCCCTGAGGTCCTGTGTCACCCACTGGAGTTCTCCCAAATCCTCTCCGCAGTAGGCCACCTGCAAGGCTGTGACTGGTCGACGTTCTGTGGAGGACATTGTCCTGCTGAGATTAAAAGATGAGGGACATCCCCTCAGCCAGGGAGGGAGGTGTTTGGAGGGGCAGCTGTGCAGAGCCCTCGTGGGGCGGAACCAGGGCAGGGGGCATCGAGAGAAGAGCACCACAGGGTACAATATGACCTTCTGCAGAACGTCCATGGCGGGACACCCTGAAGCAAGCCCTGTGTGGAAAGGTGGACAGAGCCACCGGCCTCTCCCTGGGCGTGATGAGCAGCGAGGAGAGCTCCGAAGCCCAGCAGCAGGTCTAGTTCTCCGCCTCCCCAGGTGCCTCCTGTGTGGACCAGAAACGTCTGCTGCAGAACACGGGCTGGACCTTCTGAAAGGCAGACTCTGGACGCCTGACTGAATGTGTGCTGACCACTCTGTCCTCACGTGTCCAGAGGTCCCGGGTGGGCAGTGATCACTCCCTGCTCCCAGCAAGGAGACTGTGATGTGGAGCTGCACCCCCTGCTAGTAGGAGGGGAACCCCCTGCCCACGGCTCGTCGCGGCCTCCTGGGCTCATTGTTGGACACACACCTCTGCTTTGTGCAAATGGTTGCCCCCTCCACGTGACCCGAGACTGAGGTGTGCTCCCTTCCTGTGGTTTCCACCTGGGCTGACCACCCCCTTGGGTGGACCTCGCTCTCCTACATCTGGCTTCCTTCACCGGGTTCCTGCAGGCTGGGGCCTCTGCCCTGTGGCCGACGGCGGAGAGGAGTGCAGCCAGCCACGCAGACCTGGGGGGTCCTGAGGCCCAGGGCAGCCTGCTCCCTGCCACTCTCTGCTGTCCTTCCTGGAGAACTTGCCTTTGCCCCAGGACCTGAGAACTCCTCGGTGGGCAGAACTGGCTCCCCGAATGGCAGGAGCTGTCTGGAGGGCCAGCAGCCCGCTGCAGACAGTCCTGATTCCTCTGGTGCTGATGGGCACTGCACGCCCCTCTGGCTGGGGGACCGTAGGAGTCCTTTAAGATGCCGCCAAGTGCCCCAGCTTCCCAGAACCCTGTGGAGCCAGGACCGCTGCCCACGGCCCGGGGCACCAGGCTGGAGTGTCGGTTCATGGGAACCTGACGGAAGGCAGAGGAGGGAGAGCTGGGTCCAGATGGGCTGCAGGCCAGACACAGCTGCCAGCACGGCCTGTGGCCGCCTGTTCCCAGCCTGGTAGGAAGGGACAGGGTGGAGGCTGGGAAGCCCCGGGTGTTGCTGGGGAAGGGCTGTCCCTAGGCTGTGGTTATGGAATGTCCCCAGGGTCTCCACATGGAGCCTGACTCTGGGGGGGGGGACAAAGAGCCTGTCTCCCCTGTGCACAAGGAAGGGGGCACTGTGCGGCCCTCCACGGTGGCCTGGGTTGAGAGGGCTGCACGGGAGGTGCTGGGCCCGGCCGCCTGGTCCTTTCTGGACGAAGCTCCTGGAATTGGCGTAGTCGACAGTTCCTCTGCTGGGGGGTCGTGGAGTTGGCCTGGGCTGGCCCCTGGGCCTCTGCCGTGTGCGGCCTCCCTCCCTGCTCGTTGGACAGTGTCTCTGGACGTGTGTCGATGGTAGAGGTCCCCGACTTCAGGATCACCCTCCAGGAGTGTGAGCCTGGCTGGGCCTGGAGGACACCTGGGGCTGTGTGGGAAACGCCCCTGTGGGGTGGGTGGCCGTCACCGCCCACCCCAAGGAGTATGTGGCGTCAGCACTGTGTCCTGGGTTTTCCCGTGTGCTTGGAGAACCGTGTCCAGGACGCTGGGCTCAGGACGGCCCCTTGGAGTGGGGTTTGGATGGAGAGGGTGGGAGAGAATGGACCGAGGTGCTGGGAGGCCGTGGCCTGCTGGAGTGAGGCTGTCCTGAGCAGGGTCTGGGGTTCTGCTGGTGACCTGTTTGAGGACGCAGCGGGAGCTTCCCAGACTGAGAGGTCGTTGAGGTGGGCAGGGCCCAGGACCCTTCACTCTGCCGGCCCGTCGGCCTCTGGCGGACTTGGCCTCTGGACGGTTCTAGGCTCGTCTCTGGGGGAAGCTGGTTTCTAGGGACTTCTGCCCTTGAGGTGCTATGTGGCCATGCTCCCAGCTCTGGGCCCTGCTGGTGTCCTGGGCTGAGCTCCTCCTGCCACCCTGCCACCTTGTGGCTACAGACAGGGCCCTTATGAGAGCCAGGAGTCACCTTGACCTCCCCAGACCCAGGGATCCTCAAAGGACCATGGGGGCCGGGAGCCCAGAATCACCCCAGGCCTGGGTGCTGCTGCCTCTGCTCCTCTGGTCCAGCCCACTTCCGTGCAGAAGTGACCAGCACTTTCAGGCCTTTCCCAGAGCCTGCGTGCACCAGGTGCCCACCTGCCTGCCTGACCCGTTTTCCTGGGGGACAGAATGGCTGGGTTGTGCCTCAGGCCTCGGCTCTCTCCCTGCCTACCCCTCAGCAAAGCCTTGCTCCACGGACAGCACTGCTGGGCCATGGAGGGCCTCAGGTCCTGGGCTCCCCCTGGGTTCCGGGGGCCCCGGCAGGGTCTCACCTGCAGCACGGGTGAGGGAGCTCGGCTCAGAGAGGGACTGCGGGAGGCTCAGAGGGGAGGCCCTGGGGCTGGACTGGAGGAGCGTTGTCCTGTGTCAGGCAGAGGCTGCTGGGGCCGTGGGTCCTCCAGATGGTCCCTCAGCCAACTCTCCCATGGCCCTTGGAATTTCTGACCCTCTGGAGACTCTGGAGGGGAGCCGTTAAGTGAGAAGTTCTACTTTCATTCCGCTGAGATAGGTGAGCGCACAGAGACGGTGTGTGGACCCTCCAGCCGGCCAAGGTGAGGCGTGCTGCAGAAGACTGCACAGTCTCAGAAAGATGGGAGTCCAGAACTGCCCCGAGGGCCCAAGGCCACTGCAGGGCCAGGCAGGGATGAGAGATGGCCCCGGCAGGAGGGCCCACCCACTGGCTGAGTCCTTCCCACAGTTCCTGACCGCGGCTCCTGCACTCCACAAAGCCCCTCAGCCCTTTGTGCTCAGCCGAGTCTTAGTTCCGACTCCCTCCTGCCCTCAGCCCAGCCTGGGGGATGAGGGCACCTGTGACCTGGAATTGTCTGCACACGAGGGGAGGGGACACGAGGCAGAGGCAGCAGGGTGAAAGTGGCCAGCAGCATGGCAGACCTGGAGCCCACGCTCGAGGTGCCGGATAGAGTAACCGGGGAGACCTGGCAGGGCTGAGCGCAGGGGTGCTGAGGGTCGGGGGGCAGAGCTGAGCGCAGGGGTGCTGGGGGTGGGGGGGCAGGGCTGAGGGCAGGGGTGCTGGGGGTGGGGGGCAGGGCTGAGCGCAGGGGTGCTGGGGGTGGGGGGCAGGGCTGAGCGCAGGGGTGCTGGGGGTGGGGGGCAGGGCTGAGCGCAGGGGTGCTGGGGGTGGGGGGGCAGGGCTGAGCGCAGGGGTGCTGGGGGTGGGGGGCAGGGCTGAGCACAGGGGTGCTGGAGATGGGGGGGCAGGGCTGAGGGCAGTGGTGCTGGGGAGACCTGGCAGGGCTGAGAGCAGGGGTGCTGGAGATGGGGGGGCAGGGCTGAGAGCAGGGGTGCTGGGGGTGGGGGGCAGGGCTGAGGGCAGTGGTGCTGGGGGTTGGGGGGCAGGGTGAGGGCTGGGGGTGCTGGGGTTGGGGGGGCAGGGCTGAGGGCAGAGGGTGCTGGGGGGTCGGGGGGCAGGACTGAGAGCAGGGGTGCTGGGGGTTGGGGGGCAGGGTGAGGGCTGGGGTGCTGGGGGGTTGGGGGGCAGGGCTGAGGGCAGAGGGTGCTGGGGTCGGGGGGCAGGGCTGAGGGCAGTGGTGCTGGGGGTTGGGGGGGCAGGGCTGAGGGCAGAGGGTGCTGGGGTCGGGGGGCAGGGCTGAGGGCAGTGGTGCTGGGGGTTGGGGGGCAGGGTGAGGGCTGGGGGTGCTGGGGGGTCGGGGGGCAGGACTGAGAGCAGGGGTGCTGGGGTTGGGGGGCAGGGTGAGGGCTGGGGTGCTGGGGTTGGGGGGCAGGGCTGAGCGCAGGGGTGCTGAGGGTCGGGGGGCAGGGCTGAGTGCAGAGGGTGCTGGGGTTGGGGGGCAGGGCTGAGAGCAGGGGTGCTGGGGTTGGGGGGCAGGGCTGAGGGCAGAGGGTGCTGGGGGGTCGGGGGGCAGGACTGAGAGCAGGGGTGCTGGGGTTGGGGGGCAGGGCTGAGCGCAGGGGTGCTGAGGGTCGGGGGGCAGGGCTGAGTGCAGAGGGTGCTGGGGTTGGGGGGCAGGGCTGAGAGCAGGGGTGCTGGGGTTGGGGGGGCAGGGCTGAGGGCAGAGGGTGCTGGGGTTGGGGGGCAGGGCTGAGAGCAGGGGTGCTGGGGTTGGGGGGCAGGGCTGAGGGCAGAGGGTGCTGGGGTTGGGGGGCAGGGCTGAGGGCAGTGGGTGCTGGGGGTTGGGGGGGCAGGGCTGAGGGCAGAGGGTGCTGGGGTGCAGGGGGCAGGGTGGAGGGCAGTGGGTGCTGGACGACCATGCCCTCTCCACAGAAGGTGCTCTAGGGTCTTTGGCACTCTCTAGGTCTCACCTGCTGGGTCTGGCAGCCCTAGATTTTGGCAATGCCCCTGGGTGGGCGGGTGGAGGGAAGTCCCCGGCCATAGGTCCAGGTTAAGTGCTGCAGGTAAGCGTCCTCCTCCTCCTCGGGTCCGTAAGCTCCTGTGCAGGGCCCCAGAGCAGCGGCTTACCCTGGCCAGCTTAGCCTTAGCTGCTCAGGACAGCCTGGAGGCACCCGGGGGCACAGATGTCCAGGCAGATGTCAGTTGCCCAATGGCCACAGCCCAATGGCTGAGCCAGGCACCTGAGTGGCTGCGAAGGCCCCGGCTCTGCTTTGTTCTTATTCCCAGCGTTCCACGGAGGCGGGGAAGCCACGCATTGGGAAGAGGTGCACGGAGAGTTCTAGAGCCGGCTGAAGCGCACAGCCACACTCAGGCTGCGTGGAGTTGGGTTCTGCCTGGACTGCAGGGTGGGAGAGGAGGCAGACAGTACTGTGGTCCTCACCTCGGAGGGGAAGAGGCCTCGGGACCCTGGTGCTGGGCCACCGTCTCCCTGTTAAAACACCTCTGCCTCTGATGTCCAGGAGGAGTCCCCAAGCTCTCAGCCGCAGGTCCAGCAGGGACAGGGGTGACCCAACATGCCCAGATGAGTGACCTTTATGGGTGTGTCCTAGATTGATTGATGACCATGTTAATCCAACTGTGGGGGCTTAGAGGGTGGGCACTGTGCCACCAGCCAGTGCCCCCCCCCCCAAGTCAGGAGGTGATAGTAGCCCTGTTCTGGTTCAGGACAGACAGCAGCTGGACTAGGTGGTATCTGAGGACCAGTGCTGGTCACTGGACACCGGGGGTGCCCCAGGGCCCTGGGGTCCTGCAAACCAGCTGGCCACATGCCCTGTCAAGGAAGAGCTTCCACTGTCCACACCCTGACACCCGTCCCCAGGCTGCCTGCCTTCACTCCCTGTCCCCAGGCCCACGGAGCCATTATCTGGGGGCAGAGGAGCCCGGGAGATGACACAGCGGTTCTGCATCAGGCCCAGTCCTTGCCCAGGGTGCAGCCGGCCTGGGTGGCAGAGTGCTGGGCCCTCCCAGGACCACAGGTGGCAGGCTGGACACAGAGAAGACCCCCAGTGCTATGTGGCCTCTGCAAACAGGAAGCAGGAGGGCGCTGTGCTTGCCCAGGGGGCACCTATGTACAGCCCCTGGCTGGGTCAGCTCAGCCGGGAGGGAGGTGCCCGGAGCTCCGTAGAGAGGGAGCCCGGCCTCCCACAGCAGCCGTGGGCCGCAGGTCCTGTTGCCCTGCAGGTAGCCAGTAGCCGGGCCCAGGCCGTGGGCACTGGTCAGGCCCACTCACTGGCTTCATAAGCAGGAGGAGGACCCTCCCAACACAGGGAGATGCGGGATTCCTTGCAGGCTAGGGGAGTTCAGGCGGGAAGATGAGCCCCTGCCCCAGCCGCGTCCAAAGGCCGTGCCCCTGTGATCCTCGCGGTTCCTGTCCCAGTTGACCCTGCAGGCCTGGCCCTCTACCCTGGATCCCAGCCTGGGGACTGTGCCCGCCTGGGCCACCCCCCTTACCCACTCAGGACACCTGTGTCCAGGTCTGTCCCCCCTCTGTACGTGGGGCCGGCAGGCTCATTTCTGATGGAGCAACAGCAAGGTCAGCTGGCCATTCCCCCCAAGTGGTGTGGAGTCACCAAGGGTGCCACCCAGAGGACACTGGCCATCAAGATGTCCACAAGAGGGGCTGGGGTCGTGGCTCAGTGGTAGAGCAGTTGCCTGGCACATGTGAGGCACTGGGTTTGATCCTCAGCACTACATAAAAGCAAATAAATAAAATAAAAGTCTTGTATCCATCTATTAAAAAAAGAGAGAGAGAGATGTCAACAAGAGCCCGTGCAGGGGGCCCCTCTGCATTTCTCTCCAGCTTCTAATTCCCAGTGACAGCGGACTCTGAAGGTGGACTGCAGGCACGGCTTTCCCCATCACTCACAGGCCAGGGGTATCCAGCTCAGGCTGCCCAGGTGGACGAGGCAGGATGTGGGTGGGCTCTGCCTTGGCCCATCTTGCTGGCCCCGCCAGATGCATTGGCTGGAGCAGACGCAGACGCTGACCCAAGATGCAGACACACCCTCTGGGACGCGGCTCCTCCAGTTTCTGAGAACAATGGCTGTGCCGCACCCAGTTCTGCAGCCCTGGCTGTCAGCGCATGGAGGGGGTGTGGGCAGGCTCGCCCTGCTCGGGGTCAGGAATGGCCGCGCATGCCCTGAACTGTCCACTTCTTTTGTTAATAAACTCTAAGTGTAGAGTTTTACATTTATGAAAATACGTGAAGGAGACCAAGGGTTCCCTGTGACCCTGCTGCAGCTGTTTCCCAGGTGCTGATGTCCTGGCCACGTGGGACAGGGACACCACTGAGCTGAGTCGGGTTACTGTTGGTTAAGGCCCCACTGTCCTCAGGCTTCCTCCGCCTTCCAGGGGCTGGGTTTGGGGTCGACCTCCCCCTTCAGGCGCTCTGGCCTCTTTCCTTGGTCCCTGGAGGAGGGGGGCCTTGTGGGATGCTGCTGACCACAGCCCCGTGTGTGCCTTTGCTCAGTGACCAGCAGGGCAGCTGCTCAGGGTGGCTGAAGGGCTGTGTCCGAGTTTTGTCCTGAACAGAGGCTTGGCAGTCGCCCTCATCACCCCCGGATTGTGTGCTTGCAACTGTGCCTGCCCCCTAGGGTCACCTGTGCCCATCCACAGCCTGAATTAACAGGGGTCTTTCAACAGCAGCCCACGTGGGGAGGGGCCTGGGCTGGCGGCTGGTGGGGAGGCTGGGACGGGGTCTCAGCAGCTGGCCGTTTTCCTGGAGCAGTGTCCCCACATCTGTGAATTCAGGGTCTGGCTGACCTCACGGCTGTGACTGGCCTGGGTGCCGGGACTCCGTGGCAGCGATCCAGAAAGAGCCCTGTTTCCTTCCCCCAAAGACCACGGGGCAGCCATGCCAGGTCTGTGTCTAAAGCCAAGGGGCTGGGTGGCTGCTCCCAGGCCTGGCCCCCACCAATGTCCTGGCCCAGGCTGACAGGAGGGACAAGGCTTGCCTCCACCCGGGACACTCTGCTCCTTGTCCGTGACGGCCATGGGGCATGAGGCTGGGTAGCAGAAGGTGCGTGACAGCAAGTGTAGGTGACTCAGGCCACATGGGCGAAGCCAGCTGCCCCAAGACCCTGCCCTCTGAAGGCCCCCATAGGGAAGGGGCAGGCGTCCAGAGGGAAAGCAAGGCCGGGGCTGCAGCTGAGTCACTGGGCCCAGGCAGGAGTGGTGCCTGTTGGAGCCTGTGCTCCCTGAACAGCCTTCTGCAGCCCCCTCGGGCCAAGGATCGGCAGGTTTCAAGATGCAAAATGCAAGGACGCATAGGGTGATAGTGATGGCCACGGACACCAGTGTCCGCATGTTTCTGGGTGCTTCTGGAAGATGGAGCACTGGCTCGGAGCTCTGCGCAGCGTGGATGCCTCTGGATGTGGCAGCAGCGACCCTCCACGGAGCCGGGTGGAATGCAAAGGCCTAAAAGGGTCGATCCAGTCCCTGCCTGGCTGCAAGCTGGACATGGTCTTCTGCCCTCAAGCTGACCTGACCTGCAGCTGTCCTGGACTCTCAGCCACAGCTCAGTGTGCAGACTGCAGCTGGGGGCTTCTGCACATCCAGGGTGGTGAGAGCAGAGCCTCACAGCACGGCCCCCTGCCTGTGTGTCCATCTAGACCTCTGCAGGCCTCATCTGTCAATCAACCAGCCCGCCGTCTGCTTGCTCTCTACCTGTTTACCTCTCTCTGTCATCCATCTTCCTAAGTCCTATCACCTGGATCTATCATCTGTCTATCAGTCTTTTCCATCTTCCCAACTACCCATCATCCTTTCTTGCCATCATCACTCTACCTTTATCATCCACCTACCTGTCCTCTGTCCACCTGTTACCTGCCACAGGTATCTAGGTCTGTTTGTCTAGCTGACCACCCATCTCCTAGGCTCTCATTCCCTGGAGCCCTGCAGTCAGTGTGGCCTCTGCCACCTCAGGGGGGACCCAGTCCTCAGCGCCTCCCCGGCGGTGCCACCTGCCTCTGCACCTTTCCCACCTCATCAGAGGGTCAAGGTCACTTCCCAGGCGCTATTTATCCACATGATCTCCTGGCTGGTCCTGGGGGGGGGCAGGCCCCCAGTGGGTTTCTGCTTGTCCTCAGGAATCTGCCCACCCCTGCTCACTTCCTCACTGTCGGCCCAAGGTCAGAACTCCAAGGCCCTCCACACCTGTGCCCTGCCCTCACCTGTGCACTGCCCTCACCTGTGCACCCTCCTCACCTGACACCCTCCTCACCTGTGCACCCTCCTGGCCCTCCTCACCTGTGTGCCCTCCTCACCTGTGCACCCTCCTCCATGGCCCTCCTCACCTGTGCATTGTCCTTACCTGTACACCCTCCTCACCTGTGCACCCTCCTCACCTGTGCACCCTCCTCACCTGTGCGCCCTCCTCCATGGCCCTCCTCACCTCTTTGCCCTCCTCACCTGACACCCTCCTCACCTGTGCACCCTCCTCACCTGTGCGCCCTCCTCACCTGGCACCCTCCTCACCTGTGCGCCCTCCTCACCTGGCACCCTCCTCACCTGTGCGCCCTCCTCACCTGGCACCCTCCTGACCCTCCTCACCTGACACTCTCCTCACCTGTGCACCCTCCTGGCCCTCCTCACCTGTGCACCCTCCTCCATGGCCCTCCTCACCTGTGCACTGTCCTTACCTGTACACCCTCCTCACCTGTGCACCCTCCTCACCTGTGCACCCTCCTGGTTTTCCTCACCTGTGCACCTTCCTCACCTGTGCACCCTCCTGGCTTTCCTCACCTGTGCACCTTCCTCACCTGTGCACCCTCCTGGCTTTCCTCACCTGTGCACCTTCCTCACCTGTGCACCCTCCTGGTTTTCCTCACCTGTGCACCTTCCTCACCTGTGCACCCTCCTGGTTTTCCTCACCTGTGCACCTTCCTCACCTGTGCACCCTCCTGGTTTTCCTCACCTGTGCACCTTCCTCACCTGTGCACCCTCCTGGTTTTCCTCACCTGTGCACCTTCCTCACCTGTGCACCCTCCTGGTTTTCCTCACCTGTGCACCTTCCTCACCTGTGCACCCTCCTGGCTTTCCTCACCTGTGCGCCCTCCTCACCTGTGCACCCTCTTCACCTGTGCATCCTCCTCACCTGTGCACTCTCCTCACCTGTGCACCGTCCTCACCTGTGCACTCTCCTCACCTGTGCACCCTCCACACCTGTGCACTGCCCTCACCTGTGCACTGCCCTCACCTGTGCACAATCCTCACCTGTGCACTGTCCTCACCTGTGCACCGTCCTTACCTGTGCACCCTCCTGGCCCTCCTCACCTGTGCACTGTCCTTACCTGTGCACCCTCCTGGCTTTCCTCACCTGTGCACCCTCCTCACCTGTGCACCCTCCTCACCTATGCACCCTCCTCACCTGTGCACCCTCCTGGCTTTCCTCACCTGTGCACCCTCCTCACCTGTGCACCCTCCTCACCTATGCACCCTCCTCACCTGTGCACCCTCCTCCATGGCCCTCCTCACCTGTGCACCCTCCTCACCTGTGTACCCTCCTGGCTTTCCTCACCTGTGTGCCCTCCTCACCTGTGCGCCCTCCTCACCTGTGCGCCCTCCTCCATGGCCCTCCTCACCTGTGCGCCCTCCTCACCTGTGCGCCCTCCTCACCTATGCGCCCTCCTCACCTGTGCGCCCTCCTCACCTGTGCTCCCTCCTCACCTATGCGCCCTCCTCACCTGTGCGCCCTCCTCCATGGCCCTCCTCACCTGTGCGTCCTCCTCACCTGTGTACCCTTCTGGCCCACTCTTCACACCTGTGCTCATTCCTTGCCACATTTTCACTGAGAGCAGTGTCCACTACCAGTTGCAGGCTGTGGTTCTGAATAGTGTGAGCAGGGCCATGCCTTTTGGTCCTGGTGGGGATGGAGAAAAGACAGACCCTCACCCAACAGGGTAGGGCACCTGTAGGTCCAGTGGGGACATCCTCGCCAGGGGTCTCGGGGATGTCTGGAGTCTGAGCTGGAGGTTCCATTCGCACAGAGGCCTGTTTGATTAGGATAAAGGGCAGGCGGTGAAAACGCCAGCAGCTGGCCGGGTACTTCCAAGAGCTCTTGCCGGCTGGGTTAGTGACGAGGCCGTGGTCACCCACACTCCCGTGCACCACGATTCCACCAGAACAGGAGCTCTAACAGCCAACAGCACTGGCTTGGCATGTAAAGTGCTCATAAAAAATAATAATGATTAAAAAAGGAAGTGAAGGATGCGCCTACTGGGGCCGGCAGCGTGAACAGGCTCTGTACTGCCCACTCCTCCCTTCTTTAGCACAGGTTTCAAGCCCGCTGTTTTCAAGGGTGACCCCAGGCCAGCATGTTCAAGAGGTGGTGATTCTGGCTGCCCTGGATGTCTGCATTCCCTGCTGTGGAGTGTCCACATAGCAGGAGTGTCCACATAGCAGGAGTGTCCATATAGAAAGAGTGTCCACATAGCAGGAGTGTCCACATAGCAGGAGTGTCCACATAGTAGGAGTGTCCACATAGCAGCAGTGTCCACATAGCAAGAGTGTTCACGTAGCAGGAGCACCCATGTAGTAGGAGTGTCCACGTAGCAGGAGTGTCCACATAGCAGGAGTGTCCACGTAGCAGGAGTGTCCATGTAACAAGAGTGTCCACGTAGCAGGAGCGTCCATGTAGCAGGAGCGTCCACATAGCAGGAGTGTCCATGTAGCAGGAGCGTCCACGTAGCAGGAGTGTCCACATAGGAGGAGCATCCACATAGCAGGAGTGTCCACGTAGCAGGAGTGTCCACTGGTGGCATTACTCAGAGTGAGAGCAAAAGGAATCGGGAAGGTTTTCTCTGGAGCTGTCCGAGCTCATCCATTGGATGTGTCTGATTGTATCTCTTGAGTGACGTCTGGGGAGGTGTGGACACCCATAAAGGAGAGAGCCACAGTGACCCTCTGGCCCCTGCGAATCTGCAGGTCACTGAAGACCCAGGAACTGACCGCACATTGAAGTTCTGGGCGCTTTCCCACCCCCTGGGCACGTGTTGGCTGTTTCCCAGACTCGGAGCTGGGTGTGTTCTTTGTCTGGTTCTGCTGCCTCGTGGCTGATCCCAGCACTGCGTCCACGAAGCCGGGCTGATGGCCTCGTTTTGGGGAAGCTGTTGACATGCTGAATCGTGCCCTGCCTGGAGCATCTTTGCAGTCAGGACAGGTGCACCTGCCTGGCCACACTCACTGGCTCTGGGGGGGCAGCTGCAGCGTTGGAGTCACTGGGTTGATGGCTGAGGCTCCACGTTGGCAGGAGGATGGCCCCTGCAGATGTGTGCTGCCCACCCAGAGCCTGAGGGGCTCCATCTAAACGGAAGAGGCTCTGCTGGGCTGCTCCCGGCTGAGGAGGGCTGGTGCGCTCCAGATGGGATGAAGGAGTTTGGTGGTGAGGGCATGGTGGGTGACGGGATGGCGGGTGACGGGCACGGTGGCTTCAGCCGCTCTGGTGGGCGACCTGCTGGTGCCCTTCCCCACACAGGGAGGGGAGCATCGGGGCCCGAGCACTCTGAGGCAGAAATGACCCACGTGCCAGATGGCTGCCGGTGCGGGGGCCCACCGGGGGACAGGGCATCCGCTCCAGGTGTGTGGCCAGGTTGGCAACAAGCCCGTGTGCCCTGTGTGGGCACACACATGTGCTTCCTCCTGCAGCGGTGCTTTGCTCCGGCAGGGTGGACATCAAGGCTGGAGGGAGGGGTGCCTCTGCCCACCTGCTCTGCTGTGCTCCGGTCACACTGAGCGGTCCGGGATGGGCCACTGAAAATCTCACGCAGTCACGCTCTGGGACGTCGGGGGTCATAAGAGGTCCTAAGGCAGCCTGTCTTGTCCTGGGACTCAGTCACTCCTGTGCTTCGTGACTGGGTGGTGGGTGGCTGTGGTGAAGCCACAGAGCTGCCTGCCCGCTTCCCAGGGAGCATGGCATCCGGGAGAGCTGATCCTCTCCTGGGAGTCACACTGCCACTGGGTCCCCTTCAGCTGCTGCAGGCACCTTGGCAGGGGTGGCTCTCCCTAGGCTCCCTGCTGTGCTCCGAGGCCCCAGGTTCTGCAACCAGGAGCCACCCCACCAGCCAGCTCTGCAGACACCTCTCATTTTTCTGTGTAACTTAAGTACCTGGGCTGGACAGTGGCCTCCTGGACTTTGTCAGCTCCTGATCTACCCTGGAGCGAGGGTTGGGTGCAGAGAATGCTGATCTCCAGGGGAGAGCAAGGTGGGAGAGAACCGCGTCCAGGGCCCTGCAGCAGGCCAGGCTCAGGGACAGAGCACAGGCTGGAGGGGGGTCTGTCCAGCAGCTCCGCCTGCCAAGGAGGCCTGAGCTGGGCTAGAGGGTGGCAGCTCAGCCCAGGCTCCCCAGAAACATGAGCTGACCAACGGCCTGTTTTCCCCAGACTGGACTGGCCTCAGGAAGTCCTGTGCCCTGGGAAGCCCCTGCATGGGCACATGGGTGGTATCCACAAGGCTCGGAGCCAGCTCCTGGCATGGCTCTTCTGAGGGTGGCCGTCTGCTCGGATGCTCTGGCCAGCCAGGGCACAGCCACAGCGGTGGGTGGGGCCGGAAGTCTCCATGGGCCTGGGGAGAGGGTCCCACAGCACCGTCAAGGGCAGCTTCCAAAGGAGCCCAGCCTGCAGGGATCGCCATGTCCACCCAGACCCCAGAACCAGCTGCCCTGGTGTGGGAAGTGCCTGCTGTCCTTGAGGAGCATCCTCATCCCTCCCTGCGGGGCGGCTGGGCTGCGAAGTGGGGCTCAGTTCTGAAGGAAGACTCCTGTCCCTCCCCTGGGCTCTGTGAGGAGGAGCCCAGCCCTCGTGGTCCTGGGCCAGCACCGGCTGGGCCTTACCCGCCAACCCTGTCTTCCACGGTGACCAGGTGGGCTTGTTTCCTCTCGTTCCCCGGAGTTTGGCAATCAGCAGGCACCTGGGCTGCTCCTTGTGCAACGTGTCTGGAGCGCACGTAAGCAAGCTCACAGAGTGACAGGAAGGGCCCAGGGGACATTGCAGGACTGGGGCACCTCGTGACCGGGTAGCGAGGAGCCCCGTGTGTCACTGTGAGAAGGTGCCTGCCAGTCTGTGACCTTGTCTCCCTTATAAACTGCCCCTGAGTCAGCCTCCCAGCAAGCTGGCCTCCAGGAGAGAACCTTGCGCCTCTGACCACAGGTCACTGGGTCAGCACTTCCTGCCCACTGCCGGGCTCTCGCCTCGTGGGCTGCTGTGCCGAGGCTGTGGCTGTGTGCAGGACTCGTCCTCCCCCCGGGACCTGCTGTGTACCCCCCGCCTCCGCCTCATCTCAGCCCCCGAAGCACAGAAGTGGCCTGAGACCCCTCCGTGAGGTGCTTCCAGGGTATCCCGTGGACGAGGGGCGAAGGCCCCTGCCCTGATGCATTATGGAGAACCAACCGCTGTTGACCGGAAGTCCGAGGGAAAGTAATCAGCATGCTGTAGGAGAAGCCTGCTCCCCGAGGGTCCACACCCTGAGCTGTCCCTGCCTGGGCCCAGAGCAGACCTGTGAGGACCACGCGAGGTGTCGTGGCCAGCACACCACCGGCTGCTCCCGTCTGGAGGAGCAGGACGTCACCCTGGCCCCCAGGCTCCGTCCTGAACACTGCAGTGTGTAACACAAAAGGTGGCTAGGCCCCCGAGGGACCAGGCCAGAGCCCAGGCAGCAGAGCCTCCACACGCCTCCTGCCGCCTCTCTCCTTCCCACCCTCAGCTTCCTCCCTTCCCATGGTGCCTGGGGCCAGAGGCCTCCAAGGCCAGGGTGCTCCTCCCTCGGGGGTGCTCCTCCCTGGGGGTGTTCCTCCCTCGGGGGGTGCGCCTCCCTGGGGGTGCTCCTCCCTCAGGGGTGCTCCTCCCTCGGAGGGTGCTCCTCCCTGGGGGTGCTCCTCCCTCGGGGGGTGCTCCTCCCTCGGGGGTGCTCCTCCCTAGGAGTGCTCCTCCTCGTGGGTGTGCCTCCCTCGGGGGTGCTCCTCCTCAGGGGTGCTCCCCCCTCAGGGCACAGCAGTGGCCTGCACCCGCCCCACCGTGTCCCACCACAGCCTGGGGACTCCTCAAGGCTGCTGCATGCCTTCCCCGAGGCTGCACCCAGTGAGGGTCGGCAGGAGTCGGTGGGCACCCATCACTCCAGCTGCCTCCCCACGCGGGGGCTGGGGTGAAGGCTGGGGTGAAGGCTGGGGTGAAGGCTGGGTGAAGGCTGGGGTGAAGGCTGGGTGGAGGCTGGGTGGCTGGGTGAAGGCTGGGTGTAGGCTGGGTGTAGGCTGGGTGAAGGCTGGGTGAAGGCTGGGTGTAGGCTGGGTGAAGGCTGGGTGAAGGCTGGGTGAAGGCTGGGGTGAAGGCTGGGTGGAGGCTGGGTGGCTGGGTGAAGGCTGGGTGAAGGCTGGGTGTAGGCTGGGTGAAGGCTGGGTGAAGGCTGGGGTGAAGGCTGGGTGAAGGCTGGGGTGAAGGCTGGGTGAAGGCTGGGGTGAAGGCTGGGTGAAGGCTGGGGTGAAGGCTGGGGTGGAGGCTGGGTGGCTGGGTGAAGGCTGGGTGAAGGCTGGGGTGAAGGCTGGGTGAAGGCTGGGTGGCTGGGTGAAGGCTGGGTGAAGGCTGGGGTGAAGGCTGGGTGAAGGCTGGGTGAAGGCTGGGGTGAAGGCTGGGTGAAGGCTGGGTGAAGGCTGGGTGTAGGCTGGGGTGAAGGCTGGGGTGAAGGCTGGGTGGAGGCTGGGTGTAGGCTGGGTGAAGGCTGGGGTGAAGGCTGGGTGAAGGCTGGGGTGAAGGCTGGGTGAAGGCTGGGGTGAAGGCTGGGTGAAGGCTGGGGTGAAGGCTGGGGTGGAGGCTGGGTGGCTGGGTGAAGGCTGGGTGAAGGCTGGGGTGAAGGCTGGGTGAAGGCTGGGTGTAGGCTGGGGTGAAGGCTGGGTGTAGACTGGGTGTAGGCTGGGGTGAAGGCTGGGTGTAGGCTGGGGTGAAGGCTGGGTGAAGGCTGGCTGTAGGCTGGGTGTAGGCTGGGGTGAAGGCTGGGGTGAAGGCTGGGTGAAGGCTGGGTGTAGGCTGGGGTGAAGGCTGGGTGTAGGCTGGGTGAAGGCTGGGTGAAGGCTGGGGTGGAGGCTGGGTGGCTGGGTGAAGGCTGGGTGAAGGCTGGGGTGAAGGCTGGGGTGAAGGCTGGGTGAAGGCTGGGTGTAGGCTGGGGTGAAGGCTGGGTGTAGGCTGGGTGTAGGCTGGGGTGAAGGCTGGGTGTAGGCTGGGGTGAAGGCTGGGTGAAGGCTGGCTGTAGGCTGGGTGAAGGCTGGGTGTAGGCTGGGGTGAAGGCTGGGTGAAGGCTGGGTGTAGGCTGGGGTGAAGGCTGGGTGTAGGCTGGGTGAAGGCTGGGTGAAGGCTGGGTGAAGGCTGGGGTGAAGGCTGGGTGAAGGCTGGGTGTAGGCTGGGGTGAAGGCTGGGTGTAGGCTGGGTGAAGGCTGGGTGAAGGCTGGGTGTAGGCTGGGGTGAAGGCTGGGTGAAGGCTGGCTGTAGGCTGGGTGAAGGCTGGGCAAAGCCAGGTTGCATGGTTTGGTAGGAAGTGCCATAGACTGGCTTGGACCACAGAGGTCAGCAGCCGTCTGAGGTCAGGGAGTGGGCAGGGCCGGTTCCTGCCGAGGCTGAGGGGAGATGACATCCTCCCCCCATTTCTGCTGACTTCCTTGTCACCCACTTTTCAATAGGAACACTAGGGACCACTCGAGGGCCACCCTGGAGAGCACCAAGTACCCGTGAAGGCGCTCTCCCCCAACAAGTCCACCTCACAGTGTCTCATCACACTTCCCCCAGCCTAGCCAACACCCAAGGTGAAGGCCCAGCCTCTGTGCCTCCCCCAGGCCTGGGTCCAGGTCCCACTCTCTCCAGCCGGGCAAGTGCTCCCAGGCCCTCCAGGTGGCCCTGGGGTCTGATGTGGGCCTGGAGGGCTGACCATGGGCCTGGGCGATACGTTGAGGCAGGGGCCAGCCTCTCCCGGCTCTGATTGGTCCTTGCTGGTGGCCGCTGTGAATCACCACCTGTCTGATGCTGCAGGGGACAGAGGGGGCTGAGGTCTGGGTCCGCAGAACCCTGCACACGTGGAGGGCTGTCACTGGGGCTGGACCTGCCACTCATCCTCCAGCCTGGAGGCCCTCCTTTGCAGACCCCCCGGGCCCTGCCTCCCCAGCAGCTGGAGTCAGAGTTGGGAGGGTTCTGACTCAGCAGGGGTGGGCCGGGGGCACTTCGGCCTGCTCCAGGGGAGGCTGATTGCTCCTGCCTCAGAAACTGGGGCCACCAACGGCCAGGCACTCCTCAGTGACAGGGGACCCTGGGCACCTGGGGGGGGCCCAGCAAGTGGTCTGAGAATGGGGACACTCGACTTCCTGTAGGACCCCCCACCCTGTGTCTTTGGGACACACCCTGGACGAGGCCAACTTCTCCGAGCAGTCCTGCCCGGGGCCAGCGGGGGTGAGGAGAGGGGTTGGTCAGAATCATGCAGGTCAGTAGGAAAGGCAGGGCCACCCTGTCCTCTCAGACAACCCCCAGGTGCTGCTCTGGGCTTTAGACGAGGTCCTTGAGTGGCCTCAGCTGCTCCTGGAACTCAGCAACCCCTCTCTCCCGGTGCCTGGGAGCCCCTCTGGGCGCTGGAGGCAGTGCAGACGCTATTTCCATGGGTGTTCGCAGCGGGGTGCAGAAACGATGCCCAGGGTTTATAGCATGACTCACTCTCCCGCAGGCCTGGGCTCGCCTGCCTTCATGTCTGCCCTCTCGTGGGGCTTAGCGCGTGCTAACTGACTTCAGCTTAAGTCATCTGCGAAAGAAAATCCCGGGAATCAACTTTCTGCACGTATCCAGGAAAAGCCAGCTCACAGTGCCACCTTGTGGCAGGTGGGTCAAGATGCAAAGCAGGTGGGAACGGCCTCCTTCCAGGACACAGCCGCCCAGTGGCAGCGGGCAGGAGCCCTCCCTGCACAGATCCCGAGCCTGCTCCCTCCCACCGAGCTTGCATTATCTGGGGTTCACTTCCCACACCTGCTGCAAGAAGGCTCTGCTGATGTCCCCCGTCCTCAGCATCAGGGTCTAAAGCTGCCCTGGCAGGTGGTGTGGGCCAGGACCAGACCTCTAGGAACGCCCCAGAGGAGGAGCAGTCCCCACAGCCAGGCAGGGCCTGAGCCTGCCACCCCAGCCACCGAGGCGCGGGCCTCAGGAAGAGTGAGACCCCTGCCCTGGGCGGGGCGTGGCAGGGTCTGCACTCCTGGCCTCCATCTCACCCTTCCTGTTCTCCCATTTGTCCGTTTGTCCAAAGGCAGATTGTACCATAAATCAGATTTTATCAGAAATCACCTTACAGACACGAAAGCTGTCTTCCAGCCTGCAGCAGGAGCTCTGGTGGTGAGGGGCAGGGGCTCTAGTCAGTGTGGGCTCCTCCAAGCTCAGTTCACAGCTCCCCGGTGTCCTGAAGGGCATCCCGGCCCCTCCTCGCCTTCCCGGGGCCCACAGGGTCTTGGCCTCCACAGCTCCCAGCCTCAGGCCTGCAGCCTCTCATCTTGAGCAGGCCTGGGGGCAGTCAGAGCTCAGGGTGGGCAGGCTGCCGGAGGCCTGCTGGCACTCGCAGACTCCGCCTGAGCCTGGTGTCTGCAGGCCAAGTAAGCTGCACCTTGGAGCAGCGGGAACTTGCAGGTGTGCACAGGAAGCTCCCTGGGGTTTCCTCCTGCTTTGCAGAAGGGAAGAGTTCCTTCTCCTGGGAGCCTGGTGGGAGCACAGGCCCCACTCCCCATGCCCTCCCACTCCCCCATGTGGCCTAGGCTGGACACAGCTGAAGACCAAGGCTTGAAACACAGATGGAAAGTACAGATCTGAGCACGTCTAGGACCTCATCACCCTGGAAACACCCAGCAAAGCCAAACCCCTGAGAGCTGTCAGCGCAGGGGTCATCTGAGGCCCGAGGCTGGGTGCAGAGGCTCCAGAGAGAGGAGGCTCGTGCTGAGCCTGGGAATGAAGACACTGAAGAGAAGCACGACAGTGGCACGCGCCTGTGCGGTTACAGTGCGGTCTTGGTGGCCAGCCTCTAGACAGGCCAGGAGATACTGCTGGTGCAAGTGTGGGTGGCCTGGTCTCCCTGAGGGGACTTGGTGGTGTGTACCAAAGCCATGTGTGCCAGCTCTGGGCCCCGCGAGTCCCGAGACCTGTGGGCACCCTGTCACGACTGCTGGTCAGGGCCGTGGCCTGTGAGGCCCAAGGGCTCGGGAAGGCTGAGGTCTATGAAGCCATCGATGGGTCAGACAGAGAAGAACGTGGGGTGGAGACCACGTGCGGCCCAGGAGGCTGCGGTGCTACCAGGGTCCTTGCCGAGCAAGGCCCCACCCACATAGAGGGCACAGGCCAGAACACCCGGGCAGAGTCCCCAGACCGTCACCTTGGCAGCACGGCTTATGTTAGTGAAGATACAGTACGGACTGAGCATCTGCTGTTCCCACCTCACGAAAGTGCTCCCATACCTCTGCCAGGTCCCAGTCCTGCCCAAGCCGCCAACCGTTATGCAGCATTTTGGAGAGCTTCCACTGACATGGGAAAATACCACGGTGTCATCAACACCAGGCGAGGATCCTTTAAATGGCTAGCTGGCTCCTTCCAGTTTTATTTAGAAGGGGCTGGAAGAGCATGTGCTAGCAGTGGCCTCCCCTGCCGCCCTCCAGCCATCCCGGCTCATCCCTGGGCTGTGCTGACCTCCCCAGGTGCCGGGCAGGGGGTAAGCCTGGGGAGGTGCCAGGCCTGGTCTGGGCAAGTTGTGGTGGGGGAGGAAGGGGTCTCCAAGCTCAGAGGCCAAGTGAGGAGTCCAAGGGCAACTGGGGCAGAGTTCGGGGAGCTGGGGGGGTCACAGAAGCTGGAGGACCAGGGGGTCCTAGGCCGGGAACTCTGAGAGGAGGGGGGAGGGTGGCTGCCGACTCTGGACTGGGTGGAGGAGGAACATGCAGGAAGTGGGCTCTCAGCGCAGGGAGTGACCGGGCCTGGCCCAGCCTCGGCCCAGGTCTCTGCTGAGGCTGCTCTCCCTGGTCCTCGGTGCTGCGAGGGCTGGGGCTGCCTGGCTCTGACTGCCTCTTTCCTCTAAGACCTTAAAAATAAACCGTGACACTTGTGCCTCTTGTCCTAGTTATGGGACTTTCAAATAGGTATAAAAGCGGACAGAAGGAAATAAAGATGCCCATGATCAGCCCCAGAGACGAGGTGCCGAGCTTGCCAGGTGACGCGCAGGCAGGATGGTACGCTGCTGCTGTGGAGCAGACGCATTCCTTCTGAGAGGCCTGGGTGGAAGTCCCGATTCTCCGTCCTGCTTCCAGGACAGGTGTGACCGGCATTTCAGGTCTTAGAAGGTGCGTGGCATCAGCTGCGAAATCTGACTACTCTCATAGTCAAAGGTCAAGATGACTTGATAAGATCCCAACGTCCCTGTGGAACACGATGCAGTAAACCTGAGCATCACCACAGGTCAGACCTGGCTTTACGTCTTAGGACTCCCCCTTGACCCTGCAGGTCAGTCACTATCCAGATGCGCCGGACTCGGCCCCCCTCCGTCCCACCACAGGCTGGGGGGTGGCCTCCATCCTCCCTGCCCCAGCGGTAAGCACCGGAGGAGCAACGCGAGAGCATGGATGTCACACTCACATGCTGATGACATCTGCAGACTGTAGGAAGAGGAGGCTCAGTGCCTGTGGGGACTGTTTCCCTTAATGCTGCTTTGAACGTTTGATGGGGTGTAAGGTCCATGGTGCTTGTTTAGTTTTTAAAAAATATAATAACATAAACATTTCAAGCAGGCACTAATGTCATCGCCCCTTCCTGTCTCCTTCCTTCCTGTTGGTGACACAGGTACCCCTGGTACCAATGCTCTTTCCCACTTAGATGTGAGAGTGAGCCTGATCTGTGCACGTGTGCATGGGCGTAAAGTGTGCATGCATCTCATGAGTGGCTGTGGGTGCCCTGTGCAAGTGTGTTCATGCACATGCAGGATTGTGAACATGTGTACGTGTCAGTGTGGGAGGGTGGAGGGCACGAGATCTGCAGTCACCAGACCATCTTGGGCCCCAGGGTGCACCTGCTTTGCACTGCCCTCCCATCCTGTCCTCTTTCTGGGGCTGCCTGCCCTCCCTGACCCCACCTTCTCTCGGTGGCTGGTCTCTGTGGTCAGAGAGCATGGGGCAGGATCTGGGGCAGGAAAACTGAGATCAAGGCTGTGTTATGCCCCGGCACATGTGGAAACCTCCTGGTGGTCTTCTCCAGCTGCAGGATGGGACTGGGGTGCTGCTACCGCGTGGCCCACCATCCGCCCGGCTAGCATGGGTGGAAGCTTGGCTACGGGTTCCCGGGAATCCTGACCCTCTGCCTGCAGCGCCCAGTGTCTCCAGCCGAGCCAGCTGTCGCTGTGCCGACAGCGCCCCCTAGTGCTGAGATGTCTCTGTGCACAGAGGTGGCCGAGTCCGCCCCGAGCTGAAGGTGAACCGCTGCCCTGCAGGAGGAGGCCAGAGGCTGCACCCCATGTGCAAGAACCTCGGCAGAAAGAGCAGGAGACCAGCCATTCCACAGGTCAGTACGAGACCAGTAGATGGACTTTTAGTAAAGAAGTTCCTTTTTGGCCTAAGGCCACTTAGGGTCTGCTGGTCAGCAGGTCAGCGGCCTCTCTCCTAGGAGCAGTGAGCTGAGACTGCTCAGGAGCAGCCACTTCCAAGGAGCCAAGGGCCTGGGGCAGGCACCGGCCCTGACCACAGAACCCTTAGTCTTGCCTAGCTGAAGTGAGTGGTCCCCACTGCGCCCCTACCCCCGGCCCCTCGGGCCCTGACAGAGGTGGGAGAATCGATCAGAGGAGGATGAGGGTTCCTGGGGTCGTGTGGCAGGCCCTGTCCTGGGCTTCCTGGGGCCAGAGGCTACCGCAGGAAAGGCCACAGGACTTGGCGGTGGTCTCTGACACAAGCACTGCCTCTCTTCATTCCCCACAGGGGCCACGCACGTGCTGTGGCCCCCAGAGAGGGCATCAAAGCCCCTCCTGGGCAGATGGTGGGGAGACGAGGCCTGGGGGCTCCCTGCAGGAGTAGGAGGGGGTCAGGGTGCATGCTTCCAGGCAGAGCTGGACCCAGTGCTCTTCACCAGGTCCCCGAGTATCCGAGGAGAGGAGAGAAAGAGTGGAGAGAGGGAGGGGGGGGAGAGACGGGGGAGGGGAGGGGCAGAAGGACAGGGAGAAAGGGGAGCAGCCGGGGGGCGGGAGATGCCCTCATGTCACTCTCTTCTGTGCACCTGCTAGGTGGCCCTCAGGAGAAAACAGAACCCTCTGCCAGACTTTTGGAGCATTTTTTTTTTTTCAAACCGGTGGAGTACAATTTTGCAGAACAGGAGTTCGTTCCTACGTGTGCAGGCATCGTGTGCTCATCCTCCTTCCCCAGCCCTCCATCCCCTCCCCTGCTTCCCAGCCATCTCTGTCCTCCACTGACGTCGTCGTCTCTATTGCCATCACTGCATGTGCAGGTGGGGCGCTCCGAGGTGTCTCGGCACTGGAGACAGCAGAATGTGCTCGGTGTCATCCCCCAGGGGGCCCACGCCCCCTTCCTCCTCATCCTCAGTCCCTCAGTCCCCTTCCTCTACGGGTTTCCCCGTCTATTTTTATGAGATCCCCCTTTTATTCCTCTCCCCCTCTCTCCAGATTCTGCGTGTGAAAGAACACCTCAACCCTGGGCTTTGTGAGTCTGGCTTATTTCACTCAGCACCCTGTTCTCCAGTTCCACCCATTTACCAGCAAATGCCTTGATTTTCTTCTTTAATGCTGAGTCAGACTCCATTGTGTGTGCCGCCCTTTCTTTACCCATTCACCTGTTGATGGGCCCCGGCTGGTCCCGTAACTTGGCTACAGTGAATCAGGCTGCCAAGAACTTGGGTGTGCATGCATCGCTAAGGGGTGCTGCTGTAGTTCTTTTGGATGAACTGGGGAGTGGGCTGGCTGGGTCGTGGGGTGGTTCCATGCCTAGTCTTTTGGGGAATCACTCAGCTTGTGGTGCATCTTGGTTTTAAGCCCATCGACGCCAGCCTGGCCTGCAGGTATGGGGCGCTCAGATCCTGCCTCTCTCTCCTCTCCTGACACCCCTCTGGGCCCCCCCAAACACGTGATCTCCCATGTCATTGCCTGGACTCTGGAGCCTGGTTGCCAGTTAGGCACATGGACAGAGTGTGGCCCATGACACTCCCAGAAACCCTGAAATGCTTTCACTTCTCTTAGAATAAGGAGAAAATAGGCGCCTGGGTCACGAGAGTGTTCTGCACACAGCACAGCGTGCTGGTCATCACGCTGGGCCACCCTAACGCCAGCTTCCCACGCACTCCCAGGGGCACCTCTCCCATCCTGCACCCCAGCTCCTGTCAAGTCGCAGCCTCAGCCTGGTCCTGCGAGGGCCTTCCAATCCCCCAGGTTAAATCGAGTCTCTGAGACTGTGGTCGGTGTCACAGTGACCACGACGGGAACTAACACAGCAGGGTCATCATCCTGCATCTATGGGGGTCAGGGGTCCAAAGCCAGGAGTCCTCAGGGCTAGCCTCCTGGAGGCTCTAGGGAGCATGCTCCTGCTGCCGACTGGACGTGGTGTCCTCAGGTCCACAGTCAAAGCCTCAACCCAAGGAGATGCATGAGGAGGTGGCCTTCAGAAGTGACAAGGGTCAGGTGAGGCCATGGCCTCATGGTGGGCTTAGTGCCTTGCAGGAGGGGAAGAGACCGGTGTCCTCTCTGCCTGTGTGGACTCCAGGAGAAGGTGGCCCTCAGTGGACAGGTGCCCCCATCAGGAGCAGGACGCCGGTCCTCCATCTTGGACTGCTGGCCACTAGAGGGGCTGGGAGTGAATGGGGTCCGCTCCAGCCCCTGGTGTTGGCCTGAGGGCGCTGAAGGATGCGGCTTGATCCTGGCCTCCTCTTCCTGGTGCTGCTGGCTACTGGCTGCCCGGCGGAGCCTGCCGTCTGCCCTCGCCATCCTCTCCCCTGCCGTCTGCCATGTCCTCTCTCGGAGGCAGCATGCACTGGTTTCCTGCAGCTGCTGTGACAGTGCCATCCACTGGGGCTCAGACCACCGAAGCCGGCAGGCTCGCCGCTCTGGAGGTGGAAGTCCAGGGCCAGGCGCGGGGCCACGCCCTCTGCGCCAGCCCCAGGGAGGGCCTTCCCGCTTCTCCCTGCTGTGGGTGTGGCGGCAGCCCCCCTCACTGAAGGGTGTGTGCCCCGACCCCTGCCTCCGTCCTCACATGCCTCATCACGGCCCCAGCCCCTGGATCAGGGTCCACCCCCACCACAAGGTGACCTCACCTGGACTTCGCCTGCCAAGGCTCTCTCAGTCAAGGACATGTGTGGGGTTCCGGGTGCGTGAGTTTGGGGGGCACCTCACCCCAGGGCAGCCTTCTGCTGTGGTTGTGACGGCCAGTCTTCCCTGCACGGCAGTGGCCACACCTGGGCTGCCACCGGCTGTGGGTGGCCGTGCCCAAGTGTCCTTCTCTCTGGACTGTGTGGAGGACCAGTCCCTCCTCCTCTGCCCATGCTGGCCGGAGCTGGGCAGAGCCTGGGCCTTTGACTGATGGCTGTGTGGACAAACAGGTGAAGTTGGAACCCTTGCCGTGCCCTGGACAAAGCCCCCCGACCCCGTGTGGGCCCCCGTACAGAGCCCCCGCCTCCTTTCAGACTTTGCTGACTGTGAGGAGGCGCGCCGTCGGGGCCTGCAGCCTGTCCTCCTGTCCGCAGAGCTCTCGTCCAGCTTGCCCTTCCTGTTTGTAAGTGCCCGGCTCGAGGACTTCCATGTTGCACGCCGTCTGCCTAGTGAACGCGCCTGTTACTGTCAGTGTGATCATGTCCACGTGCCGACGCCTAAACGGTTAAACATCTGAAGCCAATCCACCCCTCGAATCAAAACCCAACCTATTTTCTTTTAATTTCAGAGTTGTCTGTGGCAAGCTGACTTGAAAGACGTTGAAATTGGATAGGTAATTAATTCACAAGCGCCTACAAGAGAGGGGAAGGACGCACAAATTATTTGTAACATTTTGTAAGCACTGAAATTAATGTAGTGTGAATTTGTCATTTCTACCCAAAGTTACAGATTTTCTATATTATAATTTAATCTTTTTAATGTAAAAAGAATAGGAATTTTGCCCTTTCTGGCCTCTCGGGAAGCAAGAACTAGTGTATCTAATTATCTGAACACATAAGAACATAAAGGAATAGCAAGTAGTGAAATTATAAATCGGCCGGAACAACTCCATGTTTTCTGATTAAAGTCTCTTTCTGGGGCCCTTAGCAATCATGTTGCCCCTGTGTTCATAGTAATTGCATGTGTCAAAGCTGAGGCTTTGTGTAAATGGGACCGAGCGAGTTACAATTTTAATTTAGAAGGAGATAACGGCGGTGTGGCTGGCCGCGGGCCGGCAGGTGGGAGTCGGGCGGGAGCGGCAGGGCCGGGCCCCAGGGCACAGGGGAAGGGCAGGCGGGATCTAATCAGGCCACAGCACAACAGTGGGGTTTTTAAGAAAGGGAAATGCAATTTACCAACACAAAACCGGCCACCTGCTCTCTTCCTGTATGATCCATGTAAAGGAGGTGTCTAATTTTTTTCATAGCTGCAAGGCAATGAATTTTAACAATGGATACTATGCTGATGATCAAAATGGTGAGACACTTCAAATGAGATTTTTTTGATGTCCTGGAACCTTTGAAACAAAGCACAATTCTGTTTCTAACTTTTAAAATGCTCACAACAGCCAGGGGAGCTGCGTTTCCCAGGAAGCCCGCGTTCTTGTCCAGCACGGAGGCCCGTCTTTGGAGCTTCCGGGTGCTGATGGACACACCGAGGCTTCCCTGTGGGTGTGTGGCCTGGCCATTACAGCAAGCACCATCAAGGGGCCATGCCTGGGGAGCGAGCCACAGCCTCGCCCCTCCCCAACGGCTGGCAGGTGCTGGGTGGGCGGAAGGGCCCAGAGTCTCTGGCCACGGCTGCCCACCTGCCTGTGTGGGGCAGCAGCTCATCGCATTTTCCGTCTCTGAAGGTAGCCTTCAGGACGGGGTGGAGGGTGGCCGCAGGGCCCAAGGGTGCCCGGCTGGAGCGTGCCCAGCTGGAGGGTGCTGGCTGGAGGGTGCCCTGCTGGAGGGTGCTGGCTGGGGTGCCCTGCAGCCACGTGGTCCTGCTGTTTCCTCACTGGTCTCTGACCTGCTGCACACGGAGAGCACGGCCAGCAAACACCCTGTCCACACAGGCAGGCAGAGCCGGCCAGCACATGGACATCAGGACAACATCCCCGGACAGGCGGGCATGGCTGGGCCCTGGCTAGTGGACGACACCTTCTCCCTCTGTCCTGGTGTGGAGGAGGGAGGCCCCGAGCTCTCTCTCACAAGGGTGCTGACCCCTCACAGCCCTGCCACGGGCTCACCTCCTGCTGCCCACCAGGGGCTGCCACAGTGGTGGCACATGGGTTCAGCTGGCGGTACCTGGGGAGGGGAGCACAGCGGTGGACAGCACGTGCCGTGGCCTGAGGAAAGGGACAGGAGGGCTCCGAGCCTGTGCGCACCCGGGACCCTGAGACTGCAGGTGCGCGTGGCGTGCTCTGAGCTCTGTCCACCCCTGACGGAAAGGGTCCTGCTCTCCGTGGACTTCTTGGGGATCCCGAGGGCTTGGTTCTCCTTGGGCCAGGTTTGGGCTCTGCTGCTCTGTGTGCAGGTTGGGGGGGTTTGCCCCACGCTCCACGCAGGCGGCAGAGAAGCTCCTCCGGGTCCTCCCGTCCTACACCGACACGGCGACCACAGCAGCACCCAGGCTGGCCGCAGCGGGTGGCGGGGCACCAGAACCTCACGGCACGCCCTTGGGTGGCTGGTCCTGGAGGGTAGCTTGCTCCTCTCCCCTTCCCCTGCAGCCTCTTGCCTTCGGCCTGGGAGGTCCGGGTGCTCTTGCTGAGTGATGTGGCCAGTGCCAGCCTTCCCTGAGACGCAGTGCCAGGTCACACATGCAGACCCATCATGGTGACAGTGACAGGCTGGGCGTGGGGCCAGTGGGGCCCGCACAGTTCTAACAGCACCCCCCGAGGGAGACGGTGCTGGCTCCCTGCACAGACAGGGAGGGGTGCTTGAGTGGCCCACTTAAAGGCCTGAGGACTGGACCCACAGAAGGAGAGCTCTGGGTGCAGCTGCACCTGTTTCTCCACGGTCTGTGTGACCCACATGTCCCAAGGTCCCTGGCCCCTCAGCCCTGCTGCAGGCTGTGGCTCTGCTTCCCTCTCTCCTCTGACCAGGTTCCAGGTTCTTGCTGCCCCTCCCACACCTGGACAGGGTGAGAGGGAGAAGGGAAGTAGAGGCTCTTCCCTTCCTCATGGCACATGTAGGCTGCTGACATCCATCCACTTGCCTGCGAGCCTCAGAGGTTATCACACCCAAAGAACACAGTTTGGCATGCAGGTTCGGGGCTGGTGGAAGCTTGTCTCCAGCTTCATGTCCACATTTCCTGGTTTCAGCATCTGGGATGGCCACGTCTTGTCCCTATTGAGGGGTGGGGCTCTGTGGCCTGATGGCTCATCTGATGTCCAGTTTTTGGCAACCTGAGGGACCCAGCACACAGGTGTCCACCTTCCCCCTTTTGGATGTGAGGGACACAGGGGGTTCAGAGGTTTTGGAGAGACCTCCAGCTCCCACCCCATCTCTGCTGAGGCTGGATTGGATGGCGCGGGAGGTCAAACAGGACACAGGCCCTCCCCCACTTTGGAAGCTGTTTGTTCCTGTCCACCCCCATAGGGTCCTGCTGGGGAGCCCCTGGTCGCTCGGGCACAATGTGGGGGTGTGGGGTAAGGTCGTCAGCCAAGAGGTCGCGTGTGTCCTGGCTGCTCCGTGGCCCTTTCCTTCTGACGCGCCTCGGAAACCGCAGCCTGTGAGCAGGGTTGGGGAACGGCGAGCAATCCAGTCTGGACAGAAGCCACTTGTCCAGGGGCCCGCTTCTTGGGCTGGACTCCACGGTCGGGGGAGTGCTGACTGCTGTCCTCGCCAAAAGGCCCATTTGTCCCAGCACTGACTGGGTTTCTGCTGGTCCTCCGGCTCTGCTGGGCGAGAAGGCCAGAGGTCAGCAGTGACAGCTCTGGGTTTCATTTCTGCCCTTTAAAAGCCCCTGGACGACAGGCGGACCCATAGTGTGTCCCTCACGTGGAGTGACCGTTGCTGCCGCTGATCTGCTGCAGGGCTTCTGGCCACTCTCACGTGTGCGTTGTGAGGCGCCAGCCTTGTGGTCTCCATGGAAGCACACGGCCGTCAGCTGAGTTGCTAGGCAGAGGCCCGGTAGACTGGGCCACCCTATGAGTGCCCGGGCAGCACGGCTGGACGGTCCCTGCAGCTGGACCGTCCCTGCAGGCCTGCCACATCTGACCTTGCTGCCTCCTGGAGTTTCTGGATCCAGGGGTTGCAGCCGGAGGGCTGACCATCAGAGACCAAAGTTCCAGCCCACCAGGGACAGGCCCGCCCTCTGTGAAGGTGCCGATGGGTTTTCCTGTGCTTTTCCCACCCGAGAGGGCCTCAGCACACAGCAAGAAGCAGGTTCAGGGGTGATGCTCCACATGGAGCCCGGGGACACCGTGTGGGGGGCTGGACCAGAGCAGAGGGACGAGGGCTCCTTGACAGGTAGCACCACTGCCCGGTAGCACCATGCAGATCCCATGAGAGGGTGTGTGGGCCTCCCAGTGAGCCCCACCTCTGGCCACCACTGTCCTCAGCCAGGTCCCTGGAGTCCCCTGAGAGGGATCGAGGGCTGCCTGTTGGCGTGGCTCCTCCAGAGAGAGCAGGGCACTGTCCACCCCTCCACGGTGCAGGAGCGTGTGTGGACGAGCAGGCACACGGGGGTCCCCATCACCGAGACGCGGTGCACGGGGCTGAGAAGTCCTGCTGCAGGTGGCCGGGGCTCTGAGGAGCCACAGGTGGCCTGGTGGGCAGGACAAACCGAGCCTGGGGCCCCAGGCAGGTGGACGACACACGGCGGGTCTGGAGTAGCTGGTTTAGAAGGAACGCCTCCATGTCCAGGGTCTCTGTCGGGCCTGGAAAACTGGGAAGAGAGAGGAAGCGACCACCCACCTCAGTAAGAACCCCCCGTGGCTCCTGGGCCTGGGACCTGCCCCAGAGCCCCTCTCCCATCCAGCCCCGCTGTGGCTGAGGCCCGGCGTGGCTCTGATGAGGGATTCCCTGGGCTCAGGGCTGGACTTCTTCATCATGGCAACATCCGGGGCCTTTGCCCTTGGGTTGGCTTTTACCCAGGGAAGCTGTGCTCGGACTGCTTCTCGAACGCGCATCCCTCCGCCAGCCGGGCACTCAGCCCTCGTCCACGCAGACTGTGTGCCTTGCTTGGCACTGCCCCAAAGCCATCTTGAGCCTCGTAAGTTTCAGGAGTCAGGGCTCAGTGCAAGAGGAGAAGTCACTCAAGGCCACAGGGACTCCTGGCCTTCACCATGGCGGAGGTCTGCAGCTGCTCTGGTCGTTGGTCGAGTGGGGAGGGCTCTGTCCAGTGAAGTTGAAACACCGGCACACGAGCTGCTGACCGGCATCGCTCCTTCATTCAAACACGCATGTGCATGCACACACACATGTGCACGTATGGCACATGCATATGTCATGTGTGCCCATGAGCACAGGTGTGCACATGTATGTGTGCCTAGGCACAGGCGTGGGTAGGTGTAAGGGTGTCTGTGTCAGTCAGCCTTTGGTCTCTGTGGCGAAAGTACCTGACCACAACAACTTAGAGGAGAGAAGTTTATTTTGAATTCTTGGTTTCAGAGGTTCAGTGCCTGATTGGTCAACTCTGTCACTCTGGGCCTGAGGTGACGCAGACCATCATGGTGGAAGAAGGTGGTGGAGGAACGCTGCTCACTCACGGTGAGCAGGAAGGGGAGGGAGATGGAGAGAGAGAGAGAGAGAGAGAGGACATAGGAGCCCAGGCACAACCCCAGTGACCACCTCTGCAGCCATGGCCTGCCGGCCCACAGTCACCACCCAGGGATCCGTTAGAATCCGTAATAATCATCTCATGATCTAATCACCTCCTGCATTAGTGCAGGACATTTTGGGGGGTGCCTCACATTCAGACCATAACACTCTGCCTGGCCCCCAAAGCTCATGTCCATCTCAGTGCAGAATGTGGAGTCCACCTTCAAGAGCCCCCACGGTCCTAACAGTTCCAGTGCTGCCCCAAAGTCCAAGTCCTAAGCCTCCTCTGAGCCGCCAGGCAAACCCTTGGGGAGCCCCTGTGAAGGTCAAAAGCGAGCCCCATACTTTCAGAATGGCCCAGGACCAACAGTCTCACGCCAGAGGGAGGAACGGGCACTGAGGAAAGTGATGGGACCAAGTCCTGAGCCCCACACCCAGGCGTTGGGGAAAATGGCCTCGGGACGTGACCTCCCCAGGCCTTGCCGTCTCAGGCCACACGGCCTCTCTCTGGGGCGGCTCGTCTCGTCTGCAGGCAGCAGCTTCCCTCGGGGACTTTCCGCATTGTGGGCACCTCTCAGTCCTGGGAGGTCTCCACCACAGCCTCGCTTCCTCCCCACAGCGTCACACGTCACCCTCAGGGGCTGCCCACAGGTTTCTGACCCTGCGGCCCTTGGCCTGGCCTCTCAGTCTCCCTTGAAATCTTGGTGGCAGCCTCCGTGACCTCTGACTGCAGCACCCTGCCTCCCTGCAGAGCCAGCCCCACATGGATCGTGCCCAGGGCTGTGCCAGGCGTCCTTGGCCACCATGCAGCAGCCCCTGGGGTGGCTGAGAGGGTGAAATGAATGCTGGGAAGCGGTTTCCTAGGCAACGCCGTGGGAGCCAGGGGCCCTAGGTTCTCTTCAACCCGTTTTCACTTCTGCGCCTCGTGCCTGCGGCGGGTGTGGCCTTGCCGATCCCCAAGGTGCCCTCCAGTGTCTCTCCTGTTGACTCTGCGCAAAGAACTGAGCTTCTCCTCGGTGGTGGCGCTCTCTTCAGCAAGCGCACTCCGTGGGCTCCGTTTGTGGGGCTTCCTCCCTGGACAAGTCCTTCCCGTCTGCTGTTCACTCCCGCCTCACAGCCGACCAGCTAAAGCCGCCAGTAACTCCCGCTACTGCTTGATGCTTGGGATTTCCTCTGCCAGATTAACCAGTCATCACTTTTAAATTCAGCCCCACAGAAATCTCAGGACATGGACAGAACGTGGACAAGTCCTTTGCCGGGCTGTAGTATCAGTGGCCTCTAGTCCAATTCCAGGGTCGTCCTCGCTCCCCTCTGAACTGAGTGAGTTAGTCTTTTCTCTGACCCAAATGCCTGGCCAGAATGGCTTGGAGGAGGAAAAGCCTTCTCGAGCTCCGTTTCAGAGCGTCAGGCCGTGGTCAGCTGACCCCATCACTGTGGGCCTGACCTGAGGAGAGGTCATGGCAGAAGGACGTGGTGGAGAAGAGCTGCTCACCTCATGGGAGCCAGGAAGCAGAGGTACATGGGCCCCGCGGCAACCCCCAGTGACCCACGTCTGGTCACCCACTGCCTGCAATGCACCTAGACGATTAATCCAGCAAAGGGATCCACCCACCAAGTAGGTCCGGCTCTGCAATCTGATCCTGCTGCCCCTGATTCACACAGGACCCTTTGGGGGACAATTCATGTCCAAACCCTACCAATGTCTGTGTACGTGAGGTTTGTGTACACATATGTGTGTGCATGTGAGTATGCATGTGTGTGCACAGGTGCACGCTTGTCTATGCATACGACGTGTGCCTGTGGGTGTGGATGTGCACACACACATGCACATGTACCCACACGTATGTGGGTGTGCAGGCATGCATTGTGTTCATTATGTGTATGTGTAGGTGCATTTGTGCACGTGAGTGCCTGGGTGTGCCTATGCACACATGTATGTGTGCATCCATGCCTCTGTGTGTGTGCCCACACCTGTGTGTCTAGCTGTCACCGTCCTGTCTACGGGCTCTCATTGTGACCATTCCTAGATGCTGCACCTACATCACAGCCTCCATGCCCACAGGAGCCTGCGAGCTGGACATTGTTACCAGTGGATGGGAAAACTGAGGCCCAAGGAAGCCCGATGTCACAGCTAGGAAGTGCCTGGGCAGGTCTTTCTAGCTCTGAGCACTGTCATCTTGATCACTGTGCTGAGAGACCATGCTGTAATGGGAAGGAAAAGGCTTGGAATTTGAACACTTTGTGGGGTGCAATCACAGCACTTCGAGGAGATCCGCGTTCTCTGCTCTGATGGGTGGATAATGTAGTGCGATACAGAGGGCAGACGCTTCTCTGGACCATCAATGTCTTCTCCAGTTTCCTGTTGCTCTAACAAAGTAGCTGAGGCCGGGTAACTGATAAGGAGCAGAGGTGCACGTGGCTCATGGTCCTGGGGCTGGGAGGCACCAACATGTGGTAAAGCCTCCTGCTGTCTTGACGTGGCTGGTGCCGGATGGGGGACATTGCCCCTGCTGGAACAGGTCTCTCCTCTCACAAAGCCGCCACTGCCACCAGGGGCTCCACCCTCGTGACCTCATCCAGGCTCCCCTCCCAACGGCACCACCCCCGCGGGGAGCATGTGGTCTGGGCGCTGCCTCTGACACGTGAACCTGGGACCCCTGGAAACCACGGCCATCTCTGGGCTCAGACTCGCTGCAGTGAGCACTGAGCAGAGCCTGTGGGAGGGGGCGGGACTGGTGCTGGGCACCGCGGTGCTGCGGCCACCTCTGTCCACTGTGTGTCACCGCGTGAGCCTCTTCCCTCAGTGCCGCGGGTCTGCACCCAGGGTCGGCCACCACGGAGCCAGGCGCTGTGCCTGCTGGGCTGAGTGCGCGTCGTGCCCTCTGGCCGTGTCTGCCATGTTTCTCTTTCTGTTTCTATCTCTCTGCCTCTGTCTCTCTCTGTCTCTGTCTCTCTGACTCTGTGTCTCTTGCTCTCTCTCTGTCTCTGTCTGACTCTGATTCTCTGACTCTCTGTCTCTCTGCCTCTGTCTTTCTGTGTCTCTGTCTCTCTGACTCTCTGTCTCTTGCTCTCTCTGTCTCTGACTCTTTGTCTCTCTGTCTCTCTGTCTCTGTCTCTCTGTCTCTCTGTCTCTGACTCTCTGTATCTCTGTCTCTTGCTCTCTGTCTCTGACTCTCTGTATCTCTGTCTCTTGCTCTCTGTCTCTGACTCTCTGTCTCTCTGTCTCTTGCTCTCTCTGTCTCTGTCTCTCTGGCTCTGACTCTCTGACTCTCTGTCTCTCTGCCTCTGTCTTTCTGTGTCTCTGTCTCTCTGACTTTGTGTCTCTTGCTCTCTCTCTGACAGTCTCTGACTGTCTGCCTGTCTCTGACTCTCTGTCTCTCTGTCTCTGTCTCTGACTCTCTGTCTCTGACTGTGGCTCTGGCTCTCTCTGTCTCTCTCTGTTGTCTGCACACACGTTCCTGTTGAGGTGAGGATAACCTCAGGGGGTGACAGAAAGGGTGGTCATTTATCAAGAGCTGCTGTCCTTTGTCCAAGCTCCATCCCTGGCACTCTCTGTGTTCCTTTAACTCCCACATCACGGTGAGGTGATGGCCACCAGGCCCCGTTGTGGATGAAGAAGCTGTGGCTGGACCTGTGGAGTGACTGACCAGCTGAGGGTGCTGTAGGACATGGCAAGAGGCCACGGGCCCTGGACTCTGGACTCGGGGGTGTGACATCTGGCAGACTGGGCACCATCTTGGGGTGGGGGTCACTGGTGACAGGCTCCCTCTTTTCTACTGTGGTACTTGCAGCCACTGCCTGCCACCTCCTCTGATGGCGTCTGGGCTGGGTGGAGGGTCCAGCGGCTCTGGAGGGCCACCACCTGGCGTCCGCCTCTCTGGAGGAGGATCTCGGGGCCACTGGCCTCATGTGGGGAGGGGGCGGTCACTTCCCTTCACAGCAGGAGCTGCAGGTAAGGAGCCGCCTATGACCTGGACGTCATGGGCACACCTGAGTCCGTCCTGCCCTGGCGTGTGGACGTCCAGGCTGACGTGGCTGAACATTGGTCAGTGAAACGTGCGTCACGCCCTTAACTTGTAGACCACTCCTCTCCCCTCCCTGTTGACCGTTCATTTCATTGTAAGGTCTGACTTTGTCTATTTATGGGTGAGAAAGAGACAGGAAGGGCTCGGTGACATCTCAGGGAGGGGCTCGGGGTGGCCATTCCTGTCATCAGCTGCCCGAGTCTTGTGCTGCCTCACGGAGCCACCGCTGAGCGTGCTGGGGCAGCCTGGGTTCTGAGTCCTGGGCACTGCCTCAGAGAAGGGGCCGATCCTGTTACCTGACGGGAGCCAGTGACCAGGCGTTCAGGGAGAGAGGACGTCCAGCCCTGCTGGTGTCTCCACCTTGTGGGTTTTCTCAGAGTGCTGAGCGTGTCAAGCAGTTTCTGGTGTGGAGACAGGTCGCCTGGGGGATCTGTGAACGCTCTGCTGTGCAGGGCTGGCCCGCGGGCGCAGTGCCTTGGAGGTAGGCTCGGTCTCAGGGACGAGCTCCAGAACTTTCTGTGGCGAGGCTTGGGAAAGACGGGCAGCACTCCTGAGGGTCTGCCCCATGAGTGTGTCTTCTCAGGATCGCCCTCGAGATTGGGAGTGACGCTGCGGCATGTCTGGCACAGGCGGAAGGGGCAGTGAGTCAGTGGTCGGGGCCCTGGAGCCGCGATGTGCTGCAGCAGCCGCGGTGGCTGAGACGCAGAGCGCAGGCTCCTCAGTGGGTCGCGAGACGCGGCGGCAGCTCCAGCCCTCACGCCGGGAAGGGAACCGGCTGCGGGCACCTGGGGCCCTGGGCCTCTGGGGCTGCGTCCAGGACCTCAGAACCAGGAGCCCAGCTGGGTGCAGGCAAGGGCCCTGCAGGGGGAGGGCAGCAGGGCCGGGACGAGGCTGGACGGGAGCCAGGAGCAGTTGCCCGGGGAGAGGCTCTGCAGCCGAAGGCCGTGTCCCGTGTTCTGGCCTTCACCCCCTCCGTCCTCCTGCCCCCAGGGCCAGTCCAGCTCTCCCGGGGGCAGACCTAGCTGTTTGCCAGCCGGGCTGCCGGGAGAGGCCAGGGGCGTCAGGCATGGGACACACAGCGAGGGGCCGTGGGGGACTCCCTCCCTCCTGGGCCTGGGAACACCAGTGGGCTCCAAAACCCTCGCTGCTTTGCCCAGAAGGGAAAGCTGCCCCGCCCGCAGGCTGGCCTTGCCACGTCCTGGTGGTGCTCAGAGGGCAGACGCTGAAGCCAGCGAGTCGATAGCTGAACTTTGTGACACGGACGACATGACCAGGAGCGTCACTCAGAAGGAAGGGGGTCGCACAAACAGTCCAGATTCCCCGTGAAGCAGAGCCTGTGGCTCTGGTCTCGCACGTGGCTTTGTGGGTGAGTTCTCACCAGACACTTGAAGAAAAGGTCACCACATGCACCAGCTGTTCAGACGCTGCACAGGAACGAACAGCTTCCAAAGTGGCCACGGTCCCTCTGTGTCACTGCTGCCATCAGAGGACAGGGTGACTCGGCAGATTCCATTTCTGCGGGACCTGTTATAGTCTACTCTGTCTTAGTAGAAGTCTCCTGCCGGGCACCGTGGCCAGGCCTGTGATCCCAGTGGCTCTGGAGGCTGAGGCAGGAGGACTGCAAGTTCACAGCCAGCCTCAGCAAAAGTGAGGTGCTAAGCAACTTAGTGAGACCTTGTCTCTAAATAAAATACAAAATAGGGCTGGGATGTGGCTGAGTGGCTGAGTGGCCGTAAGTTCAATCCCGGGTACCCACCTCAAAAAAAAAAGTTTCCTCAAATTCGGTCAAGTTATAGTGCCGTGTTATTTTCAATACTTTCTCAACACTCAGTAAGAGCAGATATCACTGAGCTTCCCTACTCCAGCTTGTACAAGCCCCAACCTCATGGAACAAATAGGGCGGCTGCCCCCATCCAAGACAGGGGAGGCTGAGAAGCACGCCCACGCCCAGAGGCAGACCAGGCCATTCCTGACCAGGCGGGAGGCCCCGAAACCTCACTGCTGTGTCGTGGCTCCAGACGGTAGTTACCTGAAAGTCCCCTTTGAGAATACGAGGTCCTCAGGAACTTCTCCCCGCATCGCCGGATGCTGTCACTTAGCCAGGGACGAAGCCTGCGGAAGCCAGTGGGTGGGTAAGAAGGTGAGCTGGTGCCACCCTCAGCTCCTCAGTGAGCGGCAGAGTGGCCTCTGGCCTTCCATGGCACTCAGCTAGGACTGTCTGAGCCCCGGGGTCCACAGGGGGGAGCGGCCCCCGTGAGGTGGTGGCATGGATGATGCAACGCGGGAGCTCTGCACTCTGCTCTGGAAGAAGCCTCCCTGCTCTGCAGACACGCTCAGGCTGGTGATTCTGCAGAGCAGAGCATCTGGAGGCCTCCGTGGGGTCCTCCGCACTGGCCCTGCCGCCCGTAAGAGCTCACATCCCCGAGGCAGCTCTGGGGCAGGAGGTTCAGGGCCAAGGCCAGGGGAGGGCAGGGCCAGGGCCAGTGGAGGGCAGGGCCAGGGCCATGGGAGGGCAGGGCCAGGGCCAGTGGAGGGCAGGGCCAAGGTCAGGGGAGGGCAGGGCCAGGCCAAGGTCAGGGGAGGGCAGGGCCAAGGCCAGGGGAGGGCAGGGCCAGGCCAAGGCCAGGGGAGGGCAGGGCCAGGCCAAGGTCAGGGGAGGGCAGGGCCAAGGCCAGTGGAGTGCCAGGGCCAGGGCCAGGGCCAGGTGGGCACCCGGCAGGTGGGTGCGAGGGAGCCCTCTCATCGTCCCTCAGGGCTTGCCAGAGGGCTCGAGGGCTTGGCGTGGGGCTGGGTGCTGCCCCAGGGGGCTGTGGAGGGCCTGGAGGCCTGTGGGTGGGCCTTGCTCCCCTGCAGATGGAAAGAGATCAAACACGACTCTGTCCCATGTCCAGACTTACAGGCCACTGGTTTGGGCACATACAGGTGCTGGAACGTGCCGTTGGTCACCAGCAACAACTGTGTCCAACCTCAGGATGGACTCACAGTCCAGTTGGCCTCCAGGTCACTCCTCCTTTGCCTCCCAGGAGTGACGGAGGGCTCAGGGCAAGAACCAGAGAGGAGGGGTGGGCGCTAGCTCACCCAGCCCCTGAATGATGAAGTGGGTGTTGACGGGCGGCCTGGGGATGGGCCAGTTTGCTAGAGAAGCCAAGACCTGAACATGGCCTTCACAAGGCTAATCAGTGACCAGTGCCACCAGGGAACTGGCCACTGTGCTCAGAGAGGGAGCTCTGGCTGCAACCAGTGGGTGCAAGGAGAGCCCCTGCTGGGCAGAGAGGACAGCCACATGGAGGGGTCCGCATGCCTCTGAGGGGTGGAAGGAGGCAGAGCTGGGGAGCAGGAGGGGCAGCAGTCCCCCTGGAGCCCAGCGGCTCCTCCCAGGCAGGGAGATGCAGTGCCCAGCCGCACCTCCTGGAGGCCCGGGGTGCTGGTGGCGGAGGAGGGGAGCCTGCTGCCTGCTGGAGTCCAGCTGGTGGGAGAGCTGGGTGGAGCCAGGGGTGGACAGAGGAGCAAGGGAGGGGCAGACACAGATGAGCCGGCTGTAGCTGGTGTGGACAGAGCGGAGCAGGTGCAGGGCCCCGAGTGCAGGTGGCCTTCCTGTGAGGCCCACAGAGGGATGCTCCTGTGAGGGAGCATGACCTTCAGACTTTGAGAGTCCTTCTGTCCCCGGCCTCAGGGACCCTTCAACCTCAGGCCTCTCAAAACCCTGTGGAGCGTCCCTTCCCTTCCAGAGTTTTCCACACACTTGTCCTTGGGGTGTGTCCTCTGTCCATCTGCAGCCTTCTCAGCCTTCACAGGCCACGGAGGAAGGGAGAGTGAGGCACATGGTCAGTGGATCCAAGGACCAGCATCCCCCGCCCCGCCTGGCTGCCCCCACAGTACCACTTGTCCCGGCCCCTGGGCCAGTGGCCAGGTCCACTGTAACACCCTGACCCTGCTGCTCTGGCTGCCCACTGCCTGCGGGTCCTCTCCGCTTGCCCAGTGGTGGCGCTGTTGCGCTGGGAACCGGCTCCAGCCACACAGGACCCTCGCAGGAGGGGACAGGGCCCTGCGGGGGACGTGCCCTTGATGGAGGTCTCAGAGTCTCCAGGTGCCGGGGAGTGGGGACTTGCCGTCCTGCCTAAGAGGACAGGGCCAGGCCGCTGGGTGCCACCCGCTTCTGGTGACCTGGGGGTGAAGGCCCAGAGCACGCTCCTTGGGAAGACAGTGTGTGCAGTGGGTCCTAAAGAATGGGCAGCATTTGTCACACAGAGCTAGCCCTCTGCCAGGACCAGCCTTCAGGGTCGTTTTCTAGAGTCAGTGTGGGACTCAGGATGTATCTCATAAGCGTGCAGGAAGCACTCTGCTTGCACACTCTCCTAAGTGTGCAGGAAACACTCTGCTTGCACACTCTCCTAAGCATGCAGGAAACACTCTGCTTGCACACTCTCCTAAGTGTGCAGGAAACACTCTGCTTGCACATCCTCATAAGTGTGCAGGACCCGCTCTGCTTGCTCATCCTCTTAAGTGTGCATGAAACGCTTTGCTCGCACACCCTCTTAAGTGTGCAGGAAACACTCTGCTTGCTTCCGTCTGACACTTGCATGAGCCAGAGCAGGAAGCTGAGGTGTGACACCTCCAGTGTGAACCCAGACTCCTTAGGACAAGGGTGGGCCTCACTTCACTGAGGGGGTCTCCAGTGGTCCAAGCACCAGGCAGCTGCAGCCCCAGGGCAGTGATAGGTGGCTCAGGCACGCAGCTCACCAGGAGGGCACTGCAGCCTTCCTAGGTGGCGGGGGCCCTCTCGCCTGCTGTGCACACCTGGCCCCGCCACCCCGTGTGGGCAGTCTCACCAAACCACACGCCCCAGCCTCCCGCTCACGCCCAGCTCTCTCCTCTGCCTGGCCCTGCCTCGACCACTTCAGGGCAGTTCTCCCACCTTGGTCCCCCTGTGAACAGGACAGCTGCCTGTTCGGGACAGCTGCCCGAGCTCGGCTCACAGACCTTCCACCAAGAGAATCCAGGAGACCATCTTGTCCAGACCCATCGCCTCGTTTCTGTCACTCAAGGAAGGCAGAGCAGGGCCTCTCACTTGCAGGGAGCTTTTGTGGAAACTGAAATTCAAAAAGTGGACGTGACTCAAAACGCAATGTAAATGTCAGCGGGGTCGATATTGTCACTTTTGGTCATGAGCCCACATCCACGGTCTTCCCTCTCGTGGAGCATTTCTGGGCCAATGGAGAGACAAGTCCACTCTGAGCCCATCTCAGGTTCTCCCCTGAGCAGAAAGGAGAAGAGCTACAAAAGAAGAGGCACGTTTCACAGAGAAGTTAGGAAACAGCAGGTCAGTGCACGTCGTTGGGGGGTGGAGGAGACGGCAGAGGAACCAGGCAGGGGTGGGGACGAGCCTGAGGACTCCACACGTCTCCAGCTGCAGGCCAGCGGGGGGGCCACACCTGGAAACACCACCGTGAGGAGGCAGGGGAGCCCAGGCTGAGGAAACCCCGGGGAGGCAGGGAAGGGAAGCGCCTTCTGAGTCCTGGTCTGCTAATTGCACTGTCTGTCATTTCCAGGTCTTTTGCAAGGGTGAGTGTCCGAGTCCCTTGGGGCTGCTACGACATAACACTTGAGACTGGACAGTTGGTAAAGAATGCACAATGACTTCTAGTGGTTCTGGATGCTCAAGTCCAAGAGCCAGGCTCTGGCAGGGCCAGTTCTGGTGAGGCTGTGGTCTGCTCCCAAGAGGGCGCCCCTGTGGCCTCTGTGTGGAGGAAGGTGGGGCGGCACTGTGAAGCTGTTCTTAGGACGTCTGCTCCCTCAACCCCATCTCCTCCCAGTTCCCAGCCCTAAATCCTGCTGCTGTGCAGAGGAAGTTCAATGTGAGTTTGGGAGGACAAAGCCTTTCACACCACAGCATTCCTCCCAGGCTCCCCCAATCCAAGCCCTTCTCCTGTACAAAGTGCACCCCTTCCTGCCCATCAGCTCCAGCATCTGAACCCACCCCAGGGCCAGCTCAAGAGCCCACTGTCCCGGCTTTATTCGAGACGTGCCGGAAACAGGGGCTCTCCTGGACGCGCGTCTCTGTCCTTCACGAGGCCGAGAGGAGGCTTTTCCTCTCTGTCTTCTGCTTCCCCTTTAATCATAAAGTCCGTCTCCACATCTCTTCTCTCTGCCCGTTTTGCCCTGGGCGGCTGTGGGAAGTCGGCGTCCTGAACGCTTTGCTGCTTACAGATTGTTTTCTGTCACCTATCTGCCTTGGTCACTCCTCGGTCTGCCTCCGCAGCTCTGGGATGTGGACGTGATTCACGTTCAGTATTTTTACAAGTTCAGGAGTTAAAGAAAACTGCACACCACAAATAAAGAAGTAAGACTACAGAAAGAACCAGATCGACGGCTAGACCTGGAAAATCCCCGTATGTGAGCAGGAGCAAGGAACGAAAGGCGAGCTGTGTCCTCCTGCACTCGCGGCCTCACCCACGTGCAGCTGGGAGGCCCAAAAGAGGGGCCAGAGCACTGGACACTTAGAATCATCGAAGGCATTTGTTTAAGCCAAGTAATTGATTGAAACAATCTACCAGAGAGAATAAAGACCACAAGGTGTGATACATATGTGGGTAAATTAAAAAGAGTCTTTTAAATTTTCAATTAAAGAATGACTTATCATTGAAGCCAAAATCATAAAAAACACAGTATCCGAAGAGGTCAGAGGTCAGCTGCTGCCCATGCAGTGGGCAGAAGCAGGGAAAGAGGAGCACACCGCTCTCATGTCCTCGTGTGGGGCGAGATGACGTCCCACAGCCAACCCTGGTGAGGATGCACTGAGCCTGTGTTGGCAACCGGACTAACCGCTAACACCAACAAAAAACAGGCGCTCAGTCTCCAGGAGTGCAGAGAGAGGAGCAAAGGACAGGACTCATGGCAAGATGACTGATTTAAATTCACCCAACGGGTGATTCAATAAACTGAACCAAGGAAACACTCAATTAAATGCAGATATCATCAGACTGGATAAAATATTGCTGTCTCCAAGAAACACTTCTGAACATAAAAGTAAAAGGATAGAAAATGTTACATTATTCAAGCACTAATTATCATCAACCGGGGTATTAAAACCAGGACGGGGGGTACCTCAGCAGAAAGACACGACTATCATAAATATTCCCCCAGTAACTGCACGAAAACCACAGCAGGCAGAAACAAGGAGAAAGGCAGACACACAGAGCTGGTTGTGGGGACTTGGCTCTGCTCTCCTGGTAACCAAAGTCAGTAGACTAGAAGCCAGAAGAGAGGCAGACAGGGACCACCACCCACACCTGGTCACGTTGGCACTGGTGGACACCACACTTCACAAGAGCAGGTCCTCCACTGTGAGGCCACGGGCCAGTCTCCAGCGTGGTCTCTGCGGGGCTGCGAGGCAGGCTGCAGTACTCTCCTGGACTCGTGCTGTCGCCGGTGTGAAGGACTTAGACCAGAAATCAGCAACAGGGACATTGGAAATGTAAATGGCACATCTCTAAGTAATCATTTTTTAATGAAGAAATCATAGCAGAAATTGGAAAACACATTAAACTGAGTGCTAATGAAAGAAGAACACATCAAAATTCACGACAAAGCAGTTCTAAGAGAAACATTTGTAATATTAACTACTGGTGTTAGAGGAAAGAAAACTGTTGGATTCAGTGGCCTAAGCTTCCATCTGGAGGATCAAGTAGAGAAAATGATAAAGGTAAAGTAAAAACCAACAGCAAAGCAGAAAATCCCCTGGAGATAAAAGTTGGTTCTTTGAAAAAGTCAGTGAATTGACAATTGCTTAGTAAGACTGATTAAGGAAAAGAGGAGAGAACATTGATCTCCAGACTCAGAAACGATAGAGGGGACATCACTACAGATCTTATGGACACTAACTTGACAAAGAGGGCACGTGGGACACCATGACATAAATTCCACAGCTTGGACAAAATGGACAAACCCACTGCTAGGAACAAAGGACCAAAGCTGGCACGCTGGGTACACCCTAGAACCCCGAAGCTGGGGAAACTGCTGCCCTAAGGGGTCATGGGCCTGTGTTCCGTCTCTGCCACCTCTGGCTGCAGGAATGACCTTCTCTCATGACTTCACATAGCATACGCTTATGCTTTAAGCGTATGCTATGTGAAGTCACGTGAGAAGCCCAGAGTCCCGTTTGTCTGGGTCTTGAGCTGTGTTTGTGCCCTGGCTTATCGGCTCTATGGTGGTACCCAGTGAGGATTCACTCTCACATGTCAGCTTGAAGCTTTGCCATCAAGAGTAGGCAAAAGTGTGGCCAGTGTACGTCCCTGTCAGTCTGACTCCTGCCCCCGGAGCAGCTAGGAGAGATCACAGAGGAGTGCAGTTCTCCTTGAGATCCATTTTTTACAGTCATGCACGGCCGGGCAGGTCCCAGGGGGCAGACAGGAGCTGCAGGGCCATCCCCGGGCTGACAACAGGAAGGTGATGGAATTGAGTTCTTCGCAGACAACTGCCCAGTCCACGAAGCCCAGGTGCAAATGCGATGACAAGCTCCCCAGCGCCACATGCCAGAGAGCACCGCTCTCATGCTGGGCTTCACAAGTGCGGGTGGGCACCTGGGGGCTGGCCCTGCAGCCTCACATTTCACTTCACTGTTTGTTTCTTCCCACTTGCAAAGGTGTTCTCAGTTGATTTTACGAGTCTCTGAAGAGTGGAAAGTCCTTGTGCACAGCCACTCAGGGACTGTGGTTTTGCACGCAGGTTCTCTTAGGGGGCCCTGGGCAGCCCACAGGAGGGCTAAGCTGGTCAGCCTTCTCTAAACTCTAGATGCTCCGGGGCCTCTCTGGGGAGCCTCCCTGAAGCTGGCTTTGCTGAGACACTGCACTGCCCAGGCAGTCTGTTTTCCTAGAGCACTGCATGCGAATGACCAGGACAGGAGGCCGTCCAGTGGCTAGGAAGACGGGCTGCCATGAACAGGAACTGCCAGCTCCCCTCCTCGGACAGTTGTGTGTGTGCGGCACCGTGTGTGGACCCGTGTGTGGAGTGTGCAGTCTCAGTCTCAGTGCACAACTATAGATAAGGCATTTAAGTAAATCGTCTTCTTCACCTGGAAGAGTCTGGGTGTGGAGACATACGTGAGGCCAACGCAGGGTCTGGGGAGAACACCACAGTCGTCACCCTGAACTTCCCCCATGCAGCTCTGTCCTCTGGTGGTGACATTAAGCAGTGTTCTGTGTGAAGACAGGTTGGTCTCCATGGTGTCATCTCTGACTGTGCTGGGGCTTGCCTGACTTCTGGAGCTAGTCTGTCCCTGGCTGGTGACACGCAGAGCTGTCTGCATCCCTCCTGCTGATTCCTTTGATGAGGCAGAAGCAAATGGTGCACGCACCTGGAGAGGTCACCAGACCCACCCTGCCCTGTCCAGGGATGCCTGAAGGGCAGGGCAGGGTGGGCACGACTCCTCAGGCAGGGGCTGTGGGGTGGGCGGGGCAGAACCCTCCAGGGCAGCGGAGATGGCAGAGGCCTCAGCCCCTGAGGAGGAGAGTGTCACTTGGCACACACAGGTGGCTCAGTACCCTGAAGGGTGGGGGGGGGGGAGAGGGGAGAGAGAGAGAGAGAGAGAGAGAGAGAGAGAGAGAGAGAGAGAGAGAGAGAGAGAGATTTTCACTGCACCGGGCTGAGGCTGAGAGGCGGCCCCTGTAGGGGAGCTGCCTCCAGGAAAGTGCCCAAGGACAAGCACTGGGAGCCCCGGGTGGATGCGGGGTGCCCCTGCTGGGCAGGGGTGGGGGTCGGAGGGGCTGGCGGATCCAGGGTGGGTGCTGAGCCCCAGATCTCGGGAGGGCCAGGCAGGGGGCCCGGCTGGCCGGCCCCGCCTCCGTGCTCCGCCCACGCTCCCTTCCTCGGGACCCTGTGACCGGTCCTGCACGCGGAGGGGTCTGCGCACCGCGGCCGCTGGGGCGCCGTGACGGGTGAGCCGTCTCCTGTCTTCACACAGAACACTGCTTAATGTCACCACCAGAGGACAGAGCTGCATGGGGGAAGTTCAGGGCGCCCGCCCTCCGGGAGCCGGGTGTCCAGGGCGGCCTTCTCCTGGCCAGGCTGATGTGGAGCAGCATCTCATGAATAATCCACCAGCCGCGCTTCCGCTCCACTGCCCCCAAGTGCGGCGGGAGGGCGGGCCCGCAGCAAGGGCTGCACAGGCTTCCGGGCTCCTGGCGGGTGACCGCGACCCCACCTCTTCAGGTGCCGGCCTGGCTGCTCCTCCTGCGCCGGCCCCCCAGACACTTCAGGGGGACCAGCGCTGCAGTGGGAGCCACCACGTGCCCTCCTCTGCTCAGAGGGACGTCTGGGACTCTGGAGATTCTCTATTCAGAGAGGTTGTGTGTCTCGGGATGTGGCGCCTCACCGAGGGCTCCCCGGTCCTGGATCCACCTGCTCGCACGGGGCCATCCTGGCTCGCTCCTGTAGCTGCACCCCCATGGGGGCCTGGGTGTGGTCTCCAGCCTGGGTGTGCTGCCCTGGTGCCTGACTAAGGTGGGTTGGCCATGAGCCAACCAAATCCCGACTGTCCACTGCACGTCCCCTTCCAAGGCCCCGCCCCTAGCCTTCTCTCCACCACTCTCAAGCCTGACTCCAGGCCCTGAAAACCTTGCTACCCCTGGGTCCAGGTCCAGAGATCTTGATCACAAAGAAGCTGGGATCTGGCACTGGGCCTGGGTGGCCTCCAGGACCCTGAGTGGCATGGATGAGATGACGCCTTCAGGGACTCCTCTGTCCTCTGCACGGGCCAGACACCCTCTGCTTTGTCACTAAATGTGAACGGCACATCTTGGTCCTGAATCTGCTCTCTCGTGCCATGATCTCTTCCTTGCCTTAGGAGCGCCTGCAGCCAAGTCTCCATAAGTGGCCCCAGGCACAGGTGGCCATCCCAGAGAGCCCAGGAGTCAGCACCTTCTAACCCAGGAGAGGGCAAGGCAGTCAAGAAGGGGTCTCGGTTTTCGTCTTGCAATCTTCATGTACCCAAGACTCGACTTTTATCAATCTAATCTTCAACTTAGAAGTCAGGGGGCCATAATGCCCGTGGGATAATGTGGTGGGAGGACCAAAGGCCAAGACAGGCGGGGTAAGAGGGGGTCACAGATCACCAGCCTCAGCAGGCAGGGAAGAGGTACCACTCCAGGCTCCTCAGACACTAGCAGGACCAAGGGCAGCTGTTTCCTGGCCCTCGGTGAGGTTCGGCTGGGCTGCCCTTCATCTTCCTGGCGATGCTGCCCGCGTCAGCGCTGCGCCCTATGGCGAGCCCCAGACCAGCGGTGAGCCCGCCAGCGTCGTCCACCTCCTTGGGTCGTGTTGGTCTTCTAGCACCTTGCACTGCCAAGTCATAGGAGCAGCCTGTCACTTTCTGCAATGTGACCGAAATGTCATGAAATCTATGGAGAAATTCAGAGGAAAATCAGCAACTTAACTTTTGAAGATTTACAATCTAAAAATGTGCTGTATTGCTTTATTTCATAGATTTTTAATGTCCCTCAGCAATGTTTGTTATTTCGCATGTGTGGTCTTTGCACATGTGCGTGTATTTTGATGCTACTGTACTGTTTTAATTTAGTTTTCCAGTTAGTATTAATTGAACATAGTACATGGGCCTTATATATTTATTAATTCTAAAATTTTACAAACCATTTTAGATTTTGTGCACATAAATCCTATGTGAATAATGGCCATTCTGCTCTTGCTTCCTGACTCCACTTGTTCACTTATGGATATCTTTACTTAAAACTGTGTCTCATCTCCCCATCCTGGGCAGGGCCCAGGGAGTGATTCTTAATGGAAGTGGAGAGCCGACATCCTTGTCTTGCTCCCGACCCAGGGGAAAGTGTTCAATATTTCACCATTAAGTCTGCTGTTAGCTGCCGCCCCGTCTACCCCTGGTTTGCTGGGAGTTTCAGACATGAATTGGCATTGAAGTTTATCTTTATGCATCTGTTGACATGATTATGTGGTTTTCAATCTTTATTTTGTCCATGTGGATAATTTTGGTTTAGTTTCCAACATTCTATTGTGAAAATTTTCTAGCATAAGAGAAATGGAAAAAAAAAAAAAAAAACATACAGCAAACAGTCACAGCAAGATCACTTGCAATAGGCGATCTGTCCCATGGATGTCCGTCTTTCTCGCTGTCAATGTGACTTTTTAAAATGTTTTTTTGAAGCAAGTTAACACCAGTTCATGTGGTCCTCAAACACTTCAGTGTGAGTATCACTAACTAGTGTTGAAGATTGTTTGTTTTGAATGAAATGCAAAAATCTTAAGTGTACCATTGGAGAGCTTTGGTGGATGCATTTACATAGGTAGTGTGAACCTGTCAAGAGTCAGTTACTACACCACGTAAACTCCTGCACATCCCTCCCCTCTATGCCTGCTTCCCCCGGAAGCTGATGCAGCCTCGTCTCTCCAAGCCTGGGCCAGCCTGCTCTAATGTCTTGTTCCATGGGGTCATAGTCCATGCAGTGTGCACTTTGCATCTGGCTGCTCTAGGCTTTTGAGAGTTATCCTGCACTTGTATTTATTAGGAGTTTATTCTTTCTTGTTGCTGAGTTTTCATTGTCTGAATATGCTAATTTTAAAATCTGTCCTCCTGTGGATGCACCTAGGGTAACTCATTTTTTGGCACTGTGAACAAGGCTACCATGAACATTCTTGCACACATCTTTTTGTGAGTCTATTCTGCCACTGTTCTTCAGTCTGAATGCAGGAGTGGAGTTCCTAGGTCAAAGGGTAGCATGTGTCTATTTTTATAAGATGCAACCTGAAACTTCCAAACTGGTGCCCCTTATGATTATTATGACTTGTTAGTTCTGTTTTATGTGTTTGGAAGCTTCACCAGGGAAATGATCTGATGTGGGGTAAATTTGTTAAAAACCACTTAATGATCTTGACCAGACACAGGCCTGTTCGCCCTTCTCCTCGTGTGTGTGTCCTCTGGGTGAGGGGTTTGGGCAGCTCCCAGTTAGTGTAAGCAGCACAGTTGGCCACGTGGGCCTGCCGCAGGTCTGTGGTGGACTCCCTTGTCATTCTTTCCCAGTTTACTGCTTTGTGATTTCTCTTCTTTTGTTTATTCTTTATGAGTTTTATCAATTTATCAAATCTTTTCATGGGAACAACTTTTAGTGTTTATTTTGTCCTGTTGGGTATCTGTTTTCTAGATCACTGACCTGTGTGATTAGTTTTACTTCCTTCCTTCCGTTTTCTTAGGGTTTGTTGGTAGCTGTTTGTATCACTGCTAGAAGTTTGGGTGGCTGCGTGTATTTTCTAACATGCACAGTAGCAGCTGAATGCAGATCTCGTGCACTGTCTTAGTTGCATCTAACAAATCTTAATATGCTGTGTTTCAGTTATATTTTGGTTAAAAGTATTTGCTAACTTTCATTGTGATTTTTTCTTTGCCCCTGTATTTCTGTTATGGATTTAATCACACTGTGGGCAGGGAACTACTCTATGAACTCAATCACAAATAGCTTGAGAATTTCTTTATGGCCAGAATATGATCAAGTGTTCCTCTTCTCTTATCAAGCAGGAGTTCTGCCACTGTTAGGCAGAATCCTCAACAGGCCCTTCTGCAGCTGGACGTCCTGTGGCCGTTGTCTCGTCTCCCACTGATTTTTGCTCTTGGTCATGGAGAGGGATATGGGAGCAGCACGACAATTTTAGGTTACACTTTGTAAAAAATTGCATTTTCTCTCTCTTGATACATTGTCACTGTATTTCTGTCTAAAGGCACAAAGTCAGGATTTTTTTTTTTCTTATTTAAAGCCTGGTTCTCCGAGTCTGTCCTGACTAAATTGTTTGGTCCATGTACATTTAGTTTAATTTCGTCCACACTGGGGTGGATGTTCTAATATCTTGGGTTTGTTTTCTGTGCTGTCCCTCATTTCTTCCCCCTCCTTTCCTTCTCAGGATAACCACAGGTTCCGTGTGTCTATTTCCCTCTCATTGGCATTGCCGTTGTGTCTCTTTGACTCTCTTAGTGTTAAGATGTGTGCACCTGAAGTAGGAAAAGTCTGCCTTAAAACATTTCCTCTCCCGCTTCCTGTGCGACTTAAGTACCTCACAAGTGCTTTTGCATGTGCCCCTTTTGCTTTTAGATGCCACTTGTCTCACTGCTACTTTTGTTAGAAACACTGCGTGATCCCTGTAAGCAGCAGTGCTCTCAAGCTGACCTTCAGTGGAACTTCCCTGGGGACAGTCATTCCCTCTCCTGCACCTGTCCCCCTCTGCCTGCTCTCCTCTGCTGCAATGTCTTGCTTCAGTGTACTTGGCAATGCAAGACAGAGACGTATTTTCTCAACCTTTTGCTTTTGCATAAGAGCATCTTTATTATGCCTCCATGATTTAAAGAGTGTCTTATTGGGTATGGAATTCTAGGTTGGTAGGGTTTTCTTTTCTTTCAGTATTTAAAGGTGGCATTCCATTGTCCAGTGACTTCCATAGTTTCTGTGGAAAGTCATTCATTATTCTTGTTCATTCTCCTTTGAAAGTACCACCTAACTGTCCTCTGCCTAATTTTAAGAGTTCATTTCCTTTGTCTCTACTGAGTTTCTTGGATCTGTGGGTTGATGCCTTTAGCTCCATTTGGTCCCTTTTTCCTTGTGGGAGGACACCCCTTAATATTTAGCCTTTTGAACATATTCCTCATGCCCTTTACACTCTCTTGCTTTCTTCATTTTTTATTCTCTTTGGGATTCAGTTATTGTATTTTTTATTGAGCTTTTAGCAAATTAATCCCATTTTCAACTATGCTTACTTTATTGGTGAGCTCACCTGATGAAGTACTAAATTCAAACATATTTGTGTCTATAGAATGCCTACCAGATTTATTTTGGCGGGGGCGGGGGGGTACTGGGAGTTGAACCTAAGGGCACCTTACCACTGAGTTACATCCCTGAAGCGTTTACATTTTTTAAATTTTGAGACAGGATCTCACTAAATTGCCTGGGGCCTTGCTAAGTTGCTGAGGCTGGCCTCGATCTTACCATCCTCCTACCTCAGACTCCTAAATTGCTGGAATTACAGGTTTGTACAACTATATCTGGATACCAGATTCCTTTGTACAGATTCATAGTCTCTTTTGAAATTTTCATCTTTAATCCATTTTATCTGATTTGTTATTGTCTTTATTATATTTATTTATTTTTTAGATTTTTTTATTTGTTGATGAACCTTTATTTTTATTTATTTATTAATATGTGATACTGAGAATTAAACCCAGTACCTCACACATGCTAGGCAAGAGCTCTACCACTGAGCTCCAACCCCCGCCCAGTCTTTATTATATTTAAAGGAGTTAAAGTTCTTATTTAATAACTCCAAATAAGTCTATCTCCTATTTTCTTTCTATTATCTAATTTTCTACTTTTCAAATTGTCTTGCCTCTTCACATTTCTCCCAACATTGCGTGATTGAGAGAGTCACAAGTCTAGCAACGCTGTCAGCTCACTGGGCTGGCTTGTCCCTTCTCCTTCCAGGCAGATGGGCAGAGATGAGCACTTCACACCAGGGGGAACTGGACAGGCCTCTGTGGGTAGCCATTACAGCTGGACTCAATGTTCCATGGATGTGGCCGTGCTGGAATTTTTACCAGAACCACTCATGCCATTTTAAAATCTGGAGAGCACGCGGTCGGGGAGCTGCTGGTTCACGGGAGTCCCTCACTGGAGTGGGACTTCTCTTACATGCCATGAGACCATAGGGAGCCTTGCTTAGCCTTTCTGGTACAGCGCTGAGGTTTCAGGGCCTCTGGTTCACGTGGATGTTCCTGTTCTCTAAATCTTTAAAACTGATTTTTGTAATTCACCCAGATTTTTTTCTGGATGTTAAAGTGAATCTTACTCTACTGATGTCTAGCACTGATGTCCACTTGGAAACCTATTTGTGATATATTAGGCTGCCCTTGATGAATGCAGTCGCCTGAAGCTGCTGCAGACCCCATGTTCACCAGAGGCTCTGGAGCCTGGCTGAGACACACTGTGGAGAGGTGGAGCTGCCCAGTGGGCTCACCTGCCTCACGCTGCCCAGCGCCAGCGCCCTGGTGTGCTGGTGTTTTCTCTTGGGTCATGTTCAGCTGTGAGTGGCAAGAAAGCCTGGGAGGGAGGGCAAGAAGCAGGAAAGACCTGGGTGCCCGAGAGGGCAATGGGAAGGACCAGATGATGGAGGCCTTTTGGGGTGCTCCCCGAGCTAGAGACTCAGAACTAAAGTTTTCAAAGAGAATCGGAGTGAGCTTGCTGCCTCTCCCTCTGCCTCCATCCTGAAGGTCGCCATGGTGTTGGTCATTCCCCTCCTGCCTGCAGCCCTGATGTCCCTCCTGTGCTCAGGGCTGGCCCACGTCCTCCTCTGGAGGCTTCAGGGGAGGGAAAGAAGATGTGTGATGCCACAGGAGTCTCCGTGGTGCTGTGCAGAGTGGGAGGGCTGCTCCTGACGCTCCTTAGCTGATGGCACCTGGGGAAGACAAAGGGAGAAGCCCGGTGCTGAGCATCTGTTTGCCTGTGAACTTGACAGAGACGTGGATGAGCACCTCCTTGTTATCATCAGCCCGGGGAGAACCGCTTGGGGGAAATGCTTGCCATCAATCTCCCCACACACGCAACGTCTCTGTTTAATAGCTGATAGAGCGTCTCCAAAGGGCTTTCTTTGCTCTTTGTTTAAAATGACATATAATGGGCCTGGACTTATCAGTGTCTCTAAATGCATTTTCTGTGCTTTGTCCCCACTGGGGGATTTAGTCCATCTAATGAATATGTGCAGGATTGATTTTGAACTTGGTATAATTTAATCCATCAATTTAACATTCAATGAATATGCAAAGGGAGTCTCTCTGGGTGGATGGAAAGCAGAGGGGATGTTCTTATTAATTTGAAATGGACTTGAGAAATAGAAACAGTCTGTGCTATTAGTATCTGCCACGGGTCCTGTGACTGCGATGCAGAGGGCTCTGTGAGTCCTGAAGCAGCTGGAACCAGTGTGGAGCCATTCAGGCCACTGCAGCATGGTGGCTCCCACCCTGGGAGGGGGAGTGTGGTCACCCAGGACCCTGCTGCTGAGCTGAAGGTGGCCCTGGCCAGGGCAAGTGTGGCTGAGCTCAGAAAGCCAGAGCTGGACAAGGATCCTGCACAGAGTGCTATTGCACCCCGAGAGCCACACCAGTGCCCAGGACTGGACGCAGTGTCCACTGCCTGCAGGCTTCCTAGTGGCCTGCCAGGGCTTTGGAGAGGGGGTCATTTAACCACAGCTATGGGGCGAGAGGACCTCCGAGGCCAGGCAGCTGCCAGGGAAACACAAGGAGACCCTCCATCTCCACCGGTGCCCTGGAGCCGGAGGGGAGGCCGTGTCTGCAGGCTGGATCTGCGCCCCTCAGCAGCCGGGCTGGAAACGCGGCACAGCACCAGAGCAGTCCTGCTGGGTCGCCCTCGGTCATGCTGAGCACTGCCACTCCCCTCTGGCCTCAGGTGCAGCCAGGCTCCTTTCACAGCCGTTCCCTGTCCAGGCGCTGACCCCTGTCCAGGCGCTGACCCCTGTCCAGGAGCTGCCTCTGTCCAGGAGCTGCCTCTGTGCTCTCACTGTGCTTTGTCCCTTGGAGACGGTAATGGCACTGGCCTCAGCACTCTGCTACCTGGGCTTCCTCAGGTCACTTCAAAGAATCTGTCCCTCCATTGTCCTCCACGGTGACTTGCCGGTGTGCCATGGAAACCGAGCTCTCTGGGAACTTGATTATCGACCCGAACACCTGAATCTGCAGTGGTCATCAGCATGTGACAGATGGGCCCGAGAGGACAGCAGTTTTCTGCCTGAATTTGGAAGCACGGTGACCTTCGGGGCAGAGCAGCTGGTGGCCCAACAGGTTGCTCGTGTGGTGTAGCTGGCCACACCGGAGCTGACAGTGTGCGCTGATGGCAGGACACATTGGACTTGTCTCTAAACATTTGACCTGGAATCGGCTCGGTGTTTTCAGAGTAGAGCAGTTCCCGTGTCTTCACCTCAACTTTGACCAGCCCTGACGTTGTTGCTTTTGGCCAGTGACGTGGGACTCCAGGACTGCCCTTCAGGCTGAGCCAGGACACCAGCTGCAGTCAGGAGCTCAGGGGAAGCCCCAGTCCTGGTTCAGTGGCAAGGAGCTGAGGGGACACCAAGTCTGCCAGGAGAGGTTCCACGTTGCACATGAGGAGAGATGGAAGCCAGTCACACTGCCACTGAGAGTCCCCAGGCTCAGCCCTGGGCCTGGTGGATCTGGGTGCTCCTGTGGCACCTGAGGGTGGACATGCAGGCTGGGCCACAAGGCTGGAGACCACCTGCCCCACTTCCTGGGTGTCTGCTCACTCTCTGGGGCAGGTGGCAGGGCGCCTTGTTAGGAGGACACTGATAGGACTGCAGGAGCCAAGGCCACGTCCCCATGGTGCAAGGAGGGGCCTAGAGGCTCAGGGACACTTCTGTGCTGCCTTTTCCCACCATCTGGGGCACTTGTGACATCAGAAACATACCTCTCACTGTCCCAGAGGACAGAGTCCACGGCCTGGCAGTGCTGTGTTCCTTCCTACAGTTCTGGGGAGAAACTGTCCTGGGTCCCTCTAAATGTCCATAGCCCCAGGCCCTCCCCAGCTGGTGGCCACGTCTGCTCCATGTCCACAGCCTTCTCTCTCTGTGCGTCCCCGCCCTCTCTGACAGGGACCCTGGTGAGGACGTCAGGGCCCATCTGGACCTTCAGGAGAGTGGCTTCCCTTTAAGACCCTTAGCTTACATCTTAAGGCTCTCTTCAAACGAGGTCCTGTCTGTGGGTTTTGGGATTAGGACCACAGCCCACTTTTCAGGGGCCACCATGGGGCCTGCTGCAGATGGGGACCTTCTTCCTGGAGAGCTCTGGCCGGAGAGCAGGCCCCCCAGGGGCCGACGGCCCAGGTGCCCGAGAGCTTTCCCATTTGTGAGAACTCCCCTTCAGATCTTCAGCTTCGCTTCTACTGTGAGCAGATGAGAGAGATATGAGGAAAGACCGACAGAAATAGACATAAAAGAGCAAAATGGAGAGCGGATCCTGTAGGGAAAAGGATGGTATCCTAATGGGCAGGAGAAGGTGCTGTGCCTGAGACAAGAAGAGACTGCGACAAGGAACAGCCGGCCTGGGCGGGGCTGCGGAGAGCATGGCTTCTCACCGTGAGGCCCTGGGTTCCTTCCTGAGCACCACAAAAAATAAATAAAGGAAGGGGTCCGTCCACAGCTAAAAAAGCATGTTTAAAAATTGGGAAAAAGAAAACAGCAGAAATGAAAGAAAAAATGATAGAATGGTTAGGGAATTTCACACAAACCAGGGAATTTCACACAAAATAGAGGAAAAAATGATAAAAATAAAAACAAGTGAAGAATGTCGTCGCATTTAAATAGTAGGAGTTCCGTAAAGATACACGAAAGAAAAAGAGGAAAAATATGAGGTAGGAAACCATCAATAAACGAGCTGAGGACGCTCCCTAGGTCTTAGGGACGTGAGACTTGAGGTCCACAGGGTCTGTTGAGTGCCTGGAGCCACAGGTAAGCAGACCCAACCAAGCCACGCATCACGAATTCAGACCCGGGCTGCAGCGTGCATCTGAGGGTCTCTGTGAAGAAAACTCTGTGGGCCACAGGGCACAGGGTTCGGACTCCTCGTACCAGGAACAAAAAGAGATGAAGAAACACCTCGGGGTCCTCCAGGTCCTTCTCCACCCCACAGACTCCTCCAGTTACAAGGGAAGAAAGGAGACTTCTCCCCGAGGCCTCGGTCCAACAATTCACCCCAGCACCCCGCCTCACGGAGCTGCTCCAGGGCTGGGCACCAGAGCAGGAGAGCACAGCAAGGAGGGGACACGGTCACAGCGGAGAGCCTGAGGCAGAGGAGCTGGGAACACCCAGCCCGCAGGGTGAGGCGGAGCCCGGGTCAGTGGAGGGACGGCTCCGTGGGGATCCTGGACCGAAGCCTCACTGCTGCCACAGTCCCAGTCTGAGGCCAAAAGCTGCACGGAGCTGGCACCACGGCCACAGAGGCCACCCAGAGGCCACCCCTCCAAACCCTCCCTGGGTGGGTGGGAGGACTTCCGTCCACACAGGGCCCGAGAGCTCGGGGAGGCCCCAGTGACCACACGCTGCCAGGCACGTGCAACACACCTGATCACGCTGAGTGGGGCTGCCCTGCCGTGGAGCGGACGCCCAGGCTCACACAGCCCTCAGCTGGGCAGCGGGGCTGAGGGCCACCCACGTCACCCTGTTGTACGCTTTCTGGAAAAGGAGCCCAGCTGTAAGGTGCGGGCCCAGAGTCTCACCTGAGGGGTGTTCTGGGGACTTGCTCCGATGAGCTCTCGGGAAGCTGGAACTGTGAAGGGCCCCAGGAGTTCAGTGCTGCGTGGGCTGGGGTATGTGTGTGTGTGTGTGTGTGTGTGTGTGTGGTGTCACTATGTGTATGAGCTGGTAGGTAGGGGGATGATATGTGTGTGTGTGTGTATGTGTGTGTGTGGTATCACTATGTGTATGAGCTGGTAGGTGGGGGGATGATGTATGTGTGTGTTTGTGTGTGTGCATGTCAGTGCTGTGTGGGCTGGTGTGTGTGTGTGACTATGTGTATGAGCTGGTATGTGGGGGGATGATGTGTGTGTGTGTGTGTGTGTGTGTGTGCAGCGACTGTGTGTGAGGTGTACTGCTCTATCCGTGTACCGTGTGTGGGGCTGTACTGTGTGCATGTGGCATGTCCAGGCCTGTGCCCCACGTGGCATGTCCAGGCCTGTGCCCCTGTCCCCGTGTCTGGCTGGCTCATCACTGTTGTGAGTCGTGTGTGTCTGTGTGCTTGCTTTGCACACTGTATCTGTGTGTGCGGTTGGGAGGGCGGTCAGGCGAGCCTCGCACTCTCAATCATGATGGCGACCAGAACTGGCGGTCACATAGAGGCGATGAGTGTGGATGTGTGGCTGGGCTTTTCGCCCGGCCCTGCGAGGTACATGCCATCCCCTGCCACTGCCCTGGCCTGCTGGAGAGCCACGTGGGACTGGGGAGAAGAGGGGGAGGGTGTTTCTGCGAGTCCTTCAGGTGTGAAGTCCAGACTCTGCAAAGGCTCCACCATCCCTGCCCGGCGTTCTATGGTGCTGACCTCGGGCCTGTCCTGCTCCCTTGGACAATCTGCGCTCAAGCCTGTATCTGAGCAGGCTGGTTTCCACCGAGAGGACGGGGTGGCCGAGTCGGGGGAGTCACTGTCACCCACCCCTGTGTCGGTCCAGCCCCTGCCTTGAGCCCTGCCCAAGGGCAGCTGTGGTCCAGACAGTCAGGGGATGAGGGCTCTCTGGCAGGCCAGGGCAGTGGGCAGGGGACAGCATGCACCTTGCAGAGCCGGGAGAGTGGCCCCCGGGAAGCACTGGAGGTACCTAAGGAGGAGGAAGAGGGCCTTCTGCCCTGGGTGCACCCTCAGGAGCAGTGCAGACCCCACGCTCCAGGCTCACAAAGCCCCCTTGACACGCCACCTCCCCCCCTGAGGGGCTCTCCCGGCACAACCTGTGGAGGGAGCATCGCTGCCGTCCTCCGAGACACCCCCAGGGACTCCCAGAGGGAGGGCCTTTTTGGTCCCTTGGGGTGGCTGTGAAACCCAAGGACCGGCCAGCATGGAGGCCATCTGTGGGTGGTGGTGACCCCTGGGAAGGGACACGGCTGGACACACAGGGAGAGCTTCGTGCTCTGGGGTGACCTGCCCTCCTTTCTTCACCTCACCAACCCGAGGCTCTGCACAAACGTGCCCTGGCCAGGCTGGCCTCACCATGTCACCAGCTACGCTGGACCAGAATTCCCTGTCACTGAAGACAGGTGAGATGGAGTCCTAGAGATGGCCGTGAAGACCAGTGCCGGACCTCCTTCTGGAGCTGAAGGAAGACCGTGGGAGTCGGTGGCAGTCTCTCGGGTGGAGGCAGGTGCTGCAGCTCCTGCCCCCAGTTGTTCTACCTTCTGCCGGGAAGCAGGGCACCAGCTGTGCCTGGCTACCAACCTGTCTGACTGCAGTGAGACCGGACCCAACACGTGAAGCAGGTCAGAGGACAACGTGAGCCTGGGACTCCCTGGGAGGAGGGGTCCCACTGCCTGTGCCCACTCGCACCGTGCACGGTCTGCCCGGGGTTTATAGCTGGGGCACAGGATTGCTGGCCTAAAGGGCTGAAGGTCACTTTGGCCTGCTCTGGGGAGGGCAGGGAGAGAGCCTGGGCCGTGCTGGCCAGTCCCTCCCAACATCAGGCTGCTGTCTGCCCAGCACATTCTGCGGTTATTCTTGAGAGCCACCGATAAGGAGGGGGATGGGTGTTTCCAGACCACCAGGAGGACTGTCCTGAAATTGCTCGACAGTGTTTCAGGAGGAATCGACAGTAAAGTGGGCTGTCACGGAGGCCATGAAAAGCGCACGGTTCTGCCCAGAGAAGATCTCAGAACCGAGGTCATGCCCTCTGTCCTTCTGAGTGGGTAACTTTACAATGTGTACTCACAATCTACTTTCCTGGCAAGCCAAATGCGTTTTGAATGGATGCTGGGGAGAGATGCCAAGCCTCAGATACTGAGGCTTTAGTGGTGGTAAGTGTAACTGTGGCCAGAGTCACTAGGTGAGAGATCAAACGGCCACGTGACCACAGCAGCTCTTTAGCAAAAGGCGGGGTCTGAACCTCACTGCAGGGTGCTTGCTTGCTTATAAAAACGGAGTGGGTGACGGACAGACCTGTAATGTCAGGGGTGGCTGTCTTGGCTGGCCATAACCATGAGCAGCACAGAGCCTCCTTCTGACTTTATTGAAGACGAGGCAGATTTATGCCCTTCGATGAACTCATGCGCAACCAGCTCACTAGGCAGGAAGAGAACGAGGATATCACACTGAAGCCAAATGTGGGCAGAATAGTCTCCTTGGGAGATGAGTCAGTCTGATTAGCGCCTCCAGAGGTATCCCTGTCTCCGATGACCTTCATCTCAACGGCTTGTAAGGTGAGGGGTCAGGAGCTGAAGCCCATGCACATTTGAAGTGAAGGTGTTGATGGACAATTCCTGCCAAGAGCTGGAGCCAAAAGTGGACCAACCATGTGAAAAAGTTGTCCACAGGCCATTTTCTGGACTTGACCTTGATGTTAGGAAATGGGACCCTTCTGGGAATTGGGAGCCAGCGTTTATGCACAGGTGCACTCATGGCTTGACCCCCTGTCCCGCAGGCTAAGTCTGAGAACTCCAACTGGTCTTGGGTGGTTAGCATCCCTGGGGAAAGGCTCTCCAGAGGAACACATCTGCCCCCTCACCTCGGAGAAGTTCCCCAGCAGAAGTTCCAGCCACCACAAAGTCACAGCAGAAAGCCAGAAGGCACACAGGGACTAGGGCACTCTCCTGAGGAGCAGCAGGACCAGCTGAGCAGGTGAGTGCCGATGTTGGAACTCGCAGGTCTGATACAGGTTGCAACAGCAACCTGGAAAAGGTCTGTGAGTAGCTGGGTAGCTACTACCAGTTATGGCTAAAATGGGGTAAAAGGAGCTGGATTCGCCCCTTGCCTGAAACAACAACAATAAAACCACCAAAGAAACCCCCAAACAAACAAACAACCAGGAATGTATGTGAAACAAGGGTTTTCAAGTCCCTCCACACCAGGTGACAATAGGCGTGATCATAAGAGACAGGAAGCAGGGAGCTGAGCCCAGGGATTTCCCAGCATGCTGCTGGTGGGAGCCGGCAGCCCAGCAGGACAGCTGAGTCGGGAGACCAGACGGGGGTTGGCATCGATGACACAGGAGAGAGGGCGCAGAATGAGAAGCCTGAGATGAACGGGAGGCCTGGCTGAGTCCAGCTGAGCACAGATGTGTGGAAGTGTCTGGGACAACTGCAGGAGGCGGGGGAGACCTCCCCAGAGGGTTGGAGGAGATCCTCACACGGGCCAGGAGCTGCCTGTGCCCAGACTTGAGATGCCAGGTAGGCACACAGGAGTGCTCCTTCCAGAGTAGAAGCCCCCGACCCCTACACCAAATGGGTCCTGCCTAACAAATCTGAAAAGCAAGTCCCCAAGGAATCCATCTCGCTTCAGAGAAACTCTACTTTATTCTTGAACCCAGCTCATTATGAATAGAAATGACTATCACTCAGCAAGTCAAGTTTCCATCTCTGGCATCCCATTATAGGCAGAATTAAATTATGCCCCCCAACTTCATCTGCTGCAGCTGTGTAGGTCCTTCCGGTCCACGGTGAGCCCCATCACTGGCTGGTCATGTTGTCCTAGACGGCAGGATCGGCAAGGGCTTGGTTGTGACCCTCATCCTTCTTTGCAGAGTTGGACTCATTCACTAGAACTTTGTTCAGAACTTCTATCCATGTTAATGAGGGATATTTGTGTCTGTTGTTCTCTTTCCTGTGAGACTCGGCGTGCCTTTGGTATCGGGTAGGGCTGACCTGCAGAGCTCTGTGGAATAAGAGGACCACTTCTCCTGAAGGCTGCCCAGACCTCACCCGGAGTGGCTGCAGGAAGCCGAGTGGCAGCTGGCTAAGATGTGAAGCCCACACCTGCATGCGACCCAGACGCCCCAGCCGTGTCTGTTTACCTAAGAAAAACAGGAACGTGGAGTATTTGCACGTCCCAGTTCATGCCAACTCTGTCTGTAATAGCCCCTGATTGCCCTCAGTAAGCAGGTACAGGGATGGAGGATGTGTGTATTGTCTTGATTGTGGTGATGGTTGTGTATATCTGTCGAATGTGTCAAGTTGCACACTTATATATTTGCAGTTTATTGTATAGCAATTAAACTTTAAGAAAGCTTTTATAAGATAAAACACTATAATAAAAACTTATTTTTATTTTATTTTTTGTGATACTGGGGATTGAACCCAGGGGCACTTAACCACCGACCCATATCCCCAGCCCCCTTTTTTTTTTTGTATTTTATTTAAAGACATTTTGTATTTTATTTAAAGATTTATTTTATTTTCTCTCTCCATCTCCCTCCGTCCCATGGAAATGAATTAGTGAGCATTTCCCACTATCACATCTAACTCTTGTTGAGTTGCTTAGGGCCTCAAGTTGCTGAGGCTGGCTTTGAACTTGTGATCCTCCTGCCTCAGCCTTCCAAGCCGCTGGAATTACAAGCATGTGCCACTGAGCCTGGCTACAACATTTATTTTTAATGACAAAACTCCTAACAACCACATACTAGAAACAAAAGCCACATATTCTTCTATAAATGTAAAAAAAGTAACAGTAAAAATCCAACCTTGATAGAGGGGTTAAACAGAAGGGGTAGCTGGTGAAGCACAGCAAGTAGATGAGAAGATAAATCTGAAAGAATCACCCAGAACACAACACAGATCACAGACATAAAAACGTGAGAGTTTAAAGAAATTGTAGAGTAAGAAGGCCTGGTGCATTTTCAAATTGGAGTTCACAAGGGGGTTAATTGAGAGAGTGTGAGAATTAATAGCTGGGAAATATCTAAATTTGATGAAAAGTGTGAATCCTTGAATTCAGAAGCACACATCCAAACAAGGTGTAAAACAAAATCTGTGCTTAAGGCTAGACAGTGACGTTTAAGGACAAATGGAAGATCCTAGGAGAATCTGTAGGAAATATGTAACTGCTAAGCGTGATAGTAGATGACCGCTATCTGACTGAACGACCAAGGTGCTGCGGTGAGGTGGACACTGGGCTTCTCCACGGTGCACATGGGGGCAGGAGCCGATGGGACAGTGTCTTACGGTGTCCAGGCCACATGCTCACCGCCCTCACTGCGGACGCTGGGAGCTGCTTCCGCAGAGGTTCAGTCTCTTCTCAAAGGAGAAAAGCTTCAGGCAGACCTACGTGGCGGGAGAGGACCCCGCTTGACTTCTCTGACAAGGCTGCCTTGGCCTCTCAAGGCCACGTAGCCAAGCCCCTCTCCAGCGTGCCCAGGACCTTCAGATGGACTTTTCCCCTTGCCACTGTGAGTGCCCACGCCCTCACCTTTCCTGACTCAGTGGTGCATGTCCCCGGCTTGCTGCGGGTGAAGGACAGAGGGATCACTCTTTAAGGAACAGTGGCATGTTTTGGTGCTCTTCCTCACCCCTCTGCCCCACGCTTCTCCCTCTCAGAGCCCTGGGGACTTGGTGAAAGTGGGCTCCATCGTCGTCCTCCATGGGTTAGAACCTCGTTTCCACCTCTGTACCCGCTCCTTAGTCTCCTCCAAGTGCAGGGAAGGGCTGTCAGCAGGTGTGAAGGGGGTGCTGTCTCCAGGCACCCCGCTGTCTCCTGGGTTTCTGGCCCCTCCTCACATGGAAGCTGGCTCTGCCCCTCCTGTTCCTGCCTGCTGGTTGGGCCTGCAGCCGGCGGACCGTTCTCTGTAAGGCTTTGGGTCTCCATGCCCTGGTTGGTCCCCCACAGGGCCTCACCTCTTCTGCAGACCTGGGCTGTGGCGGACGCAGGCTCTCCTTTATGTATGTTTTTCTCTCCCCATCTCCCTCCGTCCCATGGAAATGAATGAGTGAGCACGTCCCACGACCACATCTAGATTTCTGGTAGCCAGGCAGGAAGTGGCAGGATCTGGAAGGACCGGGAGTTCTCTCCAAGGAGTGAAATGCTGGCTCTGTCTGGGTTGAAGAGAGCTGGGGTGGCAGCAAGCCAGCCATGCTCAGAGCCGGGTGAAGCTCTGTGGTAGGTGCACTTGGGCTGTGTCTCAGTAGGCGTCCTGTCTGGAGTGGTTATAGGTACCGTGGTGGCACAGATGGCCTCCAAGGTCCCCACCCAGTACGAGTGCCAGGGCTGTGGAGCTCTGTGGGTCTCCTTCTCTGCCATGACTCACAACCCCTGATGGCTGCACTGCCTGTGGGTTGCTCATCCCCACCTTCCCTGGTCCCCACATGTGTGGCTGTTCTGACTGCCCAGGCCTCCTCCACCCATGAGCCTGTCGTGGAGCGTGCCCTGAGATTTCCAAGTTGGAATGTTCAAGCGGAACATGATCTTCAGGTGGTTTAGCTGGGAGAAGAGGTGAATCTATGTCTCCGAAAAGACCGGGAAGTGTCACAATGTGACAAGTTCTCCACCATGCGAAGTGTCCAAGGAGAGAACAGATGACCGTTGTCATGTGTGCTTGTGAAAGGAGTGCATCACCTCACAGTCTCCTCCTAGTGCCAGCTGGTTCCAAGGGGGCGGCCTAGGTGAACCTCCATGTTGGATGGACCCAGCACCTCTCTGGGTATCTGAATATTCTTGCCCCACTTCTGGTGCTCAGCAATATCCTGCTTGGTCTTCATGGCCACCCGTCCACCACCTGCCCTCGGTGCCTGGGGCTTTGTGGGCCCTGGAGTGCTGAGGGAGGGGTGCCTACTCACCTGGTGCCCCCTGCCTGCCTCAGAGCATGAGGGGTGGGCACGTGGGAGGGCAGCGGGGCCACAGGAGGAAGGCTGCAGGCTCCTGCGCAGACCCTGGTGCAGCCGCAGGAGGCTGCTGTCACCATGTCCTTTGCCACCGCTGCTCCGAGGGACGGGTGGTTGGGGACAATTAAATGAAGGCCTGCTTCCTTCCACGTTACCTTCCTGCCTCCCCTAATGATATGAGACAGCAGTCTACAGAGTGAAGCATTTACAACAACCTGTCTGTAGTGATCCAAGGACATGAGTTTTCTGTTTTAAGCGGTTGTTAATGCTGTGGCAGCTGGGTCTTGGAGTGTGGAGGTAGCTGACGTTTTTCACCCTGTGCAGCCCAGGGCGAAACCCTGCCCTTCAGTCACATAACACCAGTAGCACACGGTGAGCAGAGCAGGGACAACTGTGACAGAAGGAGTGACTGCCGAGGAGCCCAGCGGTCTGTAAGTGTTAGTATGAGAATGCCGGTGTTCAGGCGCAGGCTGGAGCAGGACAGTGCACGCCCTTCCACAGCAGCGGTGACTGGGAGAGCGACTGTGAAGCAAGCACCCTTAGGAAGATGGAACTGTAGCAACTACTACTAGGTCCCTCTGACCCAAGGAAGCTCTTCTCCCCGGGAGGGGAAAGGGAGGGGCTCAGGTGCCCACTGGGCTGCTTCTCCTAGGGCTTCCCGTTCCTCTTGTGGTGCGTGGGCGAGCACTGGAGGTCACCATCCGCTTCCCATGCTAGCCTCGGAGTTCAGCCTGTGCCTGGGAAGCACCTTTACCTGGACCCTGCCTGAGGGCAAGGAAGGGATGCTCCTCCTGCCCTCTGCGAGGTCCTCCTTGCTGGGGTCTGCCTGTGCAGCCAGGAAGTGCAGGGCCTGTCCTCGGGCCTCTGCCTGGGCTCAGCGTGCAGCAGGTGCTGGGTGGGTCCATATGCAGCGTCCCTGCATCCTTTCTTCCGCCAAGGGCCAGAGCTTGACCTTCTCACACCTGTCCATCCACACTGCTCCTGGAGCTGCACTTTCTGATGGTCCTGGTGCATCCAGGGTCGGCAGGGTCACCCTGCATGGAGCCAAAGCAGGATCCCCAAGGGCCCTCAGGAGAGCCCCGTTGTGACCACACAGGGTAGTGTGCCCGCACAGTGCCAGGTGGAGACTCCTGTTTCTTGCTTTGCTTGGTTCATGCAAATCCCACCCCAACCCTCAATACGCGGGAATGGACACCTGCCCTAACTGCAACCTACCATTTGTTCAGGGGAATGCGAGGCAGAGCAGACTTGAAGGGCTCCGGAATCACCTTTGCTTGTTGGAAATGGAATACTACGTGGCTTTTAAGCATTCTTTGTTTTAATAAAAGAATTTGGACCGTTGCACCCTGGGAAGGCAAACCAAGGCCGGCTCCCTGCCACGCCGCTGCTAGGTTCCCATTTGTCATTGATATATGTGGCATGGAATAAAGCACGCACAACACCAGGGCTGCGGGAATACACATGAAGGAGAACCGGCCCATGCATGAGTCGGCTTATCTGCATTCGCAGGTCGGCCAGATCCATCAATGCAGGCACAGCCCCGCTGCAGGGTCCCAGGCCGGCGGAGGCCAGGAGGAGGAGCGGGAGGTGGAGGGGATGCCACGGATTCTGTAGTAAAATGCAGGCACGTTCCATTTAGAAATTTCTATTAGGGGCAGGGGCAAAGTATCTGTAATAATTTTAAGGACATTTCCCAAATGTTTATTTAGATAAAAGATGGATAACAGTAAAACTCCCGAACCCACAGCCTGATAACTAGGTTTTATTAATGACCTGCCATATGCCAGGGCTGGATAATTAAAGTTTCCCCCCCAAAGGAAGAGAGTGGACAAATTTATTTGATGCTTTGATAACCAGGGACACTGGTTGAAAACTATTGATATAATCGGAGCTCATTCGATTTGCTCAAGACAGCCGTTCCTATCAGCTAATTTCACCTGTGAATAGTTAATTATCCTCTGGATGCATATGGGCGAGCCATTAATAAAATTTGACTATGTCATAGTTTCTTTGTCACCCACATGTGCCTTTTATCTCCCAGATCACCTTCTTAGTCTTTGTTTTATTATTACTCATTCCTTCCCACTCTCTTTAAAAAAAATAACATGCTGGGGAAGACAGATGCGGCCGTGGGGTTCTGTAGCCGCCTTACAGTTGGCACCAGGGCCTGGTGCAGAATAAGGCCAGAAGAAGCCCAGCAGGTGGGTGCCCTGACGGGCCCAACCCAACCTCTGGGGACAGCTGCCTGCTGACCACGCCCACATCACTGGAGTCCCCTGCAGGTCTTGTGGCCCCTGACCCCTGATCCCTACAGCTTCTGCATGCATCTCTTCTCCACCCACAGCCCCCTGAAGCCTCAGGGCCTTTGCTTGCCCCCCTACCTGCTATGCCCTCCTGCCCTGACCGGCCTGGCTGTTCCCTCTGGGCAGGTCTCTGCCCCAACAGTCTCTGCAGAAGGACCCTGAGCCCTGATAGTGGCCCTCACAATTTCTACCACTTCCTAGTCTTGTCCCTGTGGGCTCTTCACTGCACCTGTCCTGCTCTCTGTGCCCAGCAGAGTGGGCACACAGAAGCACCTGCAAAAGAGGAGCCACCTCCTGGGCCCCAGATGGGAACCTGGGTGGCATGTGCATCACTAAAATTGGGTGAAATTGTCCAAGATGCCTGAGGCTCCGCTACCCCGCAGCCACCTGTGCTTTCTTCTCCCTGTGTCCACGGCTTGGAATCCCACAGATGTGCCTCGAATGTGGCTTCCTGAGACCTGGGTGTCCTCCACAGAAGGTCATGAGATGTGAATGGACCGGGTGGCCTGGCTGTGTTGGGCCACATCCTGGGACCTAGCGACCTCCCTGGAGCCACACCTGAGAGACGATGTTCCTACCAGGAGCTTGGAAGTCCAGCCCCTGGCTGCTTTCTTGGACACTGGGTAGGCCAGGGTCTCAGGAGCCTGAGATGAGGAAGGTGGTGTAGACTGGGCTGTGGGTGGGGAGCTGAGGATGAGCTGGGAGCCCTGGGGAGGGAGCTGCTGTGTAAGAAGGCCACCAAGCTGTCCAAGGCTGCCTAAGGGACAGGGTGAGTCCCGTCGTTCACCAGGGATCGTCCAGCACATGGGTCACGCCAGGCCAGGCCAAGGCCAGCGCTGTGGGTGGGCCACACACACACACTCACACTCACACTCACTCACTCACACTCACACACACTCACTCACACACACTCACACAAACACTCACACTCACTCACACACACTCACACACTCACACTCACACACACTCACACTCACTCACACACACTCACACTCACACTCACTCACACGCTCACACTCACACTCACTCACACACTCACACTCACTCACTCACTCACTCACACTCACACACACACTCACACTCACACTCACACTCACACACACTCACTCACACACACTCACACTCACTCACTCACACTCACACTCACTCACACAAACACTCACACTCACACTCACTCACACACACTCACACACACACTCACACTCACTCACTCACACACTCTCACACTCACACTCACTCACACTCACTCACACTCACACACACACTCACACTCACAATCACACACACTCACACTCACTCACACACACTCACACTCACTCACTCACACACATTCACTCACAAACACTCACACTCACACTCACTCTCACACACACACACTACCATAGGGCAAGTGCGGTGCTCAGGGGCAGGAGGAGAGGAGGAGCTGTGTGGAGCGGGGGCCTCTGGGCCGGCAGCTCCTAGACAGGCAGGTGTGACTTTCCCGAGAGCAGGCCTGGCACACCCAGTCCTGTGAAGAGCCAAAGCAGTGGGAGGGACGCCCCAAGCCGCGTGCTGTAGGGACACGTTGCTCGCAGGCCATGTCTGGGCCACAGGGAGACCTGTGACTCCCTCTGTGGAAGCCCCTCCTGTCTCGGTGGAGCCCCTGCCCTCCCCTCAGCCCAGCGCTGGGAAGTAGGGCAGGGGCACGGCCAGGCACCCAGAGCCGGGGCGTGGTGCCCCTCCTGTGCCCTGCTGCGGCTGCGCCCTCTCTTCCATTTTCTAGGCCATCAGTTCAGGGCTGCCAGATACAATGAGGACCAGCAGTGGAGCTTGAATCCTGATTAGACAACAGGTGGTTTTGTAAGGTCCCACATGACATTCAGACACACCTGAACTGTGAATGACTTGGTGCTTACCTGAGTTTTCTTTCTGTAGTTGGGCCTCTGTGTGTGGTTCTGCTCTGGGTGGCAGCCCTGCCTGAGCCACGACAGGGCACGGCTCCTCAGGCATCTGAGCTCCTTCCAGCTGCGAGCCTCTGTGGAGGACATCACCGGCTGAGGCCTGTGCTCAGAGACACCCGAGCACCCTTCAGAGCGTGGCGCAGAGTCCCCTGCAGGTGGACCGCACAGCCAGGCGGTCACGGCTCTGGTGCGGTAGGGGACGCGGAGCCCCAGGCGCTGGGTTGACAGGTGAGCCTTTGTCTGACACAGAGGTGGGTCCGGGGCGTCCTCATCCAGTGCCCACACTGCCTGGCCCTCCCTGGCTTGAGTTTCACTCTGGAAGGGAGGGTCAGGCCGGGTGATGGGGGCGCCCACCAGCCTCCAGCCTTCTGTGCCAGTTAATTTTGTTGGAACTGCTCTTCAGCAAAGTGGAGGTGCACGAGCCCGGGTGCTGGGCAGGTGATTTCCTTTGTCACTTGCATCTCACAGACAGGGCGGGACTTCTGGGGCCTGTCGCAGCCTTGGTGGCACTTCCTCCTTGTGGTGTTTTGGGTTCAAAGTCCTGGCACGACCTGATGGGCACGTAGCTCACAGCTGAGGACGGTGGCCCTCCTCTGTCTGCTCTTTCTGAGGATGTGCTTCCCGCCTGCCATGCTCTGCTCCTCAGGGGCACACCAGGGCGTGAGCCTTGGCAAGAACGTGAGGGTCTTTGGGGAAACCCACCCTGGTGGTGCCCCGTGTTCCCCAGCAAGAGGAGTCTGCACCAGTGCTGACGCTTGGCACTGCCTGGCTGTCTGCGTTGGGGCTGCTGACCTCTCCACAGTGGGCACCCCCTTTGTGGTCTTGCCTTCTTGCAGCCCTGCCACCTGGATGAGCATGAACAGGAGGCTCCCACATTGGAGGTCTGCATCTGTGACAAGTGAAAGCATACCCCAGGGCACCCCAAGTCCAGAGTGGGTGCACAGAGGCCAGGCCCCGGGCGGACCTCGGTTCTTCAGGCTTTGAGGCTAGTCCTGGCAGAGTCCGGCTGTGTCCCCCCCCCAACTTCTCCATATTCCCTTGAGATGTGCACACTGAGTGAGCTCCCCAGTGACTCAAGGGCCTTCAACCCAAGGTGCTGCATGTCCCAGGCCCCTTTTCTATCTGGAGGAAACTTCAAAGAAAGTAGCCTTTATTTACCTACAGATACGACCCAGGTCCCTGCAGAGTTGCATCTGGAACAAACCCGGGTGTTGGTGAAAGCCGAGTGTTGAGTGAGAAGACCTGTCAGTTTTTGATGGTGGCCGCGCCCTGCAGTGTCTCCCCATGAGAACCGCAGCAGACCCCACAGCTCACCACCAGGTTCTCCTCTCTGGGTTCTTGTCTCATAAATTCAAAGAATGAAATCCAGAGACCAGAATGAGTGAGTGTAAGAGTAGGATTTATTCTATGTGCTTAGAAATGGAACTCTACAGGGGAGGGGACCCCACAGGTTGCCCTCTAATGTGCTGTCTCCGTGTTTATCTAGCACTTGGCTCAATGCCATTGGTCCAAACTTATGCTAATCAGAGTTGGAAAAAAAGACCAATGCTATTGGCCCCAAATCATGCTTATTAGGGTTTGGAAAAGTACTCACGCGATTGGTCAGCCCTGAATCCCATTCCCGTTGACCTTACTTCCACTTTCTCCCTGCTTCTGGCTTTTCAGGAGGTGGGATTCGAGGTGACTGAAGGAAATGCTGGGACAGTGAGGACCTCTGGCCTGCCTTCCAGAGTCCGCGCACCCCACCAGCCCGAGGGGCGCTCCCGTTGCTCCAAACCTCGCCTGCGTCGCTGATGTCGGGGCTCTGGGTCTTGGCCTTGCGGACAGACGTGCAGTGGCGTCCCATTACTGCCTCCGTTTGCATCTCCTTGATGAAGCGATACCCCTTTCCCTCTGCGTGCCTTCTTTAGTGAGGTATCTGTTCAGGTATTTGCTCGATTGTTTAATCTGGCTGTTCCCATTTTTAAGTTGTGTTTTAGGAGTGACTTGTATGTTTGGACCACAGTTCGCTGTCAGAGGCCTGTGGCTAATCTTCCTCCCAACCCGCGGCTTGTTTTCTTCTCCTTGATGCTGCGTTTTGCAGAGCACACGTTCTTGATTTTGACCAGGTCCAGCTGGTCGGTGATTTCTTTCATGGATCACATTTTGGTGTAGGATCTAAGAGGCTGTTGCCATCCCCAGGTGCGTCTGGATTTTCCTCTGTTATCTTTTTGGGGCAGTTTGCATGGGGCATCTCTGGTCCCCTTTGAGTTAGTTTTTGGAACTGAGATGTCTGTCGGGGTTTGTTACTCTGCCTGTGGACGCCCAGATGTCCAGCACCACTTGTTGGAAAGGCTGTCCTTCCTTTCCTGAACTGCCGTGGCTCCTTGGCTGAGGATCAACAGTTTTGGGGTCCCCTGTCCTGCCCTGCTGACCCACTTGTCCGTGCTCTGTCAGTACCGCATGTCTGGGCTGCTGCAGCTTTTCAGTGAGTCCTGTGTGGGTAGTGTCAGCTCTGCCTGTCCTTTGGGATTTGGCTGTTCATTCCGGGTCTTTTGTCTCTCCATGCGAACCTTAGAATCACGGGTTGACATCTATAAGGCCACTTGCCGGGGCTGTGAGTGAGGCCGCGCTGACTCTCGATACTGTGCCTTCCACCCGTGGGTGTGCGCTCCACCCTCTCTTCATCCTTCGACCTTCTCGTCCAGGGCTTCAGTTTTCTTCGTGTTTATTAGGGTTACACCTGAGCATTTCCTCTATGGGGCGTGGATGTGAAGGCTGCGTGCTCTGTTTCAAGTTCTCCGTGTCCACGGTGCTGTACGGGGAACAGCTGGGCTTCACACTGACCCTGTGGTCTTCAGGTCCCACACTTGCCACAGTTCTCAGGGCTCTGTTGAGTTCTGCATTTTCTACAGGATGACCTTGCCGTCTGCCAACAGTGCTGGTTCCGTGCCCCCTTCTCTGTGGGCCTCCCTTCACCCCTTGTCCTATTGAGGACTTCAGTGTGACACTGGGAAGACACTCTGCTGTTTCTGGTTCGGCAGGAAGGCCTGAGTTTCTCAGCAGGCAGCACCGGGGTAGCTGTGGGTTTGGGATTTCATCATGCTGAGGAGATGCCTCTCTGTGTGCTGAGAGAGCTTACTGTAGATGGGTGTTGAATTTTGACAGATCCTTCACAAATCTAATTTTCTCTTTCTCTTGATATGCTTTGTGATTTCCTTTTTAGCTCTTTATGTGATATGTTACATTAACTGAGTTTCAAGTGCTGAATCAGATGCATGCTTGGAACAAACCTGGTGTTGGTGTGAGGTTATTTTTGTGCGGTACTAAGTCTGACGCTTCTTGTTGGGTTCTGCCCGGTGTTAGGAGTACTGCTGTTGTGCTTTCTTCCCCTGTGTGTCTTCGTCTGGTTCTGTTGTTGGGTAGCCCTGGCCTCACAGAATGAGCCTGGGTTCCCTTGGCTTCTGTTCTGCTGGCAGACAGTGTCGGGAACTCAGGAGGTCTCCTCGTTAGCACCCTGGTGGAATCAGCCCGGAGACATCTGGGCCTGGTGCTGCTACTTGGGAAAGTCACTTAGTATTGACGTGGTTTCTACAATAGACCTCGACCTGCGCAGATCACGTCAGCTTTAGAAGACTGGGGCTCTGGAGGGAGCGGCCGGTGGCATCCAGGTCTGCATTCTGTAGCATGTTTGTTTGTGAGATTTTGTTACTCTGTTGCACCCACGGAATCTGAGGTGATGTCCCCCTCATTTCTGATATCAGCCGTTTGTGCACTTTCTCCTCTTTTTGTAGTTAGTCTGGCTGCAGGCCGATCAATTTCATTGATCTTTTCAAAGAACCAGCTTTTGGTTTTGTTGATTTTTTTCTCTATTGATTTTCTATTTTCAATTTCATTGATTTTGCTCTAATTTTTATTATTTATTTTCTTTTGCTTACTTGGATTTAATTGCTTTTCTTTTTCAAGTTTCCTAAGGTGCAAGTGTACATTACTGATTTAAGGTCATTTTGGTCTAAATCTGTGTGGAGTGCTGTGATTCCCCTCTGAGCACTGCTGTGGCTGTATCCTCCAGATTTCGATAAGGCCTTTTGCATTTGCATTAGTTCAAATTTTCTTGAGACTTCTTCTTTGGCCTGCAATGATACTTAGAAATGTGTTGCTTAGCTTCCGAGTGTCTTGGGATGTTCCAGCTATCTCTGTTTGACTTCTGGTTTAAACCCACTGCAGTCCTAGAGCAGATCCAGAGTGACGTCCGTCCTCTCAGGGTGCCTAGTGACATCTGTCCTCTCAGGGACATCTGTCCCATGCCATCTACCTTGGGGACTGTCCTGAGAGTCTGAGGAGTGTTCTGGTTTGGGGGGTTGTCCCCAGAAGGCTCAGGTGTGGCTGATGGGTGGTGCTCTTTGGGTCCACTCTTGAATGCTCCCTGATTTCCACCTGCTGAATTTCGCCTCACATATTTTGATGCAGTTTTCTGGTCACACAAACCAAGGATTTCTGTGTGTTCTGGGAGAATCCACCCCTTTATCATAAACATAAATCTCTTTCTTTACACCTTTATTTATTTGTTTATTTTTACGTGGTGCTGAGGCTCAAAGCCAGTGCGTCACACGGGCCAGGCAAGTGCTCCACACCGAGCCACGACCCCAGCCCCAAAAGGGAGCCCTTTGTATCCCTCGTACCTTGCCTTGCTCTGAAGCCTGTTCTGTCTGAAATCAGTGCAGCTCCTCCTGACTTCTGTTGGTCAGGGTCCCCATGGTACATGCCTCTCCATCCTCATGCCTTGGTCCATGTGTCTTCGTATGTACTTATTTTTGTTGGTGCAGCTTGATTGTGTGCAGCGGTGGGATCGCCATGCCAGATCTGCATGTGCAGGTAGCACACTTTACCACGTTCTCCAGCCCGCCGGCCTCTCCCCCTTTCCTCCCATCCACCTCGTGACTCTCCCTTCTGATGTCCTTGCTGTTTTACTTAGTGCATCGAAATTGCACGTGGACGCGGGGCTCACTGTGGTGCAGTCACACGTCAACATGCACAGCCGGGCTTACTCCACCCCCAGACTTCTGCACACACCCTTCTCCTCCCTCTCTGTCACTTTACTATAATGGTTTCTCTTTTTTCCTTATTAATACGGCATTTGTTGCGTCCCCTCTGCCAAACCCTGAGCCAACCACTTTCCCCAGACTGCCCGGGGGTGGTACAGGCAGAGAAACACACAGGGAGACCAGATATGAGTGGGCGTGTGAGGTGGAGACGGCTCCTTCAGCTGGCGAGGAGGACGGGACAGGCCGCCATCAGGCCACGGAGCCCTTGGCCACCTCTCTCCTACTTTTATGAGCTCCCTCTTTAACGCCTTGTGGTTCTCTCTAGCTTCCACCTGGGAGAGAGAACATCGGACCCTTGACTTTCAGGTTGCTTGTTCCACTTAGCATGATGTTCTCCAGTTTGTCCTTTACTGGCAAGTGACATGGTTTCATTTTTCCCACGACGGAATAGAACACCATTGTGTATACATCCCACGGTTTCTGAATCCTCTCATCTGTTGACGGGCATCTGACTGGTTCCATAACTTGGCCACCGTGCACTGGGCTGCTACAGACAATGGATGCAGGCAGGGCTGCAGTATCCTGACTTCAGCCCTTTGGGATAAACACCAGGGAGTGGAATAGCTGGGTCCTGTGGTGCTTCCATTTCCAGAGGGGGTGTGCTAGTTGGCAGTCCCACCAACAGTGGGTAAGTGTTCCTTTCTCCCCACATTTTCACCAGCATTGTTGTTACTTGTGTTCATGATGCTTGTCGTTCTTACTGGAGTGAGACGAAATCTCACTGTAGTTTTTTTTTTATTGCTTTATTTTTTAAATACATGACAGTGGAATGCATCACAATTCTTATTACACATATAGAACACAATTTTTCAAATCTATGTATATAAAGTATGCTCACACCAATTTACGTCATTTTTGGATAATGATGTCCATCACATTCCTCCATCATTGCTAACCCCCTGCCCCCTCCCTTCCCCTCCCACCCCTCTGCCCTATCTAGAATTCATCTATTCCTCCCATGCTCCCTCTCCTTACCCCACTATGAGTCAGTCACTTTATATCAGAGAAAACATTCACCGTTTTTTTTTTTTTGGAGGGGGAGGGGATTAGCTAACTTCACTTAGCATTATCTTCTCCAACTGCATCCATTTACCTGCAAATGGCATGATTTCATTTTCTTTTATTGCTGAGTAATACTCCATTGTGTTTATAGGCCACATTTTTTTTATCTATTCATCTACTGAAGGGCATTTAGGTTAGTTCCACAGTTTAGCTATTGTGAATTATGCTGCTATAAACATTGATGTGGCTGTGTCCCTGTAGTAAGCTGTTTTTAAGTCCTTTGGGTATAAACCAAGTAGAGGGATAGCTGGGTCAAATGGTGGTTCCATTCCAAGATTTCCAAGGAATCTCCATACTGCTTTCCATATTGGCTGCACCAATTTGCAATCTCAGCAATGTATGAGTGTGCCTTTTCCCCCACATCCTCGCCAACACTTATTGTTGTTTGTCTTCATAAGAGCTGCCATTCTGACTGGAGTGAGATGGTATATTAGAGTAGTTTTGATTTGCATTTCTCTAATTGCTAATGATGATGAACACTTTTTCATGTATTTGTTGATTGATTGTATATCATCTTCTGAGAAGTGTCTGTTCAGGTCCTTGGCCCATTTGTTGATTGGGTTATTTGTTTTTGGTGTTTAGCTTTTTGAGTTCCTATATACCCTAGAGATTAGTGCTCTATCTGATGTGTGAGGGTAAAAATTTGCTCCCAGGATGTAGGCTCTCTAATCACCTCACAGATTCTTTCTTTCTTTTTTTAATATTTATTCTTTAGTTGTAGTTGGACATAATACCTTTTTTATTTTTATTTATTTTTGGGTGGTACTGAGGATCAAACTCAGGGCCTCACATGTGCTAGGCGCCCGCTCTACCACTGAGCCAGAATCCCAGCCCCAGATTGTTTCTTTTGCTGATAAGGAACTTTTTAGTTTGATTCCATCCCATTTATTGATCCCTAGTTTTAATTCTTGTGCTATAGGAGTCTTATTAAGGAAGCTGGGGCCTAATCCCACGTGATGGAGATTAGGGCCTACTTTTTCTTCTATTAGATGCAGGATCTCTGGTTTAATTCCTAGGTCCCTGATCCACTTTGAGTTGAATTTTGTGCATGGTGAAAGATAGGGGTTTAATTTCATTTATGTTGCATATGGATTTCCAGTTTTCCCAGCACCATGTATTGAAGAGGCTCTCTTCAATGCATGTTTTTGGCACCTTTGTCTAAGAAAGACAACTGTAATTTTGGAAATCTCACTGTAGTTTCAATTTGCATTTCACTGGTGGCTCAGGATGTTGAGCTTTCCTTTTTCCATATATTTATTGGCCATTTGTGTCTCTTCTTATTCTGAATGTCTGTCTAGACAATTTTCTGATGTACGTATATGAAAACAGCACCTGGAGCCCCACCATCACATATATCCATAAGAATGGGATCCTAACTAGAATAAGGTATATTTCATGCTTGTACGATCATATCAGAATGGATTCTGCTGCATGTTTAACCAAAAAGAACCAATGAATTTTAAAAACAAATATCTGTTTAGATCATTTGCCCATTTGTAGTTGTGCTGATTATTTTCCCGTGTTTAGTTTGAGTTCTTCGTACAGAACCGTTGGAAGAGTAGTTGGCAAGCACCTTCTCCCATCGCAGGCTCTCTCTCCTGCTCTCAGTTGCTTCCTTTGCTGTGGGAAGTGTGTCACACCTGACGTCAACCCACTGTTCTCGGTGTTTATTCCCTGAGCATCAGGGGTCTTATTAATTGCCTGGGCCGAGATGTTGATGTTGCGTCTATGTTTTCTTCTGCAGTGTTTCTAACTCAATCCAGTTTCTGATCTAAATCCCATTGACCCACTGAGTGTTGGCTTCTGTGCAGCGTCAGAGAGAAGGGTCTAGTCTCATTCCTCTACGTAGGGACACCCAGTTTCCCAGCACCATTTGCTTAAAAGGCTATCTTTCCCCAACTTATGCTTTTGGCGACTTTGGCAACAAGGACCAGATGACTGCACTCAGGTTGGCCCGTCTGTCTTCTGTCTAGTCCGTTGTCTTCAGGTCTGTTGGGGCACCATGCTGTACCCTGGGGTGTATTTTGAGACGTATGTTGTGATTCATTGCTCTTCTTGCTCAGCATTGCTTTGGGTACTCTGGTTCTCTTACTCTTCCAAAGGGACTTCAAGACTGGGTTTTCTCGTGCTGTGAAGAATGTCATTGGACATATTCAAGGTGAATATGTGATACAGGTGAGTAACCAGATAAAGAGACACTTATGGCCAGGCTGGGAAGGTGCCAAGAGCAGGAGCTTCTGTTACCATAGATTTGGGGTGTCACCCTCCACCAGGGGATACATCCTATATGTTCACAAACAAAGGAGCTCTCTAAATACTGCCTTGAGAATTTTTATGAAGACTTCATTACTTAGGCATCATTGATTAAGTTAATGGCCACAGCTGACCAAATCCATCTTCAGTTTCTCTCTCTTTCCTAGAGGTTAATTTTGAGGTGGAGATGAGTTACTTAGGAGATTTGGAGGGATGGGGCTGAAACATTCACCTCTCTAATCACAAGGTTGGTACCCTGCAAGTTGTCCCCTTCCTGAGTCTGCACAGGAGACACAGCCACCAGTCTTCTCATCAGTACACAGAGAGGTACTCGTCATTTTGGAGATAGAGTTTTAGAAGCTGTGTGACAGAAAATGGGTGTAGACACCATATATAATATATTTATTTATTAAAAGACACAAAGACACTTATGTGTCTCTTATGGCCATACCTTTATATCTTCTAACAAAAAGAAATATATATATTTTTTCTTGTTTTAAACCACAACATTACATACCTTTGTTAGGTATTACCTAATTCCTCACTATTAGGAATGTACTATTTTGAACTCAACAGAAATGTGTGAGATGCCTATTTCCCTACAACCTTATGAGGGTGTATTTTTGATGATATGATTATTTTTACTATTATATAGTATTATTAGATTATGTCTTATATAAGAATGCTATTGATATATGAATGCTATTTTCTTTAACTTTTAATTTTTAAATAGATTCACAATAAATTGAAAAAATAGTAGATGGGCATAGAATGAAGGATGCAGCAAATTTTATCCTTTTCAATGTCTGTCCAGTTACCAAATACCATTTATTAAAAAGATGATATCATCCCTAAAAAAAAAAAAAAAAAAAGAATGTCATTGGTCTTCTGATGAGGATCACATGGAATATGTATATTGCCTTTGGAAGTATGGCCATTTTGACAGTATTAATTCTGCCTATCCAACAACACGGCAGGTCTTTCCATCTTCTAAGGTTGTCTTTAATTTCTTTCTTCAACATTCTATAGTTTTCATTGTAGGTCTTTCACCTCCTTGATTTGATTTTTTACCAGGTATTTTATTACTTTTTGAGGGTATTATGAATGGAATTTTTCCTGATGTCCATTGTTGAAATGTAGGAAAGCTATTGATTTTTATGTGTTGATCTTGTACCCAATTTCTTTGAAAATTTGTTTATCAGCTCTTGAAAGTCTTCTGGTAGAGTTTTGGGGTCTTCTAGGTACAGGATCATGTCATCAGCAAACAGAGATAGTTTGACTTCTTTTCCTGTTAACTAGTATAGTGTTAGGCTGTGGATTTGATAAGTCGTAAGTGCACATTGAAAACTCTAGGGAAACTACCAAAAAATGTGCAGAAAAAGAAGGAGGAGGAGGAGGAAGAGGAGAATTGATATACTAAGAATGGAGAGAAATGAAATCACATAAAATGCTCAATTAAAAATCCAAAAAATAAAATATGAGTGATAGAATAGGAACAAAGAATGGGGAGAAAAGATAGAAGACAGTCACAAATCTAGTAGCTTTTAGCCCAACTATGTCCATAACAACTTCAAACATCAGTGGTCTTCTGGGCATGGTGGTGCCCACCTGTTACACCAGCTGGTGAGCAGTCTGAGGCAGGAAGGTCACAAGCTGGAGGTCATCCCAGGCAATTTAACAAGATCCTGTGTCAAAATAAAGTAAAAAGGGCTGGGAATGTAGCTCAGGGTAGAGTGCCCCTGGGTTCAATCCTCAGAGACGCCAAAAGAGAAAACAACAGTGGTCTGAACACACACGAGTGGCCAGACCCTCAAGGTCCAACTACTTTCCTAAATACCCACCTCTGACGATTCCTGCTTGGGGCCAGGTGTTCGGCACACAAGTCTTGTGGGATAGACAGGGTCGGCCGTGCAAGGTAGGAGAGGGCCAGGAAGGGCCGCTGACGAGAGGGCAGGCACAGGACAGCCTTCCGACGTGCCCACGGTGCTGTGCTGTCAGGCTCCATCTTGCTGAAAGCAACCGCCTCATCCCACTCCAGCCTGCGTTCACCATGGGATGACTGAAATGGCAACAACCAACCAAGAGGAGCTTGTCAACGCCTCTGTGGTGCCTTTAAAAGGAGGAGCAGGTAAGACTTAGAAGTCACTCTTGCCTCTCCCAGGCATGGTGCGCAGGGAGTTCTGAACCTTTCCCTCACTTTCCTATTTTTTAAAGATTGTTTCTGTAGTTGTAGATGGACAGAATGACTTCATTTTGTTTGTTTATTTTCACGTGGTGCTGAGGATCGAGCCTGTGCCTCGCACATGCTAGGCGAGCGCTCTGCCACTGAGCTACCCCCCCCCCCCCCGCCCACCACTTTCCTGTTTAATAAAATCCCTGCTGGCTGACCTTGGTAGCATTCCTAGTGTCCATTCTTCCACTCCGTGGCACCCAAACCCAGCCCCGACTCCTGTGGTAACACTGAGAGACACTTGATATCCAATCCAGAGCAAGGACCCCACTGAATGTTGTATGTAAGAAACACACATTACTCATTTATTTTTGTGGACTGGTTATCAATTGTTTCCACTTTAAATATGAAGAGACAGGAGAAAAGACCATGGCGGCCCAGAGGAGCCAGTGTTGCTGCAGCTCTCCAGAGTGGCTGAGTCACCAACTCCACAGCAGCAAGCTGAGGTAGGGAAATGGGAGAGGAAGCAGGCAACTCAGTGAACTGGTGCCCAGAAGAAAACCAAACAATACCCGTCCTGAGAGGAGAGGGTGAATGCATAAAGGTGACAGAGAGTGACAGTGAGCTGTGTCTCACTGCGGGAGGGGAAGCGCTCCTCTAACAAGAAGAAAGACATGTTCCCATGGAGCCTAAGAAAGAAGGGTGCCGATCCACACGCCCATGACCAGAGCAGATAGTAGACTCAGGAGAGCTGAGCCGTGCTGGTGGGGAGCCCCCAGCTCTCTGGCTGGAGAGAGAAGTGGAGTGCCCAGCAGAGGACCTGAACCTCCCTAGCAGAGGCTGCTCTAGGGGGAAGCAGCGGCAGCTTGAAGGGACTCATGCATCCGGCCTCCCACTGACTTGCAGACCAGCCCCCCCTTTCTGTCCTGTACGTGGTGAACTTGCTTTGTGAACATCCGGGGCCACCTGCCGGTCAGGCTTTCCTTTTCACTGGCTCAGAGGGTACCCATATTGAGAGTCAACCTGAGCACAGGAGAGGGACTCGGACCTTGCTGAGCCCTGCAGAGTGGAGGAAAATTCATGACTGACAGGGGGCAGGGAAAGGGGTCTGAGCTGGATAGGATGGAAAGTCCCACTTCCCAAGCTGAATGCACAGACGGGGACTCTTGGTAAGAGAGTTGCAACTTAAGCCACATCAGTCTACAGACGGAGCAGGGGAAGGACCTGGCTAATTTCCCTGACAGACTTACAGTCTCATGTCCAGGCACCAAGCAGACATGGAGTCAGATTCTGCATACAGACCCCCACCCCAACACATTAGGTCAGTTTGGGCTAGAGCAGAAACCAGTAAAGGATATGAGATTTGAGTTTTAATGACTTCCTCGTAGTTTGCACTTTCCAGAATCTGAAACAATAGATACAAGATAAGGATAAACTAAAAGAAATCAGGACCACTAAGTCAGCACTACAGAAAGTGGTTAAGTACTACACTTAAAAATCAACCCCAAAGTTTCCAAATGGGTGAAGCTCACTGGAACAGTAGTTAAGCAAATAAAATTTAAGACCAAATTAAATATATAAAGCAAATAAAAATGGCAGGTAATAATATATCTCTCTCCTTAATGACTCTGAATGTAAATAGTCTCAACTCTCTCACTAAAAGATAAAGACTGGCAGAGTGGATTTAAAACAAGATCCAACTACATGCTGTCTGCAAGATACTTATCTCACAGGCAGAGACAGTCGCAGGCTGAAAGTGAGAGGATAGAAAAGTATATTCCATGCAAATGCAGTCTTAAAACAAGCAGGAGTAGCTATTCTCACATCTGAAAAAGCAGATGTCAAGTAAAAATTGATTAGAAGAGACAAGGAAAGTCACTTCTTACTAGCAAAGTGCCGCAGTCCGGCTGCAGCAAAATAACCGGGGGGTGACGAACAACTTGTGTAGATTGATACAGCAGGAGTGGAAGCCGTTTATTGCAGGACAGGAGCCGTATTTATACATTCCACACAGCTTATCTAATTAGCATAAACTAGATACATCAGTCAACCAATCAGGAATCTCCACACTTAATGGCTCTCTTTTGTTACTTTTCAAACCACTCCCTCTGGCATTTTGCCAGGCACCATCCAGACTTGTTTAGGAACTCTAACATTCCCCTGGCAAAATGCCAGGTGTTATTTTTGACTTGTTTACAGACTCTAACATTTCCCCCTTTTGTTTAATTTAAATAACGACCATAGTGGTTTTTACAGAAACACCATAAATAACCTGCTACAAACAGAAAGGGAGGATACAAAATGCCACAATACCAAGCCACTTGATGGCTCCATGCAAGAAGCCCTTGGAAAAATTATACCAGCAATGACACTGTTAGCAAAGATACTGAGTTACAATTTGTTATAGATTACAGTTTGTTGTCTCAGTCTAGGTAAAGCAGCATCTCAATAGATTAACTCACAGTTCAGGTAAATCACAGTCCAGGTAAGTTCTGCAGGCAGCTAGCTTAAATCACAGTCCAGGTAAGTTCTGCAGGCAGCTAGCTTGATCCGAAGTCTCGTCTGTTTCTCAGCCAAAGTCTCGTCTGGTTTTCAGCAACACTGGAAATTCTTCCACCTTGGTCTTTACCGGCACTGGGACGAAGGCAGGAACTCCGGATGGCTAAAGAAAATCCTGTAGCATTCTACTAAGAAAGCAACCTTCTGAACAATTTAGTACATTATCTCAAGGTTTTTTACATTTGAAATAAGCATTAATAGTGCTCATTACTCATCAGCTTCCAGGTATTGGAGAACCATTGTAGCTTAGTTATTGGCATTGAAAATGACCAAACATCAGGGACGCTGGTAGTGTCTTCTGCTGGCTGTAGCGCCTGGGCAGCCCCAGATGGCCCTGGGGAGTGTCCCGGACTCAAACTGCTACTGGGCACAGGGAGCAAGAGCCTGTGAGACTGTGCCTCCAGGTCAGGTCTAGATTTGGGCTCGCGGCAGTGGAAGAGCCAGCTCCCAGGCCAGGAGGCGGGGAAGGGCCAGTCGCCGCCGCCTTTTGGAAAATCCTTGCTGCGCTGTGACCGGCTTGCACACTCGGCAGCCGCCTCTCCGCTTCACGCACCCTCCGGTAACAAAAAGTATTTAGTAATAGCCTTTTGCAGCAACTTTTTTCCTGATAATCCTTCTTCTTCTGAACTTTCTTTTTCTTTCTGACTAGAGTTCCTGGGCTCTTATCAACACATGCCCTAACTATTCTTGGTTCCACTGGGGTGCCTTCTTCCCTTAGTAATTTACTTCTCACCCCTTCCATATTTTCATCACAAAGACAATACAACATTTTAAGACAAAACAAGACACAAACATACTGTATCAATCTTCTCCATTTTCTCGAAATGGTCATTTTTCCTCCCGTCCTATCTATGGACGGGCAGCTTTTTTTTCGTCACTTACCCCCAAGTGTCCCGGGGCTCCCGGTACGGGCCACCATCTGCTGCAGTCCAGCTGCAGCAGAATAATCAGGGGGGGTGACGAATAACTTGTGTAGGTTGATACAGCAGGAGTGGGAGCCGTTTATTGCAGGACAGGAGCAGTATTTATACATTCCACACAGCTTATCTAATTAGCATAAACTAGATACATCAGTCAACCAATAAGGAATCTCTACACTTAATGGCTCTCTTTTGTTACTTTTCAAACCACTCCCTCTGGCATTTTGCCAGGCACCATCCAGACTTGTTTAGGAACTCTAACATTCCCCTGTCAAAATGCCAGGTGTTATTTTTGACTTGTTTACAGACTCTAACAGCAAAGGGGAAAATCCAACAAGAAGATATAATGATAGTAAATATTACCTGAAACACTGGTGCACCTGATCACAGGAAACAAACCCTCCTGACATAAAGACACAGATAACCCCAATACAAGAACAGTGTGTGATTTCAACACAGTCTTCTCACCAACAGAGAGGTCATCCAGACAAAATCGATACACATTTCAGACCTAAAAATCACTATACACCAAATGGACTGACAGATATTTACAGAATATATTATCCAACAGCAGCTGAATTCAATTTCTTCTCAACATTTTATGGAAATTTCTCCAAAATTGTTCGGATTTTAGTACACATAGCAAGTCTTAGCAAATGCCAATAAATAAATAAATAACAACTCCCCCCAAAAATATAATCCTTTGGATCTTTTCAGATCATAAGAGAATGTAATTAGACATCAACAGCAAGAAAAATTATAGAAAACAAAAACATGGAGATTGAACAATTCACTTTTGAACAAGGAATGGACTACAGAAGAAATGAGGGGGAAAGTTTTAAAAATTCCTAGAATCAAACAAGAAGAGTGACACAATGAACCAAAATCTCTGAGACACTCTGAAGGAGTTCTAAGAAGAAAGTTTATAGCATTAAATGGCTATAGTTAAAAAGCAGAAAGATACTAAGTAAACTATCTCATGTATCATCTCAGGAGTGTAAGAATAACTAGGATCAGAGCCAAAATTAATGAAATAGAAAATTAAAAAATAATACAAAGGATAATTGGAACTGAGTAGATTCTTTGAAAAAAGAAATGATTGATGAACTCTGAGCCAAACTAACCAAAAGAGAAAGCAGACCCAAATCAACAAAATTAAAGATGAAAAAGGAAATATCATTACAGATGTTTCTGAAATCCACAGAATCACGAGGAACTTTTTAGAATGCTTATATTCCAATAAATTGGAAAATCTAGACGTCATTGACACGTTTTTGGACACAACTGAACCAAGAGTCATGGGAAACCAAGCAGACCCATCTTGAGATCGAAGCAGCAGTAAAAAGCCTTCCAGAGAAGAAAAGCCCAGGGCCAGGTGCAGTCAAGGCCTCAAGACTGTCCACCCTCCGAGAGACACGCACACTCAGTGCCAGGGCCGGAGGCACCCCCCACTCAGGAGCCCTGGCCAGAAGACGGTTCCCAGATGCCTGGGGTTCCTCGAATGTCCGGGAAGACGTGGAGTGTGGCGGAAACAGGGTTAAATAAAACCTGTTCCAGCAGCTGGTGTTGACCGCCCACCCGGAGCCAGGGCTCTGGAACGGAGCCGTGCTGGTGGAGACGGGGGCCGCGGAGACAGGGCTCTACCCACGGCAAGGTGGATGAGGGGCGACGAGCGCTGCGGGCACATGGGCCAGGGAGTGGGGGACCGCCCAGTGGAGAGTGCACAGGGCTGCCCCGGACAGGGGGACAGGCGAGGCTACTGACGGCTGGTCCTTTTCCAGGGTCCAGGGGCAGGATTTAAAAAGATCCTGTCCTTCTCCTGGAGGTGCAGGTGAACCAGGCGGTCAGCTTGTCCAGAGGCAGCAGAGATGCTCTGCAGCAGGCCGTGATCCTGTGACGGGGCTGAAGGCCTCTGGTGCTTGGGCTGCGGGAGCCATTGGAGAAGCCGTGGGTGGAAGGAGACAGGCACCGATGTCAACAGCAGAGCCCAGCAGACCCGGCCAGAGGCTGAGGCAGCACAGGGGACAGAGGCAATATGGAGGCAGAGATGCCGAGTCTCTCCATGCAGGTCCAGATGTCATTGACGTCAGTGGACCCAGTGAAGAGCCAGTGTTGCCCGCAGTCTGCCTTCATGTCCCTGAGCAGGATCCTTGGCCACCGTCAGGTCAGAAGCTGCAGGAGGAAGGTTCGACCCTGCACAGCAAGTGGAGAATGACAATGACTACGAAGTCCTGTGACCTCCAAAACGCGGTTTTAAGTTGACCAAGAACAAGTGAAGCAGAAGGTCCATCCAGGTTTTCCTCGGTGGCACTGTATCTCGTGCCCACATTCGGTGGCTTTCCCTGGCTCTCCTCATGAGTTTGTCAGAACTTGGGAGGGAACAGAAGTCTGACCTGCCACAAAGGGCAGTGTTTCTCTGTGCCTGAGGGCTTGTTTTGGTATCCCTGCCTGTGTCCCAACATGGTGTCCCTGACGGTCTCACTGCCAGGAGCAAGAGAGCTCGTGGGTGGGACGTCCTGCCTGTCGGGACTGTGGGCTGGGTCGGACCCCCTGAATGCCCATGTGGGCGCTCTGCTGAGGGTCACTGTGGGTGTAGTTAGTTAAAAGGAAGCCGTGCCAGTGTAGGGGGTCCCTCCCAACCATTATCACCCTTGTAAAAAGGGATGTTGGGGACACAGACATAGCCCCTGGAACACCACCTGACAATGAGACCAAGATGGAAGTGTGACACTCACCAGGACACCAAAGGGCACCAGCCTCATAGGGCTGCAGGAGGGCCTGGGTGGACACACACGTCCTCCAGCCTGGGAGACAGCACCCTGTGTTCAGGCCTCAGGCTGAGGTGCCGTCACAGCCCAGGGCACCCAGGTAGTCAGTCTGCAAAAGCGGGAACTGTGAACACGAGGGTCTTGGGATCCTCCGACAGCATCAGGGATGAGGTTGGCAGTGCGTGGCTGAAACTCAGTAAGCCAGTGGGTTTCTCCTCGCCATTTGAAAAGAGCCCCGAGCGGAGACAGGAGTCTCTGTGAGCCCCACCTGGCCTGGCTCCAAGGGCAGAAGTGGACCGTCCCCTTTGTCCCACAGCATCTCGCCAAGTCTCCATCATCAGAGTGGGGTGAGGTCCAAGTCCTGGAAACTACAGTTTGCTGACCAGGAGTGGGATCCTGTGTCCCTGGCTCCTGACATTAGCTGGCCGTGGCATGCTCCTGAGCCAGCCCTCTGTGGCCCTGAGGATGGGGTGTGTGGCGGGTCAGAAGTGGGTCCCCTCCAATTATGAGAGTCAGGGTGACAATGCTGAGCTCACACCATTATCTGCCGGCTCCCAGCCCATCCCTATTCTTGGGCACCAGCAGAGAAAACAGCTTAGCTTGAAAGGAACTGTGAGGTCCAGTCTGGAATCCCTTCCTCTGCAACTTTCCCTGCAGAACATCACGGAGTGGTGTCTTTGCCTGTGTTCCTTTGGGCCATAACTTGGGGAATGAGACCTTCCCTCAAGGGAAGCCTGAGTCCTGTAGCCTGCCTCTCCACCCCTGCACCAACACTTGGGTTTGGTGGGAGCCAGGCATAGAAGGAACTTCCCCCGGGCCTCCCCTCACTCAGGAGAACCCAGGGATGGCCCGTGGGCGACAGCTTGGACAGCTGGTAGGGATCTGCAGGCAGCTCTGCACAGTCCTGGGGTGCACCCAGCACCCTGCACCACAAGCCCTCTGCATCTGTGGTGGCCCCCAGCAGCCTGCCCAGCCTGGTCCAGCAGGGGGAGGTGAGAAGACCAAGTGAGTGAGCCGCTCAGATGAGAATCTCCAGCTCCTCTGCAAGATGCATGGGTGTCCAGCAGCCATTCTTCTTCCAGACTCCGTGGGGAATCCATCACAGAGCTGTGTCTCCCCGTGGCCAGAGCGCCCCTCCTGCCACACTCATGGTCCCCGTGGCGCCATCTGCCTGCTGAGCCTCTGCAGGCAGCAGGTTGGGACAGACAGGCCTGCAGTGACAGCGCTGCCCCATGCCACTGCTGCCCCATGCCACTGCTTCAACACCCCCACTCCCGGCCTGGCCCTAGGCCAGTCCCAGGACCTGGGCAGGGGATCATCTCTTGCTCCTGGCTTTGAGCAAGGAGGTGACAGAGGCCTTGGGACTGCACTGGGACAAAGTTTGACCCTATGCAGGCTGCTCTGTTCCGTGGCAGATGCCATAAGAGGCCCTGCTGATCCTGCACAGGACTTGGCGGGCCTTGGGCAGGAGAGTGGGCAGTGCCACCCCCCATGGTGAATAGGGGCCAGCATCCAGTGCCTCTGAGCTAGCATGTTCCATCAGCTGATCACCAGACTTTCAGAAACCCCCTCACCCAAACAACGGTGGTTTGAACCTGCAGGTCAGTAAGGGCTGGCTGCAGACCCCTTCATGGTCATCTGAGCCTCAACTCATGCCTGCTGCACTCAGAGAAGCTGAGCCCTGTTCTAAGGGGGAGAGAGGGGACAGTCCAGTGCATGAAATATCAAACCAAGGCAGGAGGAGGGGCAGGTGTGGCAGATTCGCAAGCCGGGAGGGGCTGGCGCCTATGCCTCACCAGTAGTCCTCGCTTTGCTTAGAAACCTGCGGTGCACATGGGTGTTCCCGTCTGCCCCTGCAGGCCCTGGAGCAGCCCCTGCCACTTCATGATGGCAATGAGCCGCGCACGAGGACCTGCAGACAGGAGAGGGCCGGGCTGGCTGGGGAGACACTTCCTGGCACCCAGGGTCGAGCCAGCCGCAAGGGCCCTTCCTGCATGATTGCCCTCGGGCCGGGGAGTTCCCGACTCTGCACTGCCTGCTGAGGCCTGTCCCTTTCATGACCACCAGCTTCCTTACCTGCCCCGGGGGACCCTCTGCCATGCAAGGGAGCTCAGAGCCCAGGGACATCCAGTCCTGCTGCTCACGTGCAGATAGTCAAAGGCCAGAGAGCCCTGGTCCCTGGAAAATCACCTAGGCCACCGTCCTCCTCAGAGCCCCCGGGACAGAGGTCTGACCCTTGGCATGGCTGTGGGAGACTGATGCTGTGTCGCCCAGCCCTGTGACCTCCAGAAGTGGCCATTTTTAGGTTGATGGGGAAGAGGTGAAGCTGGAGGGCTTGTGCAGGGTTTTCCTGAGTGACAGTCTTTTCCTGACCAACATTCTGGTTCTGGGGCTGTATCAGGGTCTCCTGAAAGAATGCGGGGGCTGAGAGAAGCCACCTTATTTCTCTGTCCCTGAGCCTGAAGCGTCATGGTCCACTCTCGAGGCCTCAGCCTGCCTGTGCAGTGGAGATGCATCCCTCACACCCTGGGCAGCCCCTCCTCACCCAGCCAGAGGGGCCCGCTTCCCTGACCCCCAGCACTTGCTCTGCCAGGTGGACAGCTGTTAGGATCCAAGGTCATGCTGCCTAGTTGTGTCCTCTGGGTGACACTCCCCTGGGAACGCCAGCTCCGGGGGCAGCTTGCGTCCCTGTGTATCTTCCGTGTGGAGCCTCAGGGACGGCATGAAGGACTGGCCCCACGGTGCTGCTGCCCTGCTGCCCTGCTCTTCTATGCTCACGTCCAGCACCGAGCTGAGTCCACCCTCAAGACTCTGCCACTTTCCTCCTGGTGAGTCACGTCTGCATCTCTGAGGGGAAAAGCTGGGGACCAGAGAGCCGCCTGCTCTGGTGCCCCATGAGACCCGACTCCTGCCCTGTCCTACGTGCAAAAATGGGGCGAGCAGGGAAGGGCTGGCTTGAGTCGTCTGCCAGTTAGAGACCTGGACACCTGGGGGGAAGTGGTTCCCGGGCTGCGGGCAGCCAGTGCCGGGAACACCACCGGTCATGTCCCACACAAAGGTGGTTCCCGGGGCTGTGCCTGGAGTGCTCCTGCAGCCCCAGGCTCCCGGGGAGACCCAGCCCAAGGCCAGGGTGCTGGGAGGTGCCCCGGAAGGTGATTCTGGGCCCTTGTGATGGGACCCGTGTTCTTGGAAGAAGAGACGGGAAGGGGCTTGCTCCCCACTGGCTGAGGACACGGAGAAGGGGCCACCTGTGAACAGGAAGAGGCCTTTTACTGAACTCTAGTTGACCAGCACCTTGGTCTTGGACTTCCACCCCCAGAAGTGTGAGAAGCAGAGTGTGCTGCCTGAGTGCCTAGCCTGCGACCCCCAGGCGGAAGCCCAGTAGACCAAGACCGCATCCTTGCCGCCCAGAGAGCGCCTCACTGAATCTGTGAGGGGTCTCCTTGTAAGTTCCAAGTTGAAGGAACGTCAGTGCGCTGTCTCCATACCACGCCGGGCTTCAGGAGGGTCGTCCTGCTGTGAGGTGGTCAGCAGGCAGGCCTCGACAGCTCAGTGGTGGTCGGCCTCCATGGTGGAGACCTCTGCTCAGAGGGGCTGGGGAGGCTTGGCCTTGCCCTGAAGACCGTCCTTATGTGGTGATCCATGACCTGGACTTCCTGGTGGTCTTTCCTTGGGTGATCCCCCAACCCAAGCAGGGCTGGACCTGGCAACCTCTTCCTAAAGGTGAGTGTCTGGCCACAGGGACAGTCCTCTGAGATGAGTCAATAGAGAGAAGGCCTGGAGGCTGGCTGGTCCTCACCCCTCTGCTTGCTCATGCTGGAAGCCACTGCTGTTGGGGGCCCTGAGGGCAGGGGGACAAGGGGCCTGGAAGCCACTGCCAGGAAGTGACCCCTGCCAGCGGCCACAGAGGGAGCCTGCCCCAGCCTCCGTCCCTCCAGAACCAGGAGGCCGCTGAGTCCCTCCTGAGCTCCCAGCAGCGGTGAGAGGACCACAGAAGCGCCAGGGCCTCCTGGCCTTGTGTGACCCAGGTCTCCTCCAGAGGAACCGGGCTCTGCCCCGCTCAGGGAGGGCACAAGGCACGCAGCGAACGGCGCAGCTTAGCTCCCACCTCCTCGGTGAATCTGTCCCTCGATGCACCGAGGAGGGCTCCCTGCACAAGCCCTGCTGTCAACCAGCAACTCTGGGCCAGTCACAGGAGGCTACAGGCTGTGGCCCCGAGGGGCCTGCGTGCCCAAACCAGGGCATGTGAGTGGCTCCAGGATGGTAGCAGAGCCTGAGCGTCTGCTGCCCTCCTCGGCCTGGACCATGCCCCAGTGGACGGTGAGGAATTCACAGGAGGTGGGGGGCTGCATTCAGGAGGACTCCGTTCACACTGAGAAGCAGCCTCCACCTGTGCAGGAGTGAGGCTGCCCCTTGGGGATCAGAGCGGGAGCAGCAGGACTCCAGGCCGGGCATGCTCTCTCCGTCCATGTCCCAAGAAAGCACCAGCAGGGCTGGAGATGTGGCTCAGTGGTCAAGTGCTCCTGAGTTCAATTCCTTTATATATCTATCATCCAGACAAAAAGCCTATGTTTAGAAGTGGCAGAGGATGTAGCTCAGTGGAAGAGGGGTTGCCTAGCACATGTGATGCCCTGGGATCAAGCCCCAGGGCTGCAAAGAGAGCACTGGAGACAACCATGTCGTCAAACAGGAATAAACAGGTGCCAAATGGACACAGTTCTATAAACCAGGCTGAACACCCGCATGATCCACCTGTGTGATCCACATGGCCCACACCCTGTCCATACACGAACCCCACAGGGCTCGGACGTGACTCCCACGCTACTCACACATGATCCAGTGATGGTGGCACACACAGGATTCCCACCGACATGATCCACACACAATTAATACAACTGTGCACCCAACCACGACCGCACAGCAGGACTCCTGTGTGATTCATATGTGACGCACACTTGTGACCCACACACGACTCCCACCCGTGATCCGCCCACACGAGTCACACACTGAGTTGCACACGGTGCCCGCAGCTCCCCACCCTGCCACTCCTTTGAGCCCTGAGCTTCCCATGAGACTCAGGCACGAGGGCCCAGAGTGGCCCTGGGCTTTAGGAGAGGGGAGGAGGGGCAGCAGGAGCACCATGGGCAGAGGAGGGGGTGAGAGGGAAGGGAAGAAGCGCAGACCTCTGCTGCCCTCCCTGCACTGCCTAAGCCTGGCCAGCTCTCAGTGCCCAAGGGTGCCAGCCACACAGGGGCATGGCACTGCCCGCCCACAGTCCTGCCCCTGGTGCCCACAGTGCACTCACCAATGCTGAGCTCTGACCCGTGGTCGGCAGCGCAGCCCAGGCTCTGGAGGGCACGCTCCTAGGGGGGCCTCTCCTATCTCTGGAGAAACTCAAGCTCCGGGCACCCCGACTGAGCAGGGAGGAGCTGCCCCAGAGCACCTGGACGGCGTCCCTCTGCGTCCCTCCACGGAGCGCCCGGACTATGGCCCTCTGCAGAGCAGCTCTGCTGCCGGTGAAGGTCCTCGGGACCCAGGGACGAGGGCCGGGACATGCAGAACTGGCCCAGGCCACTTTTGCCAATGACCACAGGCCATTGAGGACTGGCAGGATCCAAGAACAATCCCGCACAAGCAGGCATCCCACGCCCTGCTCCGCTCGGCACAGCGGCCAGTGCAGTTCCTGAGACACTGGCCAGGCCTCCTGAATGTGGAGGGTCCAGTCTGCCTCATCTGTGTGAAGAAGAGATGCTCTGACTGGAGGGAGAGGCCACCCCTGCTCTGCATGGGCTGGGAGGAGAGGCGTGCCACGGAGAGGGAGCTGGACAGGCTCTGGAGGAAGTTGAAGCCCACCCACCACTCCTCCAGCTGGACCCTCTGCTGCATCCCTTCCAGCCCCCACTTCACCCTCTTGAACCCCCTGACCCCTCTATGCGCTGCACAAATGGGTCTCTCTTGCTCCCCTAAAGAAAATCCAGGCTGCTTGGAATCGTAGCATTTTCCTAGGGCCCGTCCCCTCTCCTCTCCTGTGCCTGGGGTCCTTCTGAGCCAGGTAAGTGCACGCACACACGCACGTGTACAGGTGTGCACACCACAGGCCACCTCAGTACGTTGACACACACTCCCTCGCGTGGGTGCACACACTAACACTCCCTGCCAGCCACAGGAGTTCTGTGAGGAGAACACCCGCTGAGCCCCACCTGGACTCCCAGCCCTGGGACCCTGCGCTGGTTGTACATTCCTGACGAGCCACCCGTGGACCCCGGGCCTGGCCACCTGAGGGGCCACTCATTCATGGACTCAGGGGCTGGTCACGTAAGGGGCCCTCTGTGGACCCCAGGCCTGGCCACGTGAGGGGCCATTTATGGACCTTGGGCCTGACCACAGGAGGGACCTCTGTGGACCCCGGGCCTGGCCACCTGAGGGGCCATTCATTCATGGACTCAGGGGCTGGTCACATAAGGGGCCCTCTGTGGACCCCGGGCCTGGCCACCTGAGGGGGTCAATCTATGGATCCCAGACCTAGCCACATGAATGGCTATCTGCAGACCCTATGCCTGGCCACAGGAGGGGCCACCTGTGGGCACTAGGCCTGGCAATGTGAAGGGGCCATCAGTGGACCCTGGGCCTGGTCACCTGAAGGGTACTCTGTGGACCAGGGCCTGGCCATGTGAGGGGCCCTTCTTGGGCCCAGAGCCTGGCCATGTGAGGGGACACTCTGTGGACCCTGGGCCTGGACACGTGAGGAGACCTCTGTGGACCCAGCGCCTGGCCATGTGGGGGGTCCTCTGTGGACTCCGGGCCTAGCCATGTGAGGGGCCCTTTGTAGAACTCTGGCTGTGGCCAGATGAGGGGTGGCCTGTCCTGAGCCGGTGCTCTGAGCTGGCTGAGGGGATGGAGGGAGGCCATGTCTCCCTCAAGTCCTGGCCGCTGTCCTGCTCCATGGAAGTGGTCCCCTGCCTGGCTCTTGGGAAGGACCTTATTCCTGCCCTGGAGCCATACCCCTCAGCCAGGCCCACGTCCCCCATCCCAGCCCCGGAGGTGTCTCAGTTGTCCCCTCTCCCCCTCTCTCTCCAGGTCTGCCCCTCACCCTGACTCCTGCTGCTCCTCCAGGCTCTGCCCTCTCCCCGTCCCCACAAATGGGCAGCCCTGAAGCAGTTCCCTGCAGTCCCCACACTTGGAGCCACCTGGGTCACCTCGAGGCCCCGCCATCCCAGGTTTGTCGTCATGGTGGGTGTATGGTGGCCTGCTTCTCCTGGTCTTCCCTGGGGCCCTGGGCACAGGGGCAGGTGGACAGAGGTCAGGACCAGGCCTGAGAGGATGCTGCAGGCCATCCACTCAGCCTCTGCCACAGAGCAGAATCAGGCAGAGCTGGAAGGGCCTCTGGGCGCCTGGCCTCGTCCCTTGTTCTGTGCCTGTGGAGGCTGTGGCAGAAGGATTGGCAGCCTCGTCTCCCAGTGCACATGGGGCCTGGAGCCCTGGGAGCCGCCCCTCCTCTCCATGCTTGGGGCACGGGCACTGCAGAAGGCTGGTACACTGCCCCTGGGCATGAGTTAGGCCCCAGGACAGCCTCCAGCCGCATCCTGCTGCTGAGGACTTGCTGTGGGCTACCCAGGTGCCCTCACAGGCCGGCTGGGTGTCCTCACCCATAACCTCCTTCTGCTTGGATGTGGCCTTGCGGTACGAGGACCCTGCATATTCTGCTAGGACAGGCAGAGCTCATTCTGTGTTCAGTAAGATATAACAGAGGAGATCATTGGAGCAACTGTGTCAGCTTAAATGTATTTCCTTGTACTGCGCGAAGCCCTTCAGGAGCCCCTGCAATTACTTTGTCTTGCTGAAAACAATATGTTCCCCGAAGACCCCAGCACGAGGCCATTACAACAGGAAATTCATATTGCATAAGCTCAGAGATGTTCAGCCCGAATGACAAATGGAGGCTTTGGTGCAGTATTTATGCTCTGCGGGAGCACAGCATCCATAAGTCATGGATGTCCCTGGGCACGGCCGCCCCGCGCTTGCCCAGGGTGTGCTCGGCTCCACAGTTAATGCCCAAACAGGCCTCCTCTGCCAGCAGCAGCAGTGCTTGGGGTGATGGGAGGGGACGTGTGAGCAGAGCACCTCACTTCGTACCGCTGCTACTCATGCACACTGAAGACTTGTTCAGAGACTGGGCCAACTTTGCCTCCTTAGTGTCTAGGGAGAGAGGGAGGCTGATAGGCGAAGTGCAGAGGAGACACTGTGACACAGGCAGGGGACAAAGGGTTTGCATTTAGAGCACAGACGACAGCAGCGGCCCAATTAGAGGACACCCAGCGGCAGAGCGGCTCGCCGTCCATGCGGAAGCTGTGCGCACAGGAAGGTGGGCCTCGTGAGCCACCTCTGGAGTCACATCGTCACCAAGGAACGCGTGACCCGGCCCAGCTGGGTACAGTGAGGATGTGTGCAAACTTCCCCGAGCCCCTGGTGGGCCACATGCCACAGCCACCGCAGGAGCAGGACACATAGCCCACTCAGGGAGCTCCCCTGTCCTGGGAGCTCACACCTGTGATAGGCCCATGCTGGACACAGTGCAGTGGCCACCCGTAGTTGGGGAACAAACTGTCTGCCCTCAAGGAAAGAAATGCCATAAGGCCATGCGTGCGCCAGCCGTGGCCATGGGCAGGGGGAGGAACTGGCTGGCCGTAGTGCGCTCAGCACGCTCGACTGAGACGCGTCTCCAAACCAGGCGACCACCGAGCGTTCCCTGGCTGGCAATCTCACTCACAGTCTAAAGGCCTGCTGGGAAAGCAGAGTGGGTCATGTCCAGGGAGACTGGCCGTGCCATCTGAAGGCGTGACGCACAGGAAGGGACGGGGAAGACACCGTCAGAGGCCTGAGCTCTGCGGTTTAGGGTAAGGAAGGAGCAGTTCTGGAAGCCCCCCTCGGCCTGTGCTCCTGGGCGCGCAGGGTCTTCCAGGGAGGCGGCCTCCGCAGGCTCAACATGCTCGCCCTTCCTGCAGAGCTCATACCCCCAGGGTGGGCCCACGTTCCCACCCCTCCCCTCTGTCCAGGTGGGAGCCGCCTCCGGACGTGGGCCACGGAGCAGCCTGCTGGCTACCAGACCCTCCCAGGACTGTCCCCTGGGTCCCTAGCCACTGAGCTGCCATAAAGCCAACACCCTTGTAGATGGACTGAGTGGGGCCCGAGTCATGCCCTGGCTGAGGACGCAGAGACAGCCAGCACCCTCTGCTGCGCTTCTGTGAGACGCCTTCGTGGGACCCTGGACAACCTGGCAGCTGCCCCTGGGCAGTGCCTGTGTCTGTCCCAATGCAGACCACTGACCAGCTTGGATGTCGTTGCTTTGGGCCACAGGGTGTTCAGAGCCCAGAGAGGGGATCCCCCAGGGGCTGCGGAGAGGCACAGGAGTACAGGTGCAGAAAGAGGTGGGAGGTGGTGGCAGAGGGTCCTTGGCAGAGTGTCCGCCTTCCAGGGATGCAGACTGCTGCGGAGGCTTCGCGTCAACTGTTTCATGCAAAGAATGAAATTAGAGCCAAAAGAAGAAAATGTGATCCTGGAAATTGAAAACAAGCTAAAACAAAAGAAACTAATTATGTATCAAGTTGGTGACAAAACCCAGGAGAACAGCATTATTGGAGTGACTTGAGGACACCGTATTGTGACTGTTCATCCTCCCTGGGAAGTCCTGTCAGGACAAATGTGAACTTGAAGAGATCTGAGACCTCACGCAGAATTCTAAATTCCAAACTCAATCAGAGCTGCGTCGTGTGCACGGGTTGTGCTCCTGTGATTCAGCCAGACTCTGACGGGAAACAATTGGGAACAAGGCGTCTGTGCTGAACACACACACCTGCTGTCCCTGTCACCAACAGGGCAGCGTGGCTGCTCTCTGAGGAGCTCCCAGGGAGGACTAGCTTGTGGCCGAGTGCCAGCACCCTGCCTCTGTACCAGGGACCCGAGGGGCTGCGGCTGTGGTGTGAGGGCACCCTGGGTGCCAAGGGGCACTTTTGTGTTGGCGAGGAGCACACAGGGAGGCAACAGCACCCTAAATGTAAGCAAGCTCCGCGGTGGTCCTGCCATCGGAAGGGGCCGAGCTGCAGAGACTCGTGGCTGCCCAGGGCCGGCCTTGGCAGAGCCTCCTCTGGGGGACCCGGCTGCCTCCTGGGTTGGTGCCCATGGTCTCAGGACAGTGGAAGCTGGCCAGCAGTGAATGCTTCGGCGGCTGCAGCTTCTGCAGTCTTCTGACCAATTGCCGCGGTCCAGGCGGGCCGTGTCTCAGTTCATCCCCCCCAGTCCAGCACTTCCCGGCTCCAGGCCCCTGCTCTCGGCTCCCAGAGCCAGCCCTCCTGCCAAACTCCCGCCAACCTGGAGCACTGTGCCTCCCAGCCAGTGTGGGCATTTCCATGACCACTTCACCCAAGGCCTGCAGAGGCTCCCTTTCCGCATCTTACCAGGAGCCCAGTGCAGAGTCCCCAGCTGTCCTGGTGCGTCATGCCTGGCTGCACCCAGGCTTGAGGTCCAGCCCTGTGCACACTCATCACTACCACACAGGGGACAGCGGGCATGTGGGCTAGCCGCTCACCCACCGTGCCATGGCCTGCTCCTTCCTGGCTCTGCCTCTGCTCCCCAGGCTGCATCCCTGGGCACATCCTCCCGGGGGCTTGGGACAAGAAGGCTCTGGGAACTGCCCGCACAGAGGGCCCAGGGCCTGGTGACCCTACAGCTTCTCCTGCCCCCTCCCCAGGACCTCCATCCTGATCCCAATTTCTCCTCGAAGGGGACCTGTCCCTCCTGTCCCTCCTCCTACCGAAACCACAGGACGTCCATCCTGATCCCACCTTCTCCTCCAAGGGGACTGTCCCTCCTGTCCCTCCTCCTACCTCCTCCACAGGACCTTCATTCTCATCCCCCTTTTTTCCAAGGGAACCTGTCCCTCCTGTCCCTTCTCCTGCCCCCCTCCTTCGACCTCCATCCTCCTCCCCCTTTCTCCTCCAAGGGTACCTATCCCTCTCTGTCCCTCCTCCTGCCCCCTCCCAGGACATCCATCCTCTTCCCCCTTCCCCTCCAAGGGGACCTCTCACTCTCTTTCCCTCCTCTTCTACTTCCTCCTACAGGGTGACCTGAGTCCTGCTCCTTCTCTCTCCTCCTTCTCCTTCCTCCTCTTCTTCCTCCCTGAGGAACTCTTCCCCTGCAGAGTGCTGTCTCTGGGCTGTACCTCTGCTCCTTTCTCAGCCTGGACTCTCCCCGAGTATCCTCCACTCCCTCCCTGGGTCGGCTCACCTGCCTGGACTCTCACCTGCCTGGACTCTCCCCAGGTGTCCTGTGTTTCCTCTCTGGGTCAGCTCACCTGCCTGGACTCTCCCCGAGTATCCTCCACTCCCTCCCTGGGTCGGCTCACCTGCCTGGACTCTCACCTGCCTGGACTCTCCCCAGGTGTCCTGGGTTTCCTCTCTGGGTCGGCTCACCTGCCTGGACTCTCACCTGCCTGGACTCTCCCCAGGTGTCCTGTGTTTCCTCTCTGGGTCAGCTCACCTGCCTGGACTCTCCCCAGCTGTCCTCCGCTCCCTCTCTGGGTCGGCTCACCTGCGGGAGCAGTTCCCTCCCTGCTCCTGGAGGTGAGGTTCCTCCATCTGCACCTCCTGCTCCCCTTGGTCTTCCTTCAGGAATGGCCTGTTTTGCTTGTCTGTCTCTCACCACTGGAACTGAGGCCCAAGAAGGCCAGTGTCTTCTTTTTCCATGTGTCACAGCACCTAGGACTGTCTCTGGCAGGGACTTGGGGACCATCAATATAGACACCATCTCAGAGCACCCAGGGACCCCCAGAAGCAAGGACCAGCTGGGACCCTGCCCCCCCCCGGGGCATCCCTCCCGCCCCACCCCTGCTTGCTGAGGTGTCATGGAGGCACTCTCTTCTGGCAAGTGAGACCCTTGTGCCATGGGAATCTGGGTCCCTCTGTTAGCAACACCCCTTTCCTGGGAGGTAGGACCCCCTAGGTAGTGGGCACCCACCAGTAGCCCACTATCAGGACTTTCCCAGCATGATCCTGGGCTGACCTTGACCATCATCGGGAGGATGCCCACATGGCCTCCTGGCTTTGTGCACTGACGCCCCTAGGACTTCTCTGTGTCCAAGAGGAAGGGTCCACAGAGGGCTTGAGGAACTCAGGACTCCTCGGCTGGAAAGCCAGCATGTCTCCTTCAAAGGACCCTTTCCCAGTGCTGTCCAGGCTCTGCCCCTCCAAAGGCCCAGGGAGGAGCAGCCCAGTGGGGTGAGCCCTGGCCTCCCCAGGTGCTGGTGGCTTGGGCTGTGATGGATGCCGCTCCTCAGGATGGAGACATCACACCACGTTCTAGCACCGCCTCGTGCAGAAGGAACACCCGGGGCTCAGGGTCCTTTCAGCGAAGACTCTTCTCTGAAGGCTGACTTTCAAGAGCCGGGCTCTCCTGGGCAGCTTCGCCACGTCTCTTCTGGCCTTGGCCACCTGCTCTCGCCAGGCTGGGAGTTTCCAACTAAATTTGATCAGGTTGCTAAGTTGCAGCACATCCAGTGCCTCAGGGAAGGGGGTCTCCCCTGGGCATCCAGTGCCTCAGGGAAGGGGTCTCCCCTGGGCTCTTGGCGACAGGAGAGAGAGGGTGATGGCCAAGGTCAGAGGGGAGCAGCAGGACGTCTGGAGTGGAGAGGTGCAGCTCTGGGCAGGCTGTGGCTGTCCATCACCAGGACCCTGCTGGGAGTCCCAGTCCAGGCCAGCTGCCCCTCCAGCCCTGTGCATGCTGCCCTAAGGCGGGGGTTCCCACCCTTGGTGCCTGCACAGTTGCACGGACAGCTGGGCAGCTGGGCTAGCACCAGGGTCCTCTGGAAGACAGGAGGGGTTTAAGGAATTGTGCCCCAGGGAGGAGGGGTTCCCCTCTGTCCCCAGAGCCTGTTCCTGGTCTCCAGAGTGTGTGGTTGGCCCTGGTTGTCCACTTCGTGGTTGTCCACTTCGTGGATCCTTTCCCTTCAGTGTCCAAGGTCCGGCGAGCCCATGGTGGCCTCCTGGCCACCCCATGGGCATCACACCTGGATACCAAGACACACATGCGTCCTGCATGGAGACAGCACTTCTAAAATGCAGGCGTGAACAAAGTGCAAAGCTGGGAAGCTTCCTCACCTAGGGGGGAGAGGAGGCCGGTGGGAGAGGCAGGAGCCCAAGGTCCCTGAGAGTTCCTCGCTGGCCAGGTAACCTGACACCTGTATTCCACATAATTACAAAGAAGTTCAGACTCTGAAACTCAAAGGCAAACCCACCAAGCTAACCAGCTATGACTTCTCTGTGGATGGAGGCTGGGGCACCCCGACAGCTACTGTCCGTTGACAGGGAGTGTGCCCCGGCCAGAGCTCCCAGGGAGGGCGGCTCGGGAAGATGCAAAGCCAAGCAGGATGGATGCTGAGCTGGGCCCCGTCTATAGGTCCAGCTCAAACTGCAGCTCTGGCCATGGACCCAGAGCTATGGACCCAGAGATATGGACCACAGCTATGGACCAGCACTATAGACCCAGGGCTGTAGACACAGAGCTATGGACCAGGGCTATGGACCCAGAGCTATGGATCAGGGCTATGGACCAGAGCTATGGACCCAGGACTATGGACCAGGGCTACGGACCAGAGCTATGGACCAGAGCTATGGACCCAGGGCTATGGACCAGAGCTATGGATCAGGGCTATGGACCCAGGGCTATGGATCAGGGCTATGGACCAGAGCTATGGACCCAGGGCTATGGACCCAGGGCTATGGACCCAGAGCTATGGACCAGGGCTATGGACCAGGGCTATGGACCAGGGCTATGGACCCAGGACTATGGACCAGGACTATGGACCAGAGCTATGGACCCAGGACTATGGACCAGAGCTATGGACCCAGGACTATGGACCAGGGCTATGGACCAGGGCTATGGACCAGGACTATGGACCAGGGCTACGGACCAGAGCTATGGACCCAGGACTATGGACCACAGCTATGGACCCAGGACTATGGACCAGGGCTATGGACCCAGGACTATGGACCAGAGCTATGGACCCAGGGCTATGGACCAGGGCTATGGACCAGGGCTATGGACCAGGGCTACGGACCCAGGACTATGGACCAGGACTATGGACCAGAGCTATGGACCCAGGGCTATGGACCAGGGCTATGGACCCAGGGCTATGGACCAGGGCTATGGACCAGGGCTACGGACCCAGGACTATGGACCAGAGCTATGGACCAGAGCTATGGACCCAGAGCTATGGACCAGGGCTATGGATCAGGGCTATGGACCAGAGCTATGGACCCAGGACTATGGACCAGGGCTATGGACCCAGGGCTATGGACCAGGGCTATGGACCAGGGCTATGGACCCAGGGCTATGGACCAGGGATATGGACCCAGAGCTATGGACCCAGAGCTATGGACCAGGGCTATGGACCAGGGCTATGGACCAGAGCTATGGACCCAGGGCTATGGACCAGGGATATGGACCCAGGACTATGGACCCAAGGCTATGTACCAGGGCTATGGACCCAGAGCTATGGACCCAGAGCTATGGACCAGGGCTATGGACCAGGGCTATGGACCCAGGGCTATGGACCCAGGGCTATGGACCCAGGACTATGGACCCAGAGCTATGGACCAGGGCTATGGACCAGGACTATGGACCAGAGCTATGGACCCAGGGCTATGGACCAGGGCTATGGACCCAGGACTATGGACCAGGGCTATGGACCAGGGCTATGGACCCAGGGCTATGGACCAAGGCTATGGACCCAGGACTATTGACCCAGAGCTATAGACCAGGGCTATGGACCCAGAGCTATGGACCAGGAACATGGACCCAGGGCAGCATTCCCTAGTCCATGACCCCTCAATGCAAAGGGTTGGGCTGCTGGGCAGGAGGGTAGGTGGGACCCTAGTGATGGAATCCGTGCCCCGTACAAACAGGACCCAAAGAGTTGCCTGCCTGTCCCCCAGGTGAGGACACAGCAAGAAGCTGCCGTGGAGATGGGCACAGCCCGTGGGTGACGACTCGGGTGCCAGCACCTCAGCACCTTGATCTCGGGCCTGGTTCTCCAGAGCTGTCTGCTGGACGTGAGGTTTCCCCAAAGCCCCGCTGCAGGAACTCTCCGAGGGGAGGATGGGCGGTGAGGGCTGTGGCCTCTCCAGTCCCCCCAGCCGAGTGCACTGGGTGGTGACTGTGGGCAGGTGGGGCGCGGCTGGAGGAGGGGCCGCCGCCTTTCCTGGAAGGTGCGTCTGCCCTGGGGCCTGGTCCCGCTCCTTCTCTCTGCACCCTGAGCCACAGTGAGTGGAGTGGACCTTCCCCTATGTGCTGCCCCCCGGGGACAGAGCAATGGCGTGGCTGTCTACAGACCCAGACTCTGAAACCAGGAGCCAAATACACTCCCTCTTCTAAGTTGTTCTTTTCAGGGGTTTGGCCACAGTGACCACCAAGCTGACCCCAGGGTGTGGGGGCTGCCTCTGGCTGAGGAGGGCACTGGCCGGGCCTCCTCCTCAGGCAGCTGCGTGGTGTCCCCTCTTCCAGGCTCCCTGCTGTGCCTGGCGGGCACATGACTGGGGCTTTGTTTTACTGGCTGCTTTGGTGACCAACCCAGGTGTGCACAGCCTCGCTCGTCCAGCTCTCCAGTGAGGGTGGCGGCCCCTCTCAGGACCTGCGGGTGCCGGCCGTCACTCACACTCCTCTCTGCACGCACACACGTTGTGCCTGGGCTTCTGTCTTCTTGTGTTTTAACAAAGCCGACGCCTGTCCCGCCTGCTGCTGAGATGCCCCTTTCCTCCCCTGGTGCACCCTGGAGCTGCCTCCCGAGCAGCCCTCAGCCGACAGCTGAGCTGTGGGGGAGCTCCTGAAAGTGCCTGCTGGTGCTCGGGCACCGGGAGTCACCTTCTCTGATCTCACTCTCACATTCAGGGTGCTCACCCGCCATTTCCACTCCCACGTCTGCCGTGAGCCAGCAGCCGTCACCGCTCACCAGCCGGGGTGTGGTTCTGAGTCTGCCTCACCTGGGAGCAGAGGTGCTCTGTACCACTGCAGTGTGCCCCTTCCTGCCCTGGGGCCCGGGTGCCATTTAAAGTCAGAGGGGCTGTTTGCACGGCTCCTCTTCAGCAAGCTGGTTCTTCCCCTCCCCGTTTCGGTCGGCTTCAAGTCTTTCTCTAAAGAACAGGTAAGAAGACTGGGCATACCAAGAGGCCGCCCTCGGTCATGTGATCGGCGAGCATTTTTCTCAGGTTAGTACTATTCGTGTTTCTGTCCTGACACAAAAACACAACCAGACACAGGAGAATGGCCTGGTTTTCCACCAGGTTCAGGGTTCTGCTCTGATGAAGGGACGCGCTCCCGACCTCGCGGTTATGGAACCAGCGGGTTAACATCTCCTCTAGCCGCCTGGAGGGGAGCTGTGCGGGAGGAGGGTGGCCAACAGGTGCGGGCACACCATCTACAGCCACGTGAGCAGAGGGGCTTGGCGAGAGGCTGGCCTTCACTGAGGCTGCGAGGCCAAACGCTGACACCCAGGAAAGAGGCCTGGGGGTAGGAGGGACGTCCTGAGCTTTGACACCTGCCCGGCAGGCGCCCAGCCACCTCTGGGATGGAGTGTCCTGGCTGCCGACTCAGGTCCCGGGCACCGGTGTGAGGGAAACAGGCCCTCGGAAGGGGCCCTGACCAGTGGGCGGCCATCAGATGCTCCTCCTCCTCCTCGCAGCTGGGCATTCAAGGCATCCAAGGGGCTCTGGACAAAACGAGCCGCACGGCAGAGGAGGAGGATGGTCAGCAGGCAGAGCAGGTGGCCCAGAAACCAGTGGCTCGGGATCTGAAAATCACACACATAGTTTAGTGCATGGGAGTCTAACACAGCGTAAGAGCCAGCACGTGACGGCCCAGGCCGAGGACACCAGCCAAACAATCGCAAGTTAAAGATCAGAACATTTCTCCAAAACTGCGGGAACCAGGCGGTCAGCAGCACAAACACGTCTCAGTCAAATGAACCAGCTGTGGTGGCAACCAGAGGACTCTTAGGACCAGAGACGTGAGCAAGACACGGGTGTCTCTTCTGAGGGTGCAACACAATGAGAAAATCAGTGGGAAACTGGTGGCACATTCTGCGAGGAAGGAGAGGGGAGGTGCAGGAGGATCCAAGAGTCCAGAGCAGAAGGGACACGAGCCAGCAGCTTCCACACGACCAGAGCCATCAGAGAGGCTGATGCTCCCACCTGGACGGTGCTCCCGAGACCCAGAGCACGATGACAAGGGGAGCCCAGGTCTCCCGAGAGAAGAGAGCCCCCCCCGGGGAAAGGAGACTTCTTGGGGACACTGGGTGTCTCTTCGAGGGCAGTGTCGGAGTCTGGACGCTGAGGCCAGCCCATCCTCAGCTCAGCGCCCATATGCTCATGCGCGGCCCAGACAGCAGACCAAGGATCCCGTGAAGCCTTGTTCACGTGAGTGGAACCCAGAACAGCCGTGTCCCCGAGGAGACGCTGGAGGAGCCCATCCACACAGGGAGTGGCGGGGGACAGCTGGGCACCCTGGTGTGCGGGGAGTGTGCAGAACCAGCCACTGAGCTGCAGGACGGGAAGGTCCCCAGAATGAGCGTCACAAGCATGTGCCTCCGTCTGGGGAAGCGGCTGTCACTCGCCACCCCTTCTGGAGCCCAGGGACCGCGGGAGGGGCAGGGGTGGGTGGGCTCTCACTCCGCACTGCGTAAACCTTCTCGTCATGCGGATTTTATGCTGTGAAAGGGGCAAACAGTTCTCAGCAGGTGGCTGGCTGCCCTCCCGTGGGCCTGGTCCGGGGGGTGCCTCTCCTCAGCCCCTGAAGCCACGCTGCTGCTGACGTGTCTCCTGTCCCCACTGGTCTCGAGGCCTTACTTCCTGGCACTGGGTTGACAGCCATTGCCCGGAGCGTGGCCAGGCTTTCCCTCTCCCCGTGTTTCCCCGTGGGGTCCACAGGCCCTCCAGCTGGGGTTCCAGAGGAAAGCCTTCCCAGGTCCCTGGGGAGGGCAGAGCTCTGGTCACCCTGGTGCACCCTCTCCACAGTGTCCTGAGCTCCCACACACCCTGGGGCTCTCCGGGCAGCCTGGACCTGGAGAACCCCGAGGGTGAGTGGGGGGGCTCGCTGCTGTTTCCCCGGGGGCCACCGCCTGCTGCTCCGAGGTCCCGTCTGATGAGCTCGAAGAGGCACAGGATGGGCTGAATTCTTGCAGCAGCCCAGTCACCTCACTGACGGTGGCCAAGTACCCACGCTTACTCAGACCCCTAGCCGTGCCAGGCCCCAGGGCGGTTCATGTTGGTCCCAGGGAGCAGCAGCATGTCACCTGTGGCCCAGGCAGCAGTTTGTACCTCCCAGGCTGAGCAGCCTGACCCGTGACCTCCCAGGGCTGGGGGCCACCCAAGTCCACTTCTCGGGTGTGGCGTCTCCAGACCTGTGCTCACGGCGTCCTCGTGTGGATCTGCGTTGGCAGGTGTGCAGGGAGCAGCTGTTTCCTAGGCCCTTGACTGTCTGAGGACAGATCAGCATCCTCCTGATGGCCACTGACTGCTCTGAAGAGCTGCCCGACTTCCCAGCTCCGTGCATACCTCTGAGTGTGAGGATCCTCTCTCTAGGCACAGAGGGCAGGGGTGGCAGCGTGGGGCAGCCTTCTGCAGCTGTTGGGCATTTCCCAGGGTCAGCTGCTCTTTGAGAGCCTGGGCAGGGGCCTTTGCCCTGAGAGCTCCCACTGAAGTGTGTCAGGTGCAGACTGTGGCTGTGGACGGGGCAGAATCCTGGAGTCCAGCTCTGATGGCAAGGACGGGAGCACCTGCCCACAGGACTGCTGAGAAGGGAGAGGAAAGTCGTCCCTTGTCAGTTGCAGGCTGGTGACCCGGGAAGCAGGGCTCATGTCCCTAGCCAGGGTTAGGGTCAGGGTTTGGGTTAGGGTCCGTGTGCAGCTGCCCGTCTAGGTGAAGGAGAGAGCTGGGAAGTGGGTCAGCCGGAAAGCCCGGTGTCCATAGAGGGCAGTCTAGGTCCACTGGACGGACACTGTGACCTGGATTGCACTTGTTCTCACTTGGGAGAAAAACCTGCTATAAATTTGCCATCAGCACAAAATCAGCATGTGTCTTTGTTGAGAAGGCCACACAGCAGGTGACACGCGCGGAGGGCTGCGTGCTCCTGGGGGCAGGGGCACGATGTGGCTGCAGAAGGAGCGTGTGCTGTGGAGGGGAAACAGCCCGCGGGAGGGCGGGCCTTGCTGGGTGGCCCTCACGGAGGGGCCGGTGGGGCTCGGCTGCGGCACGGCCCGTGTTTCCTGAGGGGAAGAGGCTGTGAGGCCCAGCCTCCCTGGGGCCTGGGAGGAGTCGGCTCTCTTGACTCCAGGTCCTTGAGGGGTCTCCAGACGAGGACTGTGTTGGGACCAGCTGCTGCCAGGAGTGTCACCCTATAGAAAGTGGGGGTCCTGGGAACGGACACTCTGCAGTGTCCGTGGGTGTCGTCCTCTGATTTGAAATCTGACGGGGGACCACCTGCACTTCCTGCGTTGGGGCAGGTGGTTGTGGGAAGAGAAAGGCAAAGGCCATGTTCTCATCTCGAAGGCTGTCCCTCTCCCTTGTCTTCATAGTTACAAAGTGGCTGCTGGAGTTCCAGGGGTGGGCCACAGCTCCCTTTTATCAGAGGCCTCGTGGTGGGGAATCTCATGTGGCAGCATGGTGAGAGTGGGTGCCCACTGTTGAGCCAAATGCCAGTCAGATGTTGTTGTGCCACATTTTTAGGTAAGATTCACATTGAAATCAGCAGATTTTGACCTGGGGCTCCACAGCAGGAGGCCACGGCATGGTGCACCGCCGTGTCTGCAGCAGGTGGCCAACACCAAGACAGGCTGGGGCTGGGGAGCCCAGGAAGAGCCGCTGCCCCCAGGGAGTGCCTGGGTACCCGGGGGCCAGAGAGGCAGGGGCAGCCCACGGCAGCGCTGAGAGGCAGGCATGGTCCAGGAGCCGGGAGACCCCGGCGCAGCACTGGCCAGCTGTAAGGGGGCAGGTGGAGGCTGCTGGGAGGGAGAAGCAAGAGCCCTCAGACCCCACCCGCCGCCAGGAGCCTCAAGGAGAAACTGAAGGGAAGGAAGAGGAAGGTGCCCTGGCGTGGTGCCAGACTCAGTGGGAAGCGGGAGAGGAGCCCAGGTGAGGGTGGGGGGCCGGGGCGGGGCTCCTGGTGCGCTCGCCTGGCCGCAGAGGCCCTGGGGTAAATGATAGGAATCGAGGCTTAAGAAGGCCTCCCTCCTTCATGGGTGTGCGGGACCAAGCCAGCACCTAGATCTAGCACCCAAGAGATCCAAGGCCCCCGTTCCGCAGGTCGACGGACGCCTGTGACGTGGCCCCGACCATGTGCTGGAACCCCACAAAAGGCACAGAACCGAGGGCCGTCAGGGCTGCCCCCGGGGTGGCTTTAATGTCCTTGCCAGAGTGACCTCTGCCCCTCCTGAGGGAAGGAGGAGAAGAGAAACAGCGAGAGGGCAGGAGACTGAAGGGAGTGACCTCACACAGCACAGAAGACGCACAAGCCCCAGGCACTGGCTCCCCGCAGCTGAGCGGGGTCCATGCCGGCTGGGACACACCCACAGGCAGGCCACGGGGCAGGGGCACGGGGCATCCCCAGCCCCGGGGCATGGACGGCCTGCGCTCCACCCAGCCAGAATAATGCACACACCCCGCGAAGGATGGCTCCAAGTGACCCCAAGAAAAGAGAAAATGTGACCAGTCCCTTGTTAGGCTGAGTCCAAGGAGAGACCAAAGCCCAGGTGAGAGAGCTCAGCTGTCCACGGTGGGACGGCTGGGTCACGAGAGGGTAGGCTAACCCGGGATTGATCCACTGACGGGTTAGCTGGGGGGCAACTGGCGGCGGGCTGGACATGGCTGGAGGAGGGAGGTCACTGGGGCCAGGCCCTGGGGTTGGTCATCTTGAGGGAGATGTGGAAGGGTGAGGCAGCAGGGCAGGAGGGGGTGTGAGGAGGTGGGGACAGGGCCAGACCAAAGGAGCACGGAGAGGGTCTTCTGATGAGGTCAACTTCCTGCTGGACGAACGTGCTGGTGGACACAGTGGGGACCCACTCAGACAGACACCTCCGTACTCGTGCTCCCAAGTGTGAGTCCGACAGAAAAACTAAAACAGACGTGTGGACAGAGTGGCCACCGGTCAGTAACAGAGAGGACTGCGTGGACAGGGGAGGAGACAGGGAAAGGAGGAGATTTCAGAGCCCATAAAAAGAACAGGCCAAACTGCCCCGCTGGACTCCCAGCCTGGGGCCCTTCTCCGGGAGGAGTCTGTCTCTGTCGCTGTGCAATAAACCTGTGGTGGCTTGCTGTCTCTGTCCTGCTCTTCCATTCTCTGCTGAACGTAGACACGAGCCCAGCACCCTGGGCGGTGACCCTTGTCTGTGCTGAGCAGAGCTCTCTGCCTCCTGGTGCCACCTCCCGGGCTGCTCCCTGCGCTGTCCTGTTCTGCCTCGCCCAGGCTCGGGCCATGGACTGGGGCCTCTGAAACTGAGCCAAAATAAACTCTACTTTTTTGTCACAGTGACCAAAAAGCTGACTAAGAACACCCCTATTTATTAAAGATGTTGAATTCAAAACTACAAAACTCCTCAGAAAACCTCAGGCCTGGTAACCCCGGGAGGCAGCTCACAGGATGCTCAGGAAGCAGAGAGGACAGATGCCCTCCGTCGCTGCGACTGGCCGGTGCCCCCTCTGTCCATAGCTTTCCTATTGGGAGCACGAGTACGGAGGTGTCTGTCTGAGTGGGTCCCGGCTTGTGTCCACCAGCACGTTCGTCCAGCAGGAAGCTGACCTCATCAGAAGACCCTCTTCCCGCGGGAATCCCACCAGTGTGCAGGGAAGAAACAGCTCCATCCTGGGAACTGCAGCAACAGAGGAGGCGCCATGGGTTCCTGAAAGTATCTAGTGAGACTGCCCCAAGCAGGACTCAGGGGACGTCACCTGAGACAGGAACGTGGAGCCAGCTTCCTTCCTGAGCCGGCGGGGGCTCCGCAGCTCACGGCTGCAGGGCAGGAGAGGTGCTCCCACGGCCCCGAGAGCAGGGGGAGCACCAGAGCTGGGAGACAGGAGCACGGCCGACAGCAACGCCTGCAGATGAGGAGAGGCAGTGCGTCCCAGTCGGGTGCAGAGCCCGAGCCACCGTACCAGTGTCACACAGACGGCAGCGGGCACAGATCAAGGAGGACGGCACGGATGCCAGGTGGAGGTGCACCTGCGCAGTGCCCACCGTCGGCTGGTCTGCACGGAGCAGCTCCCTCTCATGACGCTCTCGGGGGGCAAGGTCGAGCCCGGCTGCAGACACCCTGTGGTGCTCAGGAGTGGCCGAAGGGTCGAGGGACCTGGCCCTGCCCTGCCTGGCGCCACCCCTCAGCTTCCAAGAGAAACAGTGACCAAAAGATCTGACGAGGACGACTTTAGGGGAGGGAAGTTCATGGGGGCTCCTGTTCACAGGTCTCCGGGCGCGGGCAGCCAGGTCCAGTCCTCGGGGCTCCAGTGAGGCTGACCACCGTGCGGAGGAGTGTGGTGGGGAGGCAGCTCACAGGATGATCAGGAAGCAGACAGACTAAGCTCAGCTCCCCAAGCCCCTCCACTGAGGGCACGCCCCGCACCCCTCCTCCTCCAGCCACCCCCACGCGCCCTCAGCTCCCACTCAGTCGCTCCCGTCAGGGGATCGATTCGCTCGGGGGGTTAAGGCTCTCACAGCCCAGCCACTTCTCCCTGACCTTCCCCCACTGCCCCACGGTGAGCTTTGGGGACCCTCACATCCAACCACAGCATCCAAGGAGTCGGAGTGGGGCCTGTCACCTGGAGCTTCAGTGTGGGCAGAGGGGTGGGCCGTCCCTCCTCTGCGCACCGAAGAACGCCACTCAGTGGGCTGGCTGATGGCACCCCTGATGGCCGGGCCACGGGGCCTCACGTCAGCAGAAGTCAGGGCTGGCCAGCCTCGCTCCTGCCCCGAGCGGAGCCAGGCCAACTTCCACCGCCCACACCAGGCCCCGGGGGCACCGCCGGGTCTTTCCACGCACGTCCTCAGTTGTCCAGGGCTCAGGCCAGCACACAGCTGGGATCCTTGTCTCTGGGGCACCAGGAATCACGCTGCCTTCCCGGAGCTGGTGCCCCCCGGGGCCTGGTTCTCCTCCAGCCTGCCCCCAGGCTCACAGGCCCAGCCCTCTTCCTGGCAAACAGAGAGGGGGTGCCACGCCTGGCCTGTCACCCTGCACTCCTTTTCCCTCTGAGTGGCCGCTTCATGCACCAGGGCAGGACGGGAGCATCCGAGGAGGCTCTGAGCACAGGGAGTACTGAGGGCAGAGGCCACGGAGCCTACTGTGGATGGTGACTGGGGGTGTCCGTAGCCCTGCGGGAAAGGGAGCGCCCCAAGGGACTTCCTGTCCCTCAGTCAGCGCACCTGCAGCTCACGCTGTCTGCTGTGGCCTGTGACCAGGACAGACCTGGGGCTGAAGTGTGGCCTCCGAGCTCACTACGCAGCCCTGGCCCCACGAGTCTGTACTGGAGACAGGGTCTTGGGGAAGGGATCGAGGTTAAATGAGGTCGTGGGGGGACCCCACAGAGCCGTCCCTACAGAAAGAGGAAGACTCGAGCGCTCTGGGCATGGAGGGCCCAGGAAGAGGCCTCAGGAGGAGCTTCCTGGTCCTGGTCTCCAGCCCCCAGGACCGGGGGGCTCTGCTGTGAACCCCCCGCCTGCGGTGCTCGGGGGCCTCGGCCCTGGCAGGCGAAGACACAGCGACGCAGGCTGGTGGCTGAGGGCGTGGGTGGTGGCAGCGGCAGGAGGCCCCCAGCAGGCTGGAGGCACAGGTGAGCGGGTGTTTGGGGCTACCTCGTGGAGTGAGTGGCGGGCAGTGGAGCGCTCTCCACTAGAGAGGGCCAGTCCCAAGCCCCACTCATGTGGGGACCTGGGCACTGCTCTGTGCCTGTCTGTCCTCAGATGACCAGCGTCCCCTCCCTGGGACGTTGCTAGGACAGTGCATGTGCACCTGGGCTGAGGACAGGGAGGCCGGCTGTGCTGTCCAGGAGCGGGGACGACGGCCTGCTGGGTGACCCACCAAGGCTGCAGTGGCCACAGGAGCCTGTGCTGTTTGTCCCAAAGAGCAGCGTCCCCAAGAGGCAGGTGTGTGTGAGTGTGCACGTGCGTGCTGTTATGGATGTGTGTACCTGAGTTACTTGCACCTGGGTGTCAAGTGTGCACATGTGTGTCCGTGTTGATGTGTGTTGTGTGTGTGTTAATGTGTGTGCATGTGTGTGTTTATGCTGATGTGTGTCGTGTGTGTGCTAATGTGCGTGGATTGATTGTGTCATGTGTGCATGTCTGTGCATATGTGCTGATGTGTGTGGGTTGATATGTGTGTGTGCATGAGTGTGTGTGTGTGCTGCTTGCGTGTGGGTTGATGTGTGTGCATGTGTACATGTGTGTGTGCTGATGTGTGTTGTATGTGTGCTGATGTATGTTGTGTGTGTGCTGATGTGTGCGTGTTGATGTGTATGTGTGTGTCACATGTGTATGTGTTGGTGTGTGTCATGAGTGTGTGGGCTGATGTGTGCATGTTGATGTGTGTGTGTGCTGGTGTGTGTTGTGTGTGCTGATGTGTGTGTGCTAATGTGTGTTGTGTGTGCTGATGTGTGTGTGTGCCGATATGTGTGTGCATGTGCTGATGTGTGTTGTGTGTGCTGATGTGTGTGTACATGTGTGTGTGTGCTGATGTGTGTTGTGTGTGCATGTATGTGTGTGTGTGTGCTGATGTGTGTGTGTGCTGATGTGTGTTGTGTGTGCTGATGTATGTGTGTATGTGTTGATGTGTGTGCTGATGTGTGTGTATGTGCTGATGTGTGTGTGCATGTGTGTGTGCATGTGTGTGTGTGTATGTGTGTGTGTGTGTGTTGCTGGCATCCTCCCAGGAGGAGAGAGGCGTTCCGACCCTGCCGCAGCCCCAGGCTGGGTCTGGGGGTGCCGCTCCGTCCTCCAGGCCCCCTCCGGGCCGCCCCGGGGTGTCTTCCCCAGACAGGGACAGGCCAGGCGGGCGGGTGTTTGCTTCTCTGGGCAGAGGCTGCTGCGCGGTTCTAATGAGCAGCTTTCCTAAGGAGACCCGCAGCGGCAGTGGCGCGGCATCAGGTTCTGTAAACGTGTAATCGCCGTGTCAAACACAGCGCGGTATTTTCCCTGTGAAATAGAGGCGTGGGAAGCCATCGAGAGTGGGCCGGGAAACGGTGTTCCTCTGACAGAAGTTAATTCTAAACTAAGCGTTCCCTGGAAGGAAGGCGGGGGACATTTTACATGTCTGTCATCATCCTCAGAGGGCTGGAAACAAACGTGTTTCTCGGCGCTTGACACCGGCATTACTCGGTGGCCTCGGGCTATGTGCTGTTTTCCAGTTGGTGGAGTTGGGGGGAGCAGCTGCATCAGAGGAACGCGCTGCACCAGTTAATCACAGCCCGGCAGGAACCAGGGCGCTGCCCGCAGAGGCAGGGCCTGGCCCCAGAGGGCTGCAGACAAAGTCAGGACCCAGCCTGGCCCGCGGCACCTGCCACTGGCCGGGCTCCCTCAGTGCTGCTCCCAGAGCGCCCAGAGACAGTGCCAGGGAAGGGGCCCCGGGAGGTGGAAGGGCACTGCCGGCTCCCCTTTCCCAGAAATCTCTGTGTCCTCAGATCTGCTTCTTCAGAGTAGATGACCAGGACACCCAGGTGGCAGTCCCTCTGCAAGTCTGATGGTAAATGCTCCCTGTTAGTGGCGCAGGGGCTCCCAGCATGTGGAGCCTTTTGCAGAGGTGGCCTTCTAGAGGCAGGTTCTCCTGGTGCTGGGGACGGCACCCAGGGCCTCGCACATGCTCAGCCAGTGCTTCTTCTGAGCCCCGCCCCCCAGGAAGGGCTGAGCATGGCCTCTCCCAGGGCTGGACTTGGCCGGTCCTCGGCTGCTCTCCTGAGGTTTCCACCCTGGGGTTCTTGATGCAGGTCCTTTCAGGAAGAGGCTGGGCACCTTCTCCCAGGTGGGAAACTGGGCTTTGGGGAGTGAGCTCTATGAGAGTCTAACTTCCCCAACCTTCTGCCCTGATCCTGAGGACTGTGTTCCCACTCCCTGGCACTGGGGACAAACATGAGAATCTGAGGTTCAAAGTCCTGCCACAAACCACCCCTCGGGACCAGGCTCGGGCCCCGCCCGGCCCGCCTGGCTCGCCCGCCTGCACTCCTGCCCAGGCCCAGCAGGAGGCCCACTGTGGCCTGGCCCTTGCCCCCTCCAGCCACCTCCTGCACCCTAGCCGGATCTGCTGGAGCCTGTGTCAGGCAGGTGCACGGGGCTACCTGGACCCACCAGACCCCCAGTGTGACCAGAGGGTCCCAGCCCTCCTGAAATGCCCAGCAGTGACCCTGGGGAGTTTCCCACAGGAACCTTCTAGGCCTCTGCCTCCATCCCTGCACCCCCCCTTCCCAGGTCACCAGGGTCCCACTGGGTGGCCTTGACTGCTCCGCGGGGATGAGGGCTCTCCCCTCTGTCTCTGTCCCCCTCCGTCTCTCTTTACTTTCTCTCCCATGAGCCCAGCTGCGCATGACCTCTGGGTCCTGCCTCAGGCCAAGGCCAGCTCCCACTGACTTGGGAACCACTGGGGGTGTACTTGTTCTCAGTCCCAAGAGGATCACACTGAACCCCAACCAACGAGGAATGCCATGGGCACATGCCAGCAGCTCCTCGGGCTCAAGGGCAGCCCTGGCCCTCACTTCCCTCCAACAGCGTGACGCAGTACCGGGGGGAGGCAGACGGGGTGGGATGCGGGTTCCCGCCATCACCGGGCACCCCAGCCCTTCCTGGGACCCGCCGCTGCCCTCCTGCCCTCCAGGAGCTCTCCAGGGAGCCCAAGCGGGTGACGGACGCGTCCCGCTGGTGTTCTCACTCGCTCCCTGGTGCAGCAGGAGGGAGCCATGTGCCCTCGTCTGCCTCCCCCCTCAGTCTCAAGGCCCAGGACCTGTACCACGTGGCCCATCAGACGGGTGGCGGCCTCTCAGCGCGCTCAGGGGCCTCATCCCTGCCTTCACGCAGCTCTGGCCCCGCACGCCCAGTCCTCGAGCTACAAGTCAGGAAACGGGATCCAGCCCCACCGCCCTCCCGAGCCCCCAGCACGTGTCCCAGGTGGAGGCTGAGCACCGGAACGTCCTTGCCCAGCGGCGGGCAGCTGCCTCACCCAATCGGCCCCTTACCCTCAGCACTAGGAGGCTCGCCTCCGGGTTCTGCTGCCACCGACACTGGGGGTGGGGGGGCTCGGCCCATGCCCTCCGCGCTCCACGGGCACTGGTCACTGCTGCAGAGTGGCCAGGCTCAGAGGTGGTCAGGGCCTCTGCCAGGGTTCCCCACCCCCAGCACGCCGCGTCTGCCAGGGCACATGCCTGTACACACACCTCAGCGCACACACAGGGTGCCCGTGTGAGCACCCACAAGTGGTGCAGTGCACACCTGCACACACCCTCATGAGCAGGCACCAACATGCACGCACACAGGTGTGCCCAGCACGTGCACATGGCCCACAATGTCACACAAGAACACACACAAACCATGTTTGCACATGTATGCACACCTATGTGCATGCACTCCCCACATCTGTGCACACCACACTACCGAGTACATCTGCGTGTGTCCACACATGGTCTGTCCTCCTGACAAGCCCCAGTGGATCCCTGCCAGCTCCCTTGTCGGGGAATCTCTGGGGAAGTCATGAGCAGTTACCCTGACGGGAGCTCTGACCCAGCGGGCAGGAAGGGCCCCTGCTCTTTGAAAAGGCCAAGTGGACGCCCAGTCCTGCCAGGGAGCACATGCATTTCAGGGGTTTCTGAAACAAAGACTCATCCCCTGGGCTGCTGGCCACATGACCAGAGTGGCTGCCTGTCACCCCGCTGGGTGTGGGAAAGGGCCAGTAGGTGAGGCTGGATTACTTATCAATAAGGGGAATTTCCAAGCCTTTTGAAGTGGCCTCTGGGTCTGGAGGCTGTGCGCTTGGTGCCTGTTCACAGTCGACGCGTCACCTATAAATAACAGTGGTGACAGGTCCCCTGTCAGCACCCGCTGATGGACGGCTCCTTCTGCTGCCATTACAGCCTTGTGACTGTGGGAAAATTAATTTAAGTGGTAGTTAATTTCTAATGAATTCCACTCAAGCGGCTAATACGGTCCTCGGTGTTATGGTAACCTTCATGGATCATCGCATTATGTAAATAAATTCCACTTTATGCTGGTTTATTAGAAAAGAGAGTGGAGACCGGGAAGTCTGGCTAACTCTACTCACGCTCACGACCCACCCACCGTGGGCCACTCTGGTGAAGGGGGAGATCCAAGCCCCTCAGGAGTGACCAGGGAGCCTGACCTCTCCAAACTGGGCTCCAAGCCCATTCGGTATCATCCAAATCTGTGCAGTTCTCGTGTGTTCCTTCACACGCAGGGCACGCAGGAGAGCCTCACTCTGAACCTCGAGCTGACAGGGTCCAGGCAGGGCTGGTCCTGGAGCCGGCTGGGAGGAGAGGGCAGGCCAGCTCGGGGCTCAGGTCCAGGCTATGGGGAGGGCAAGTGCCACCCGGCCATGCCCCTGGGCTTCCCTGTGGAGTGCATGGGAACTGTGTGAGGCGCCTTGGAGAAGGCGCAGGGCTTCCTCTCCTTGAAGACCCACGCACTCCCCATCCAGGTCTGCGTGTGCTGAGGCTGCCCGGCTCACCACGGAGTCCAGGTGAGGGTGGACGGTCAGCCCCCTGTGGGCACCGAGGCTGTGACATAAACCTGGGTGGGGAGTGCTGGCGCCCGCAAGCCCTCCATGCTCCGCCCCTCCTGGCCACCTGTGTTGGAAGCCCCATCCTCCGCCGCCCTCGGGCCCCCCTGGCCACCCCATGAAGCCACCCAGGGCCACCCCTTCACTCAGCCTGCTGCCGCATGGCTGTTCCGGACCCTGCAGCCCTTTCCCGTCCTGGCCCCCTCCCTGGACACTTCTCTTTCCTGCTGCCAGGGCAGAAAAAACAGGGCAACTGGACAGGGTGAGGCCACCCCAGGCAGAGGATGCCATCATCACTGAGCCAAGGCAGCGGGCAGGTGACCGCACATACAGGGGCACGTGCAGGGAGTGGGGCCAGGGGGTGGGAGAGCTGCACCCTCAGGACGAGGCAGTACGGTGGCAGCCTCCCTTGGACCTGCGGGCCACCAAAGGTCCCACAGCCCCTCTGGCAGCAGTTGGGTGACCTGGGGGCTCAGAGGCAGCCGGACACTGCCACAGACTCGGACTCTGATTTCTGACACCTGAAATAGAATTTATTTATAGAAAAATAAAATTATGTTGCAAATAGAAGAAAACCAAACAAGCAGAAAAAAAAACTCCTCAAGTTCATGACAATAGACCAACCAAAACCAGTCACAGTCCCCTGCAGAGAGGGCGGGCGCTGCCTGAGGGCTGGCCTCCCTGGTGGACACCCAGCACTGGTTCCTGCCGGCCTGCGCCTGGCCAGGCAGGGCCATCTCCAGATGGATCACCCGGGGCTGGCTGACTGGGCAGGGAGGTGGCATTCAGCCTGGGCTGGTCCTGCAGAGGCCACAGCGGCATCAGAGGGGCGGACGTGCAGGTCAGCACAGTGCCCAGGGACCTGGCCAAGGTGGGGAGGCCAGAGTGAGGGGCCGTGTGGACTGAGGGCTTAGAGATGGAGCAGGGGCCAGAACACGTGACCAGGTGTGTGCCTCTGGCCCAGCACGGAGGAGAGCCACGGACACAGGCTCCTTCCTGTCCCCTCTCCCTCCAGGGCTGTTTCTCTGATGCTGCAGGCACAGAGGGTGTGTTCCTGGAAGACCCTCCCAGGCCCCATGGGGGTCTGTCCTGTTGGCACTGGTCCGCCCCCTACGCATCCCCCAGGACCCAGTGCGGCATCGAGGAGCCAGGGGCTTCCGGGAGGCTCTGAGGTGCAGCCTTGGCCTCACCAAAGCCTCGGCGCTGCCCGTGGAGGCCAGCTCAACCTGTCTCCCTCCTCTCTGTGGGCCAGGTGGGGCCTGTCAACTTGGGGGTTGGCTGCCCGCATCCTGGAGCTGTTTCATGAAGCAGGAGTCTGCCTGCACCCTCCCCCGCCCTGTGGGGGACCGGCTCTGCGGCACCTCTCCAGACGCCCTGGATTGTCCTGCACGCTCCCCTCGTCCCCAGCCTGGAGCTGGAGACCAGGACTCCAGTGTGACTTCTCCCTGGGCCCAGGCAACCTCCTCCCCTGGAGACTTCAGGAGGCTGCCTGCTGGCCTCCACTTCCCCGGGACGGTCCCCACATCCCTGGGTGCAGCCCCAGTGGGAAAAGGAGCCTCGGGGCTCCAGGGCTGCACCAGGCTGTGGCTGGGGCCTGAGGGTCCTGCCTCCTCCACGGGACGGCTCCACCCTCTCCACCTGCAGGAGCTCAGCACAGCAAGAGGCCTCGGGAGAACTGGGGGCAGGAAAAGCCACTGATGACACAGAGGAGGAGGAATCCAGAGGCCTCGTTAGCCACTGAGAGGCAGAGAGAGGAGAGGGGAGGCAGAAGGCGGCCTTGGCCTCGGGCCGCGTTCCTCATCCATAGGGACACCTTCAAACTGCGACGTGCTGCCGGCTTTGGGCCAGGACAGGGCCACGTTCTTGGGGAGTCAGGATGGCGCTGCCAGGGAAGCCACCAGAGAGCCTGCGGACTCCGGACTCCAGCAACGAGCCAGACGCCCAAGCCGAGGGCAGACCTGCCTCGCAACGACCGACCCGGAGCTCAGATCAGACTCGGAGGCACCAGGAGCGGAAGCCAGGGACACTCCCAGTGCCAGGGCCGCTGGGCTCACCGTGACGCACAGAGCTTCACAGCCGAGTTTGTCCAGAAGCTCCCGGAGAGGCTACGGTGTCCTGACACTGCAGGGGGCGACTGCTAGCCGAGCCACAGAGCTGCCTCCCCCAGGGGGCTTTTCTCCTCCTTCCTTCACTGGAGGGTGAATCCAGAACTGCTTGAAAGGTTGAGAGGGACGAGGGGCAGCTGCTGTGTGTTTGTCCTCCAGCCCTTCCGTGTTTGAATGCTGACAATACTGAGTGTGATAGCTGGAGCTCCAGCCACCATCTTGTGCCATAAGGTCATCAAGAAGATGGGAACCAGGCACCCGGAAGGCTGACAAGAGAGGACAGAAAGAGAGCAGGAAACCCAAACCTCAGCACCTAGTGATGGCTGTCCTCCACGTAAGCTGACAATGTGCTGCACATCTGGGTTAGCTCTGGGTCAGCACATCTGGGGCTTCCAGCCCTCTTTGGCAGTGGGTGGATGTCACCTATGGCTGACTGCACGTCCTTGGTGATCAGGCAGGATTTGATGCAGGAATCTGCACACAAGCCACGTGCCTGGCCCAGCCCCTGACCCGAGGGAATTGGAGAGTGTTTATTTGGTGGGACGGATGGATAAAGAGTCACAGAGTCTGACTCACCTGCTCAGGACACGGGTCGACCTAGCTGTGAGTGATGTCCACAGTGGTGCCTGTCGCTCTGCACCTCTTGCTGTGCCTCCCTCCTTGATTCATACCCAAGCCACACCTGGGCTTCAGGTGTCGCCTCCCACATGGGTCGTGAGCACCCCAAGCCTGGTCCTGAGACGGGCGAGTTAATACAGGCAACCTCACTCCCATTTCCTAGTTGAGAAACAGGGGCCCAGGGAGGTAAAGCCACCTGCCTTGATGTGGTGGGTGACTTTGTCTCCAAGGGCACCTGGCAGTGTCCGGGGACGTTTGGTGAGCACACGGAGGGAGGGTGCCGTGGATGTCCTGTGGGGAGCCCAGGATGCTGAGCAACACCTGCTGTTCCATGTGTTGGAAACACTCCCAGACTCTTACACTCTACTTGGAGGTGGGGCTCTGGGAGGTTATGAGGGTGGGGTCCCTGGTGGCTTTGGTGGCTTTATAAGACGAGGAGAGACCTGTGCTCCCAGGGCTGCTGTCTCCCCATGTGGTGCCAGCCACATTGACGCAGCAGGAGGCCTCGCCAGGTGCTGGTTCTGTGCACTTGGAACCACCAGGCCCAGGAACCATGAGCCACACACACTTCTGTTCCTTATCAGTTACCTGGCCTCAGTGACTTTGTTATAACAACAAGAAACAGGCCAAGACATACCCACAGTGCACAGGATGCCCCGGCAGAGAATGTCCAGCCCCAGATGCGCCTGGTGCTGGGCTGGCAAGTGGCAGGGAGCTACTTCACCGCTGCGCTGGGACTGAAGCCTGGATGTGAGTCGCTGGCCTCAACACAGCTCAGTCCAAACAAAGCCTGTCTAGTGGTGGCCTCGTGAGGCTGGGCTTCACTTGTAGGCAGCCTGGGTGGGCCAAGCATACCTGATGCAATGGGGAGAAAACCAAAAGGTTTTGACTCAGGCTCAATTATCAGAAATCCAGCTTTGGTCATGGGAGGAGATGTTCCACAGAAGTGCACCCTCTTTGTTTCTTCGTAGACTCCTGTGGTTTACTGTGGCTGGGCATGTGTTTGTGCAACTCCTCGAGGCCGTGCCTATGCATGCCCAAATTTCCACAGCACCCAGGCCTGAAGCTACAGGTAAGCAAGGATAGTCAGGTTTCCCTCCATAGCATGATGCATGTGGGAAACGGGCTCCGGTCATGCAGGACACTGCTCAGTTCCCAGCCTGTGCACCCAGCCTTGGCCCTCTGCAGTGCTGCCCCCATGGACCCTATCCACCACCATCCTTCAGGTTCTAGCTGAATGTCACCCTTCACAGGGCCTCAGACTTCAAGGAGGCCAGGCCCTCTGCCTTCAAGACTCTGTATGGTCCACTTGTAACCCTCATGTTCCATTGTCCCCTCAACTGACCTGCTCCAGCCCTGCCTAGATGGAAGGACAGCCAGAGCAGGAGCCCCTCTCTCCTCCACCTCCACGGGCCTGTGCTGAGGACACGCCACAGCATCAGTGACACCAGGCAGCGATGGAGGCAGGGAGGCCACGTGGCCTCCATGAGACACAACACTGAGAAAGGAAAGGTCATTGGCTGGAGGTCCTACAGCCCACTGAGGGAACTGTGGCAGCTCTGCCAACACATTACACACCCTCCCTACAGTGACTGGGTGTGCATGCGTATGTGTGCATGGGCATGTTGTGCCTGTGTGCACAAAGCACACACAGCTGCATGCACACATGTGCTCACATCCACGTGCTCATGCCCACACACAACATGCACATGTGCCCCACACACAGGTGCTCATGTCCACACACAGCTGAATGCACACACGTTCATGTTCATGCCCATACAGCTGCATGCACACATGTGCTCACATCCACGTGCTCATGTCCACACAGCTGCACACACATGTGCCCACACACAGCTGCATGCACATATGTGCCCATGCCCACACAGCTGCATGCACACATGTTCACTCTCATGCCAACATAGATGTGTGTACATGTCCATGCTCACACAGCCGTATGCACACACATGCTCGTGCACACGTGAACACATATACTACACACACACACAATCATGCACACATGCTTGAGGAAAGCCCTCTCACGGAGGAGGAATTCCCAGTTCTGGTGAACAGTTTGTGACATTCTCCTTGTGGAAAGAAGCTTCTCAGACTTTGGAGGCCCCACAGGACACATGCCTTGATGTGTCCACAGCTCCTCATGAAGGCCAGCTGGGTGGTGCTCCCTTCTGCAGAGCAGAGCTGTTCCCTTTGGTGATAATGTCCACCCCTCCCAATCCAGCTGGGCAGACTCCAGACACCAAGAGCTGCAGCTCTCAGAGCCTTCTGCCCACCAACCCCTATGTGGGGAGGGCGAGCCATCCCAAGCAGAGCTCATGCCAAGATAGGCTTCGTCCTCTTCTGGACAGGACTGGGGCTGCTGTGGCCACGGCTCCCCTCTGGGGCCCCCAGGGCCTCCAGACCTGCTGCTGACTCGGACTCGGGGGTTTCTTCTACAAGGCAGGCTTCTTGCATATCTTTCCCACCCCTCAATTTTGGAAAACCCTTTTCTGGTAGGATAAGGAGGTCCACCCAATCCCAGCGGACAGGTACAGGTAGAAGTCCACTTACATCTCACATCTGCAGTGGGCTGAATTGTGCCCCAAATGCACGTTAACTTCCCAACCCCAGTGCCTCAGAGAAGGCCTGGATTTGGAGTTGGGATCTTTAGAGAGGTCATTTGGTTCAATGAAGTCATTAGTGTGGCCCTAGTCCACTCTGACTGGGGTCCTCAGAAGATCAGGACACAGATACACAGAGCGATGACCATGGGGGGACATGGGGGAGACAGTGTCCACACACCAATGGGAGAGGCTACAGGAACTAGCCTGGCCACGTCATCAGCTGGACCTCTGAATCTAGCCTCATGGGCGAGGGCACACCTGGGGACCTAACTTTCCAAGTGCCATGCTGCAGCAGCTGGTGCAGACCAAGCCAGCATTCCACCAGTGAAATACATGACACAGCTGCCCACGCATGCTCTCCTGCTGACTTAGGTGTGGGGTTAGCCCAACTTACCACTGACCAGGGCAGGCTGGCTTTATCCCTGCTCCCCATGGGTGTCGCCACCTCCAGCCAGGGTAGCCTGGTTGGGCTTACCAGGACTGCCTGAGCTGAGAACTCAGCAAAATGACCCTGGGGATTTGGAGGCCAAGTTGTAGGAAGCGTGGCTTCATCTGTCTGGATCTACTGGACGCTCACTCTTGGGAAGCAGACTGGGATGGCCAGTCTGCTGTGCTGAGCGGCCCACACGGCTCAGCATTCTGTGAGAAGAGCCTGAGTTGTCACAGCACAATGCTGGAGACACCCAGAGGTGGCCCTGCAGATCAGACAAACCACCCAGTGGGGTCCTTCCCCAAGACCCTCAAGAGTGGGCAATGAAACAGCTGACTCAGAAGCCCTGGAGTGGCTTGTGTGCCTGATAGGTGATGTGAACTCACCCTTTCTTCCAGGAGGTCCCAAGTATTGTCACACAGACTCAGAATTCCTGCCTCACCCCCAAGCCTGTCTGCACAGCGCCCACCCGGCCGGATAGAGTTCAGAGGGTGAGGAATTCAGCCATTGGAAAGGCTTACTTACTTTTATTGAAAAACAATTGTACTGGAAAACCTTGGGAATAAAAGTTGCCGCTTATTCTGTTACTAATAAAACCACACACAAACTCCACACCTGCATTCCACCACGCCAGCTCCAAGGTGGCAGTCCACCTTTCTCACCCACTTCGAGAGGGAGCTGAAGCACAGAGCCAAGGTCACACCACGGGCAATGGCAGAGCTGGGATTTGGCCTATGCTCAGACCTCTGTGCACCATCATTTCAAATGGGAGAGCTGGGCATCAGAGTGGATGTGCAGGAGTGGCCATGATGAAAGGGCTCCAGCAGCCCAGGGACAGGGAGGTCCCACCAGTCCCTTCAGTTGCCTTGTCTGTCCACTTTGGACCAGGCTCCTGGTCACTCCCCAGGCAGACAGAGCTGCCATTGTCTCCAGTAGGTGCTGGCCGGGCTGCCCATGACAGGTGACCTGGACCCCGGGGAATAACTACACTATTCATCTGTCTGTACCAGGTCCTCTCCCCATAAGATGCCAGGCTCTGCTTATGACACTATCCATTTTCCCTCCTATGGCCTAGCACCCCCAAACCAAAACTCTGCTGCTTCTGGAGTCTCCTAGCCATCTCCAGGTTCACGTGTGTGCATGGACTAGTGCCAGTCACACCAACCGCCTAGGTCTGGGCATGCTCCTTTCTCTCCCCCTTAAACGCTCATCACTGCCAAGATCCCTCTCCTCAGTGCCTGATTACCACTGGTGCTTGGGCTCCACCAGAAGCATCCCTCCCCACTTCCCTGAGCATCAGAGGCCCAGGGCACAGGCACTTCACAGGGGTGACCTTGGGAAATGACACCTGGTATTTGAAACTCTGTCATTTATTGTCATCACCCACTGTCAAAGTTCCTGAATTTCTGACGCGGGGGCAGCTGGTACTCCAGCAACAGTCTCCACATTCCCTACCCTGGGGAACCGGGTCCACAGCTCCCTGTATTGGACTCGTGGGCCCACACACGTTCTCTGTAGTTTAGAACCAGCCAGTAATTGTGCCAAACGAAGGTTCACTGTATTCATGAGACTCATCTCTGAGACTCACAGCACATGAAGAGCCAGGACACAAAAGGGCCTCGTTTCCCAAGAATCCTGCTTCAGCTTTTCAACACTGACAAACGGCAGCTCTCCAAAATGCCAGAGCATAATGCTTCCTTCAGATCCTCTGCAAAGACACCAGGGTACGGTTTTGCTTCTCATCTCCTTTAGCAAAGCATCCACTACCACTTTCTGAAAGCATCGACTTGCTGACATGGGGCATTTCTGCTTTGCCTCAGACCAAGAAGGACAGACTTAACTGCTACCCCAAAGGCATTTGCAGTAAACGGATTAAGTGTCCTTTAGCTAGAAGTTGCCCACATGTCTTTCAGCCGGGTCCTTGGGATGGGACTGCTGTCCCCGGGGCTTGTAAGACACAGGCCAGAGCTCCGCCCCAGGAAGCGCCTTCGGACTCCAGGGGTCTTCCACCCTCTAGTCCGTGCGCAAACACTCCAAGGCGGAGGGAGGAAGGCAATTCGCTTCGCACCTGGGGCTCTGGCCTGACTAGGTGTGGGCTGATACAAAGGGCTGCCGGCCCTAAGGTCAAGAGAGGTCAGAACACGGGCTGTTAACATTTATTTCCTCTGATAAGGCACGTTCCCGAGGTCGCGTCGGTCGGTCGCCCGCGCAGAGGCCGAGGGCTCCGCTACATCTGCCGCTGCTTGTGCCTGGGGTGGGTCTTGCAGTAGACGAACCAGCGCCCGCGCCGCTTCACCAGGTAGCAGTCCTTGCAGCGCTTCTTGAGCACAGCCTTGGTCTTGAAGCCCGCCGCGGGCTGCGGGAGCGGCGGGAGCGGCACGGTGCCCGCCCGCACGGCGCCCGCCCGCACCGCGCCCGCGAGGCCGGACAGCAGGGACGCGCACGAGGCGGACGCCGCGGCGCAAGGGCTCAGGAGTCGGAGCGAGCCCGCGACGGTCGCCAGCACGCGCCTCGCCAGTAGCGCGGCCATGCCTCGTCCCGGCCTGTGGGAGAAAACCAGTCAGCGCCCGCGCCGCGCCCCCGCCCCACCCGCTGCCCACCCGGGGAAACAGAGGCGCCCGGAACCCCGGACCCTGACCTGGGAAGGAACCGTCCGTCCGCACCACCACCCGCTCTTCCGCTCCTGCGCCTGCGCAGGCGCCTGCTCAGTGGCGCGGGACGCTACCGCCCGGAAGTAAGATGGAGGCGAGTCTCCTGCCCCTCCCCACCCTCCACCAGGCGCAGAGCTAAAGGCACATGCGCACTAGGCTAGCCGGGCGTTGCGCACCGGGCTCCCGCGAACCATTCCGGTCGGCTACTTGTGTGCCTTGGGCGAAAATGCAGAAGTGGGAGTGAAACTGCATATTCACAATGAAAAAGAAATTACAACCACTTAGACATAGGAAAAACTGACAAACCAGTGTCTAAACATATGTGAAAGATAACGTTCTATAAGTGACATCCTGGCAGAAATATGAAGGGGTTCATAGAGGCGAGTGGATATAGACAGTGCCCCTAATTGATCACGAATAAACTGTTTATCTCCAACATTATGAAAAGCCCCAAACACGTAATAAAATAGTGCAACAAATTTTAGAGTGAACACCTAGATTGTCCAGTTAGCTCTCTGAATATTTGTTTTCAGGTATCTATAAGTGAATTCATCCATCTCACTTTTTACGTATAGCGAAGTGAGTCTTATCAGGCTGGCACTTGTTCTCCGCCAGTTCACAAGGCTAATCCGGCAGCCCACCTTTGTACCTCACCAGGTGAGCACCAGGATCCTGGAGTTTTATTAGCTTTGAGACAATTCTGCCTCTGAGCATGGCATTTGTTGGACCACCTTTTCTTTTTCTGAAGGCTTTTATGCGCATTGTTTCTTATCGACTTTTCTTCCTCTTTATCATTTCCCAATACCTTCCAGCAATATGTAGGCGTTTTTTCTTGGAGTCACCTGGTCCTCAGACTCTGGCGGCAGCTACCAGTGCATCAAACCAGAATCCAGACTGTGGCACGCCCGGATGGATACATGTAATCTTCTGTTAACTCCTTAGGGAATTAGCACCTCAACCCCACTCCTGTTTTTCCTGTAAATTCAGGGCCCCACCTTAATCTTGTCCCTATGATGTTCGAGCTTGCTCGTTCTACGGGCTGGCCCCTGTGTGACTTTAACCCTTGGAAAAGTCTATGAAAAAGGTTTACGTTAGAGGACGAAGCCTGAGGGGCGAAACAGCCCATACCAGGTTTGGAGGCCAGAGTTTTGTACCCTGTCTTAGGCATTTCTCAAGCCTGTGTTTTTGCATGCTAGATAAAATCGACTGTAGTTTTACTGGTAGCTTTTATTAGGTCTCTGTTGCAGAAACCCACGAACTGGGCTGCCTCCTTACCAGGAACGCTGCATGTTTTGCCAGGGGGATGCACTTCCATTTTCTTCCGCTAAGCACTGATGTCTACCAAAAATGCCGATACTTAAACTTCTCATGATCATCGATGTCATGAGAATACAAGCAGTGCATCTTCAGTTTCCACCCTCCTCTGCCTTTTCCCAAGTAAGAGTCGCTGGGCATTACTAACTGCGGAACACCTGCGTCCTCAAAGAGCTCCGCCTCAACTGAGCGCAGTCCCAGCCCTCCCAGACGGCCAAGCGCACGCGCACCTCTTGGGGTGAAGTCCCGGGAGCACAGGCCCCCGCCGGAAGCCAGGCGCATGCGCGGCCCTCGGAGCGACGGCGCGCCGGGTCAAGGGTCACAGGCAAGATGGCGGCGGCAGTGACCTTCCGCCAGCTGCTGTGGCTGCCCCGGGTGGCCCGGAGTTTCGGCGTGCGGGTGTCGCCGACAGGGGAGAAGGTCACGCACACCGGCCAGGTAATGGTTGGTCCGCGGCTCGGCGGGGAACGGCATGGTGGGCTCGCGGGAGGCAGCGGGCAGACAGCGTCGGGGGTCGCACAGACACCGACGGACGCTCGTGCACTCTTGTGCTGCCCCGCGCAGCTGACACGCTGGTGCACGCTCGTGCTGCCCCGCGCAGCTGACACGCTGTGCACGCTCGTGCTGCCCCGCGCAGCTGACACGCTCGTGCACGCTTGTGCTGCCCCGCTCACTGACACGCTCGTGCACACTAGTGTTCGTAAGCGCGCGCACCGACGGGACGGTGGGTGTCTCAGCCCTCCTGGGCCGCTCCTGGGCTACCTTCAGGAGCTGTCCGATGGGCAGCTCTGCCCGCTGTCTAGGGCAGACATCCTTTTGGAAGTCTGTAACCGCCAGTTCTTTTGGTCAAATTTCTTAATGCTGCTTAGTATTAAATCGAGGGTGTTGCTAACTCGAGGAGTCTGATGTAGCGTAAAGCCCAGAATGGCGCTCCACTACGATGGTGAACCAACAGATGACCCTGTATACTTGTCTTTAGTATTTAGAGGAGGAAATGAAGCCGTTTGCCATATGTGAAAAGAAGGTTGGGGGTCCTTCCCGAGTCAGGGTTGTCTCTTCTCTGCAGGTCACCTTCCTGCTGGCCAGCTCCCCTAGGCTTTCCACCTGCCTTCAGAATCTTTCTGGCACAGTACACTTCTTGGGCGTTGGGTTCAACCTCAGAGGCCTAAATGCCAGGGAAATGCACTTCCCTGAAACATTGTCATTGATGTTCAGTGACCACTTTCAGAATTGGACTGTGAAATCACAGATGGTCTTTTTCTTTCAGGTTTATGATGATAAAGACTACAGGAAAATTCGGTTTGTAGGTCGCCAGAAAGAGGTGAGTGAAAGATCTAGTTAAGACAGGTAAGCATTCAAAAAGCTTATGTGGGGGGAGCATGCCTAATCCAAAAATCTGGAGCACCCCAAAATCTGAGACATTTTGAGCACCAACATGGTTCTACCAGTGGAGAAATCCCCCTTTGACCTAATTTTTTGACTTTTCAGTTTGTGTATGGGGGGGCAGGCACAGGGATCCAGGGCCATGGACACTACTAGGCAAGCTCTCTACCAGTGAGCTTGGCCTCTAAGAGTAATTTTATAGATCACTTTTGGGTTTTAGAAAAACTGAACAGAGCACAGAGTCCTAAACACCTCTGTCCCTCGCCGTCTCTGCTGTTGCTCACATCTATCTTGTGTTGGCGTGGACCTTTGTTATAGTTGGTGAACCGATTTTGGAACTGATGTCTGACTTGTACCCACAGATTACAGAGGGGTCGCTCCTAATGTATGCACTCTCTGGGTTTGACAGATGTGCACTGCCGGGGACCCACCATTGCAGGAGCACACAGGGGTTTTCCTGCCCAGCACATCTCTGCGCCTGCCTGTTCATCCTCTATACCCAGCCTCTGGCAACCCCTGATCTCACTATCTCTAGTTTCATTGGTAGTATTTTAACAAATAAGATGAAGCTGGACTTAATCTGAAGACCAAGAGTAACAGAACACTGGGTGTTGAGCTGGCCTTTGCAGGAGAGAATGGGAAGCACCTCCCCATGGGGCTAGTGCAGTCTTGAGCTGCCATGGCTGCAGAGTGCCTGTATAGGGCCCCACGGTCCCAGTTTGTGGCAGCTCTTATTGAGAGGAGGCTGCAGATATGCCACAGAATGAGGCACGCCCCGCCCCCACAAGAAAGGGAACAGAAGTAAGGCCTGATGTGGTCCTGGAGTTGGTGGTGCCCTGGGCCCCTGGAAAGGTGGATGCCCGGCTGCAGGTTCTTCTGCTGCCGTTACTGGGTTGTCAGACATGCACTGTTGATAGCAGGTATCCCTCTCCTGCACTGGTGGTACTCTGAGGCCTGCAGTGGGAAGTGGTGTGAAGGGGACATCTGGGACTGGAGGTAGTGGGGACTGGCCAGAGTGCATTGGTGTGTTTGCTTACAAGCTCGGGTGCTAGGTTGTCCTGGCTGGCTGCATTCAGAGCCATGCTCCCACCAGTGAGTTTTCTAACACAGTGAGTCTTGGTTACTCATCTCCTGGGGCGTGGGTACCTGGTGCCTGAGACAGGGATGGGCTGGGAGCAGCTGCCCCAGGAAGCACTGGGAAGAGAGCACCTTGCTGTGCGGCTGCTCTCCTTACAGCTGGAGGGCAGGCTCATTTTCAGTGTTTGAAGGTAAGCAATTAGGCAGAAGCTGCAGAACACCAGGAGACTGGGTCCTTCAGCCAGCCTCCCTCCCCGTGGGATGGGCTCCCTCCTAAGTCTGCACCCAGGCAACCCACATTGGACCTCTGTAGCCAGGTGGAGATGGGTTCTGGGCACTGTTGTGACCTCCATAGCCTGGGGCTGGCCGGGATGTCAGCAGAGACCCTGTGGCCTCACCTGCCCAGCCCCTCGCTGCTTTTCAATGGCACTTTAAGGTGCAAGCCATCACTGATTTTAGGGAGCCTGCAGGTGGTGCTCACAGGTTCTCCATGTGAGGTGAACAGATCCTTCTGAGAAGAGTGTGTGCAGCTTAGGCTGGTGGACAGTCAACTGCAAGCCGTGCTGGAGAGGAAGCTGCCAGTGTGTGGTGTGGAAGCACATCAGGGGCCCAGAGAGGAGCCAGCAAGTGCCGTCAAGGCAGCCGCTGCAGGGAACCCGGGACCCGCCATTCCATGCCTAACTGGACCCACGGGAACTGAAGCCGGGGCCGCAGGCACGTGGGATCTGCACAGCTGTGTTCACGTAGCGCTGTTCACCGTGGAGAAGATGTGGAGGCCATGCAGGCCTCCTTCCACAGGACAGGGGATGGGAACATGGTGCATGCACAGTGGGACGCTGTCCAGACCTAAGAGGGAAGGGACGGGGGTTGTGATGTAGTTGCCTGAACCTTGATGACAGGGTGGGAAGTGTTGGGGGCTTCGTGGTGCTGCAGTGGGTTACAGGGACAGGTGAGCAGGGGTCATGATTGTACGACTTTGTGAAATGCTTACAGCCATCTCAGCACTCAGAGGGCTTTAAGATGCTGGTGTTGATGTGTCTTTTGCCATCTTAGGGAAAGAAGATGAAGCCGGGGCCGCAGGCACGTGGCTGTGATCCCAGCTGCTCGGGAGGCTGAGGTGTGAGGCCAGCTGGCAACACAGTGTGACATGATAAAGAGAGAAAGAAATTGGGGAGAAGGTGACCTCAGGCCCCTGTGGAGACTGACTGGGTCCCTTTCAGGGGCTCAGCAGCAGTGCTCACTCCACCCTGTTTGTCACAGACCACTCAGGCAGGAAAGGGATTTCATGCTGATGCTGTACCAGGGTGGGAAATTGTCACTTGTCACCAGGGTGGGGCAGCTCCTGGGCCAGGGCATAGAAGACATGAATAGTGAGTCCTCTTGAGGAATACGAATCACAGGCCTGCCATCTTGGCCAGGGCTGTTTGCCCCCCAGGACCCAGAGAAAATGTTCAAACCGTTAGTCACCCAGGTTCAGATGTGGTGGCTTCTCTGCGAGGCAGCCGCAAGATCAGCCCTGACTCTGTTGTGAGTAATAGCAAATCCCGGTGGTCCGTTTCCAGGACACAGGGTTTAGCTTTAAAGGTAAAATGACCAGGATGGAAGAAAGGCGGCTGAAGGGGCGGACCCACAGGAAAGTTACAGCCCCAACAGAGGCGGTGGGAGGAAGGGCCTCCTGATCAACACAGACGGACTGTACAGGCCAAAGGCCCTCAGCCCAGGGGACCTGCCTGCCACAAGAGAACGGGGCGGGGGCACCTAACAGTGTATTTCTTTAACTCACCCAGTAGAAGGCAATAAAACCTGGCTGACAAGGGGAGATTGTGTACCACAGTGCTCAGCCCAAGAGGAACCAAGAGAGAAAACACCACTTGTACCCAATCTGGGGCTTGGGGTTTGAATTGTGTCTGCATGCCCAGATCAGAGGAAGGGTTGTCATTTCCAGGGTGGCAGTGACCAGCTGTGAGTCTGTCCACAGATGGTCTCACAGGACCCGGCGGTGCCCTGCCGCTCCCGTCCGCTCCCCTTGGAAGAGCAGGGGGGGCCCCGAGGCAGCGTGGTGCAGGCTGGCGTGTTGACTGCGTTTGCATCGTACTCCTGCATGGAGCTGAGTTCTGGGGAGCAGCTGCTAATAATGGGAGGTCAGGGTCGCCCTGGGCTGCGCAGTAAGTGACAGGAGGGCAGTCTCGTGTGTCAGCAGCAGCCCGGCGTCAGCTGCCCTTCCCGCAGGAGACCTGGGTCTCTGCGTGCTGGGGGCCTGGGGGTTTGTTAGTGTGGCCTCTGACATGTTGTCCCATGTTACTGCACCGCAAGGCTTCACTCCCTTGGTTCTTACAGGCCTGCCGCAAGGTGCTGGTGTCGTGGCCGAGGGGCCTGTAGCGCCACAGTGGAGGCCGGCCGCTGCTGGGCCCTGCTGTGGGCTTCGGGCACCGTCATTTCTGGTGACTTCTCTGTTTCCAGAGAGCTCCGAGAGGCTGCACTCGGTGGTAGCCTGTAACTGACAAGTCTTCCTAGAAACACCAACCCTTCTGGAAGGCCATGTTTCCATGAGCTTTGGTGAGAGGCCCTGGGCGTTGCCTCTCTGCGGCCAGCCTCTGCCAGCAGTGGTACAAGACTCCTCAGCCCTGGCCGGGTAGTTCTGGACACAGCTGCCTACCTGTGTCGTGAGCTTCTGGGCTTGTTTTCAGCCCCGCCCCTGTACTGGCGAGGGTCTGTCTGCCTGGTGTAGTCCAGAATGTGCAGGTGGGAGTTGGGGCTGCAGGGGTGGAGGCCAGCATGCCCCTGGACTGCCAGGACCCTGTTGGACTGCAGCTCTCACCCGATTGGAAACAGCAAGGTTGTTTACCCAGCCAGCCTTGCAGAGTGACCTGGGGCAGTCTGTTGACCTTATGTCGGGCTCCAAGCTCCTGTGGGCCTAATGGCTTATGGGAAGGGCGGGACGCTGCGTCGTGCAGTGTGTCCCCTGTGGTATGCAGCAGCTGTGGAACCTCTGGCCTCCTAAGCTGGCTTTTGTGGAAGTGCTCTGGAAAAGGGAAAATCTCCTGCTTGCAGCAGGCCTGGTGACTCATGAAGGAACAAGGGTGGATTCAGGGGGGCTTGGGGTGGGCGGAGCACTGTGTGGTGGGCTTCTTACCGCTAAGGCTCTGCTTCTTGCAGTGAGAATGCCTGTCTTCTGGCTGTTCCAGCTGGTGACTGAGGCAGTTAAGTCAGGGATGGACACTCCTGGAGGTCAGCCCCACCTGGGTTTCTGGATTTGCCACCGGGGGCATCAGGAGGTGCTGCTCACCAAGCCAGGGTGTTGGATTCCTTTGTAAAAAGCCACTGTGAAGCGGAGCAGTAGAGCAGTTCTTTCTTCCCAGGCTCTCGGGTTTCTGCCAGATGGTGCATACTAGTCTGCAGGTATTCTGACCATGGAAATAGACAGGGAAGCGTCCCCCAGTGAGCAAACTCTTGGGGGCAACTGGCACCCTGATTCCCACGATTGGAATGCCCAGCAGTTTCCCCCTGAGGCTATTAAGATAACTATGCGGGTGCACTACCTGGTTTCCATAGTAACGTCCTTGGGTGTGAGAGGCTCTGTTTGTATTAACCTGGACCTGATCTCAGTTGGCCCTCAGGGTGTAGTCACGGTGAAGAGTAATCTGTGGCCTTTTTTGAGTGAATAAGCTGGGCAGGAGGGAGGAGCGGACACTTCCTCTTCTTCACCTCTTTACTCCTCTCCGCTCCGGTCGGTCTGCCCACTTGTACCCCGTGTCTGTCTGCCCTTTCGTGCGTCTCCTCACAGGGGTTCGTTACACTAGTCTGGTAGGCGATGCGGTGGACGAGGAGACCAGGACTCGCCAGCAGACACAGGAGGCCCTGAGAAAGGTCTCTGCCGTGGTTCCGAGCCACTGCTGAGGGCTGGTCCCCGAGGCACGGAGTAGATTTGGACAGGCGAGGGCCCTTTTCTTGTGCACACGTTTCGGCTTTGTCCGGGGTGTCTGGCTAAGTTAACGGGTCAGCTTGACGCATGCCCAGTCCCCTCGCAGTAGGCTTTTTCCTGCAGTTGGACAAGTCACTACTAGAATGCGCCTGGAGAAGGGGCATGCCGGAGTCCTGGTGACACGCTGGAAGTCAGGACCTGGGTGTGTGGTGGGACAGTCACAGCCTGATTTGATAAAGGTCTGATGTTCCATGATGAAGAACTTTAAAATACACAGGAAAAGGCACCGGAGTCCTGTGGAAATGGGCGGCAGACCTGGACTTGCCGGAGCTCTCAGCTGCCCCGACGGAGAGCAGCACCACCCAGAGCTGCTCTGAGGTGCCCCAGAGGCGGGGCTGAGCCCCGCCGGCGTCTGACAGTTCTGTGTGCTGTTCATCCTCAGGCCGTAGGGGCCCACTGCCCGGTGCTCCCCGAGGACACACTTCCTGTGGTGCACACCTGTGTGCGGGGCTGCTCATGCAGTGCCGTTAAGGGAGAAGCATGGAGAGCGCGAAGTCAGCGGCCGCACACAGGGCACGTTGGGCACTGTTATGGAAGGGGGCTCTGGGGAAGGGGACTGCTTTCCAGGAAGTGCTGGTTGGTGGCTGCATGCAGCATTTTGTGATGCAGAAGGAGGCGGCGGGCGGCAGGAGCCCCATGTGTGCAGGTCAGGACCTGCTGTGGACGCTCCCCCACCTGGTGAGGAGCAGCAGGCTCCCTGCCAGGCTGGGGAGGACCGGAGGGCCTGGTGCCGCCTGTCCCTTCAGGTTTGTTTGGATGTGTGAAAACGTGTTTGAATCAGCCGGGAGGTGGAGACTCACTGCGGCAGGGCCAGCTCTGCGTTTCGTGAAGCCGTAACTATGCTGGTGGGGATCTGCCTCGGGTGGGGGTGCAGCCCCTGGACTCTGGTGTTGGGCCCGCAGTTCCTTCAGCTGGGGACTGCAGGTTGGCATGTGCTGTCATTGAGCTCCACTGCTCTCACCGTGCAAAAAGGCGCTTGGGTGGACACTAGCAGAGACAGTCCTGTAGATCGGAGTTGGCGCTCTCTCGAGGACTCACTGTTCTGAACCGCATGTCTGTGTGGGTGTCTTTGTGCTTGCGAGAGCGTGTGGGTGTGGATGTACGTGTTGACATTCGTGGGGTCATGCTTGCCACACACCAGCTTCCCTGTCAGGTCTCTCGAGAAAGCCCGGAGGCCTGTGGCCAGCTGTGCTCTTCTGGGTCTGGAGACGGTGGGCACAGGCACTGGAGGGGACAGGAGAGTGAGTGTGGGCACCTGGGGCAGGCTTGGCAGTTGCCGAGCCAAGGGCAGAGTGAGAATTCTTCCTCCTGTTCCAATCCTTGCATTCCATGTGAAGGGTCAATGTGGACGTGTGGCTGTGTTTCACGGAATTGTTCGTCTGTGTGGAAAGACTACGATGGTCATCTTTAGTGAAATGTGCCGGGTCATGGGTTGGGTGGGTGCTGTTGACAAGCTTCCGTGGTATAGATGATCGAGGCTGTGTGCACCTGGCTAAGTTTCCTCTTGTTCCAGGTGAATGAAAACTTCGCCATTGATTTGATAGCAGAGCAGCCTGTGAGCGAGGTGGACCACCGGGTGATCTCCTGTGACGGCGGCGGGGGCGCCCTGGGCCACCCCAAGGTGTACATAAACCTGGTAGGTAGCCCTGCTGCTCGCTGGTGCTCTTTGTGTGGCCTGCTGGTCCCCAGTGGTCACCTGCACACACTCGCCTGCCAGCCTGCACGGCGGGGCCTGCATGGAGTGGCCTTCTGGAAGCAGCTTCGTGCCTGAGTGCTGGCTTGGTGTCGTCCTGGGGCCTCCCCCCTCCCCACTCTAGCACCAGGCCTGTCTCTGAGCCATCCCTCTGGCTGCTGTCCTAGGCTGCCAGGCAGGGTGCCTCAGCCTAAGGCTCAGGCCACGGATGTCCATGCCTTTCCCAAGGCTGGAGGCCCAGGTTGGCGGGCAGGCCCTCTCCTGATGGCCTTCCCTGACTGGCAGACGCTGTGTCCTCCCTGTGTCCACATGTGGTGGTCCCTCTGCATGTGTCTGCTCATGCGGACCACCTTAGTGACCCATTTTAACCTCCTCCCTGAGGGACCTGTCTGCATCCAGCCACACTGAAGTTCGGGATGGCAGCATGAGACCCTCAAAGGGAGGCTTTTCCTATCGGCTAGCACCACACGGGCTCGTGAGGACGAGGAACGGGCCAGCGGAGGAGCTGTGAGGCCCTGGGGCACATCCCCAGTGGTGCAGGTCATGTGCTGGAGGAGAGGAGACTGCAGACCCTGTGACGGGGCAGGTGGGGCTCTTGTTTCACCAGCTGGTGTCCTGGTTGGTGGCCTGTCGCCTTTGGAAGTGGCCTTTACTGGAAGCTGGCATTCATCTTGGGTGCTTGTCAGGGTAAAGGGCAGTGTAGCAGCGCAAGGTGTCAGCAGCCTAGAACAGGATACTGTCACCTTGTGTCCAGGTGACATCCCTGGAGCCCGGCCCGTGGGCTGAGGTTGGGGCATCCTGGTCCTCGGGCTCAGAGAGCAGGTGGGTCGCAGCCAGCTATAGCTGTTGGGGGCACGGGAGTTCCTCTGGCCGTCCTTTGGGACGGCTGCAGAGGCAGGGCCTGAGGTGGGGCTCCATCCTCTGCCTCCCGCTGCCCCACAGGTCAGGTCAGGGTGAACCAGGATCCAGGGCCTGCTCGTCCCAGCTCAGCCCCGACCTGGGCCTCAGTGACCTTCTGGTTGACATGCATCTCCTGTCCTGTGCTGCTCCTCAGGCTGTGGTTGGAAGTGGAGTGTGCACTATGAGATTTTCCTTTTGAATTTTTTTCAGGACAAAGAAACGAAAACCGGGACATGTGGCTACTGTGGCCTACGGTTCCAACAGCATCGTCATTAGCATCGGCACCCTGTCGCCCAGCACCGCGGGGTGCCTCAACCTCAGGAGCACAGTGTAGGCGCCGCTCCCTGTGCAGGGGCCCTGCTGAATAAAGACACCTCCCGCGAGCTCTCCGGTCTCTTCTTTCCTAGGACGAACTTCCAAGGTGGTGGGGAGGAGCCCACAGACAACAGGCACACCAGGGTCCCCAAGACTGTAGAGGAAAGAGGCGAGGCGGGTTCTGGGTGAAAGAAATCAAGCTCCAGCCTCTAGGGTCTAGAGAGAAGAGAGCAGGCAGCCCTCGCTGGTGAGCTTCCAGAGGGCAGCGGGGCGCTGGGAGAGCCGGGCCAGCCCTTGGTGGTCAGGGTCCTTGATCACCCGAGCTCCTTCTGTCCTGAGACGTGCCTGTGTGAGTGCAGGGAGTTAGCCACCGTGCCTGACCTTGGGAACACCGGGCAGGAGGGCTGGCCTGGGGCTGTGCTCCGTCCTTCTTGGGGTGGGGGGCACTCGAGGGTGGGGATTGCTGCAGCGGGTGGGCACCAGCCAGGTTAGTGAGTGAGGCCTCCGTGTGCAGAGGCCATGTGCACAAGGGACAGCGGGTCATTGAGGGTCGGTGCCAGCGTTGGCAAGTCTCAGGTGGGCGGGGAGGGTAAGGAGAAGTCCTGGGTCTCAGGAGCTGTCTTCTGGGGTGGGGTGAGACTGACGAGTCAGGGAAACACCTGCCTCCTGGGGTTCAGGTCACAGTGGGAACGTGACATCTGTGCTCTGCAGGGTCCAGCGAGGAGGAAGCCCACGCCAGGGAGTGGGACACGGGACTGGGAGGGGAGGAGCGCGGGAGGAGCACTGGAACCTGTCAGCCCTGTGGCCCTGCTGGCTCTGAGTTGCTTAACCCAGCGGCCGTGTTTACCGGGGGTCTCTTGGTCATGCCGGCATTCTGCTCTTCAGCTCGCCTTAGGTCAGTGTGTTGGGTGCCGCTGGTGTCCCTTCCCTGGACAGGCGTGGCCCTGGAGAGCTGCAGGGCTCTGTGCTGGGTTTTAGTCTCTGAAACCCAGACTCTGAACAGCATTGCTCCAGGAGAGGCCCCAGGGACTGTCCGACCAGTGTCCTTGCTGAAGGTCGCGTGGCGTGTGGGTCACACTCTGGGGCATCTGCGCAGGGTGAGCGTGCTGCTGGTTCCCTGAGGAGATGGTCATTGGGTCTTGGTAGTTGGGTGGTGCTGCATGGAGGCGGGGCAAGCCAGAGTGTCCCTGGGTGTGGAGGCTGGACTCCAGGGCGTCTTGGCGGCCTTAGATCCTTTCCCCTCACGGCTGTTGGACGTTGATTCTTGAGCCACTTCCATAGGTTGGATTTCTTTCTAGAAAATGAGCCTGTTGCTGGCCTGTCTGCTCTGTGTGGCCAGCCGCTTCTCCCTCTCCCGGTGGCCCTGCTGCCTGTTGGCCTCTGGCCACTCCCAGAGGTCTGTCAATGGCATTTGTGTTTACAGTGGCCCTTGGCTTGTCGGTCCTTGCTGGTGTCTGTCTGGATTCTTGCGTCTGTTTCTGCTCATTTTCCGTTTCCTCTTCCTTGCTATTTATTGTGCTGTTCTTTCTCACCCCGAGGTGGATGATCTGGTTTGTTCCTTTGCACGTGGACTGAAGGCTACACCTTTCCCTCCGTCCCAGTGTTAGCTGCATCCCTCTGGACGGCGTGTTTGTGCTTCCGTCAGTCCTGCGCATCACAGAAGGGGGTCTACAGGAGGGGACGTGTCTTTGCGGTTCTGCTTACCTCCATGTGGGTTTGTGCTGTAGTCTGAGTGTGCTCCTCTACCTCGTCTGGGAAGCTGGTTGACTTGCTCTGTGATCCTCCCGTGGCTCATTGCTCAGGTCTTGCCTTGGGTGGTGTTTTCCTGCACTGTGTGGCCCCGGGGGCACCCTCCTGGTTCTTGCTGTTTTCTCTTTAAAAAAGAACTAGCATTTGCAACTCTGCTGTGTCCTGAAAGTCAGAGTGGTTGTGTCTTTCCACGGAACTGACCTTTCAGATGTGAGGTTTTCCATAATAAAACTCCGTGCCTTCCAGTGTGCTGTGCCGCCTTCCATCTGCACATCGACTCCATTTGGTGAGCCTTCGCATGCTCTGGGTTCCGGTTCTTCTACCATCGGCATTAACGGAGCCTGGTGTTTTAATTGTGTGTCCCAGGAGCAGAGATAGGTGGCGCTTCGCCAGTCAGTTTCGCTCTTTGTCTCTTAGTTCATATCTACATTCCTGACCTTGTCCTGGGCTGGTTTCTCCTTTGCTTAGAAGAATCATTCTATTTTCTCTTTTCCCTACTGAATTTTTCTTTAAGACAAAAAGTCACATGCAAACGGGGGAAAAATTGGGAATTCGTGTAGCAGGTCAATGTGGAGATGAGGCTGCCATCTTTGAGGGGAACGAGACAGGCACTGCCCTGTGGAGGAAGCAAAGCAGAGGCCAGTGAGCGGGTTCACCCTGAGCTGCTGTCAGGCCTGTAGGCAGAGAGCTGTGGTGTCTGGGCTGTAGGCAGAGAGCTGTGGTGTCAGGGCTGTAGGCAGAGAGCTGTGGTGTCTGGGCTGTAGGCAGAGAGCTGTGGTGTCTGGGCTGTAGGCAGAGAGCTGTGGTGTGGTGTGGGGGCTGTAGGCAGAGAGCTGTGGTGTGGTGTCTGGGCTGTAGGCAGAGAGCTGTGGTGTCAGGGCTGTAGGCAGAGAGCTGTGGTGTAGGGGCTGTAGGCAGAGAGCTGTGGTGTGGTGTGGGGGCTGTAGGCAGAGAGCTGTGGTGTGGGGGCTGTAGGCAGAGAGCTGTGGTGTGGTGTCTGGGCTGTAGGCAGAGAGCTGTGGTGTGGGGGCTGTAGGCAGAGAGCTGTGGTGTGGTGTGGGGGCTGTAGGCAGAGAGCTGTGGTGTCTGGGCTGTAGGCAGAGAGCTGTGGTGTCTGGGCTGTAGGCAGAGAGCTGTGGTGTGGGGGCTGTAGGCAGAGAGCTGTGGTGTGGTGTCTGGGCTGTAGGCAGAGAGCTGTGGTGTCTGGGCTGTAGGTAGAGAGCTGTGGTGTCTGGGCTGTAGGCAGAGAGCTGTGGTGTGGTGTCTGGGCTGTAGGCAGAGAGCTGTGGTGTGGGGGCTGTAGGCAGAGAGCTGTGGTGTGGTGTCTGGGCTGTAGGCAGAGAGCTGTGGTGTGGTGTCTGGGCTGTAGGCAGAGAGCTGTGGTGTCTGGGCTGTAGGTAGAGAGCTGTGGTGTCTGGGCTGTAGGCAGAGAGCTGTGGTGTGGTGTCTGGGCTGTAGGCAGAGAGCTGTGGTGTGGGGGCTGTAGGCAGAGAGCTGTGGTGTGGTGTCTGGGCTGTAGGCAGAGAGCTGTGGTGTGGTGTCTGGCCTGTAGGCAGAGAGCTGTGGTGTAGGGGCTGTAGGCAGAGAGCTGTTGTGTGGTGTCTGGGCTGTAGGCAGAGAGCTGTTGTGTGGTGTCTGGGCTGTAGGCAGAGAGCTGTGGTGTGGTGTCTGGGCTGTAGGCAGAGAGCTGTGGTGTGGTGTCTGGGCTGTAGGCAGAGAGCTGTGGTGTAGGGGCTGTAGGCAGAGAGCTGTGGTGTGGTGTGGGGGCTGTAGGCAGAGAGCTGTGGTGTCTGGGCTGTAGGCAGAGAGCTGTGGTGTCTGGGCTGTAGGCAGAGAGCTGTGGTGTCAGGGCTGTAGGCAGAGAGCTGTGGTGTCTGGGCTGTAGGCAGAGAGCTGTGGTGTCGGGGCTGTAGGCAGAGAGCTGTGGTGTGGGGGCTGTAGGCAGAGAGCTGTGGTGTCGGGGCTGTAGGCAGAGAGCTGTGGTGTCTGGGCTGTAGGCAGAGAGCTGTGGTGTCTGGGCTGTAGGCAGAGAGCTGTGGTGTGGTGTGGGGGCTGTAGGCAGAGAGCTGTGGTGTCTGGGCTGTAGGCAGAGAGCTGTGGTGTGGGGGCTGTAGGCAGAGAGCTGTGGTGTGGGGGCTGTAGGCAGAGAGCTGTGGTGTCGGGGCTGTAGGCAGAGAGCTGTGGTGTCTGGGCTGTGGGCAGAGAGCTGTGGTGTCTGGGCTGTAGGCAGAGAGCTGTGGTGTCTGGGCTGTAGGCAGAGAGCTGTGGTGTCTGGGCTGTAGGCAGGGAGCTGTGGTGTCTGGGCTGTAGGCAGAGAGCTGTGGTGTGGGGGCTGTAGGCAGAGAGCTGTGGTGTGGTGTCTGGGCTGTAGGCAGAGAGCTGTGGTGTGGTGTCTGGGCTGTAGGCAGAGAGCTGTGGTGTGGTGTCTGGGCTGTAGGCAGAGAGCTGTGGTGTGGTGTCAGGGCTGTAGGCAGAGAGCTGTGGTGTCTGGGCTGTAGGCAGAGAGCTGTGGTGTCTGGGCTGTAGGCAGGGAGCTGTGGTGTCGGGGCTGTAGGCAGAGAGCTGTGGTGTCGGGGCTGTAGGCAGAGAGCTGTGGTGTCTGGGCTGTAGGCAGAGAGCTGTGGTGTGGTGTCAGGGCTGTAGGCAGAGAGCTGTGGTGTCGGGGCTGTAGGCAGAGAGCTGTGGTGTCTGGGCTGTAGGCAGAGAGCTGTGGTGTTGGGGCTGTAGGCAGAGAGCTGTGGTGTCTGGGCTGTAGGCAGAGAGCTGTGGTGTGGTGTCTGGGCTGTAGGCAAAGAGCTGTGGTGTGGTGTCTGGGCTGTAGGCAGAGAGCTGTGGTGTCTGGGCTGTAGGCAGAGAGCTGTGGTGTCGGGGCTGTAGGCAGAGAGCTGTGGTGTCGGGGCTGTAGGCAGAGAGCTGTGGTGTCTGGGCTGTAGGCAGAGAGCTGTGGTGTGGTGTCTGGGCTGTAGGCAGAGAGCTGTGGTGTCTGGGCTGTAGGCAGAGAGCTGTGGTGTGGGGGCTGTAGGCAGAGAGCTGTGGTGTCTGGGCTGTAGGCAGAGAGCTGTGGTGTGGTGTAGGGGCTGTAGGCAGAGAGCTGTGGTGTCTGGGCTGTAGGCAGAGAGCTGTGGTGTGGTGTGGGGGCTGTAGGCAGAGAGCTGTGGTGTGGGGGCTGTAGGCAGAGAGCTGTGGTGTCGGGGCTGTAGGCAGAGAGCTGTGGTGTCTGGGCTGTAGGCAGAGAGCTGTGGTGTCAGTGCTGTAGGCAGAGAGCTGTGGTGTCAGTGCTGTAGGCAGAGAGCTGTGGTGTCTGGGCTGTAGGCAGAGAGCTGTGGTGTCAGTGCTGTAGGCAGAGAGCTGTGGTGTCAGTGCTGTAGGCAGAGAGCTGTGGTGTGGGGGCTGTAGGCAGAGAGCTGTGGTGTCGGGGCTGTAGGCAGAGAGCTGTGGTGTCTGGGCTGTAGGCAGAGAGCTGTGGTGTCTGGGCTGTAGGCAGAGAGCTGTGGTGTCAGTGCTGTAGGCAGAGAGCTGTGGTGTGGGGGCTGTAGGCAGAGAGCTGTGGTGTGGGGGCTGTAGGCAGAGAGCTGTGGTGTCTGGGCTGTAGGCAGAGAGCTGTGGTGTCAGTGCTGTAGGCAGAGAGCTGTGGTGTCGGTGCTGTAGGCAGAGAGCTGTGGTGTGGGGGCTGTAGGCAGAGAGCTGTGGTGTCGGGGCTGTAGGCAGAGAGCTGTGGTGTCTGGGCTGTAGGCAGAGAGCTGTGGTGTCGGGGCTGTAGGCAGAGAGCTGTGGTGTCTGGGCTGTAGGCAGAGAGCTGTGGTGTCAGTGCTGTAGGCAGAGAGCTGTGGTGTCAGTGCTGTAGGCAGAGAGCTGTGGTGTCAGTGCTGTAGGCAGAGAGCTGTGGTGTGGGGGCTGTAGGCAGAGAGCTGTGGTGTGGTGTGGGGGCTGTAGGCAGAGAGCTGTGGTGTCAGTGCTGTAGGCAGAGAGCTGTGGTGTCGGGGCTGTAGGCAGAGAGCTGTGGTGTCGGGGCTGTAGGCCGAGAGCTGTGGTGTCAGTGCTGTAGGCAGAGAGCTGTGGTGTGGGGGCTGTAGGCAGAGAGCTGTGGTGTCGGGGCTGTAGGCAGAGAGCTGTGGTGTGGTGTGGGGGCTGTAGGCAGAGAGCTGTGGTGTGGGGGCTGTAGGCAGAGAGCTGTGGTGTGGTGTGGGGGCTGTAGGCAGAGAGCTGTGGTGTCAGTGCTGTAGGCAGAGAGCTGTGGTGTCGGGGCTGTAGGCAGAGAGCTGTGGTGTCGGGGCTGTAGGCAGAGAGCTGTGGTGTCAGTGCTGTAGGCAGAGAGCTGTGGTGTGGGGGCTGTAGGCAGAGAGCTGTGGTGTCAGTGCTGTAGGCAGAGAGCTGTGGTGTGGTGTGGGGGCTGTAGGCAGAGAGCTGTGGTGTGGGGGCTGTAGGCAGAGAGCTGTGGTGTCGGGGCTGTAGGCAGAGAGCTGTGGTGTCTGGGCTGTAGGCAGAGAGCTGTGGTGTCAGGGCTGTAGGCAGAGAGCTGTGGTGTCAGTGCTGTAGGCAGAGAGCTGTGGTGTCAGGGCTGTAGGCAGAGAGCTGTGGTGTCAGGGCTGTAGGCAGAGAGCTGTGGTGTAGGGGCTGTAGGCAGAGAGCTGTGGTGTGGTGTGGGGGCTGTAGGCAGAGAGCTGTGGTGTGGGGGCTGTAGGCAGAGAGCTGTGGTGTGGTGTGGGGGCTGTAGGCAGAGAGCTGTGGTGTGGGGGCTGTAGGCAGAGAGCTGTGGTGTGGTGTCTGGGCTGTAGGCAGAGAGCTGTGGTGTGGTGTCTGGGCTGTAGGCAGAGAGCTGTGGTGTGGGGGCTGTAGGCAGAGAGCTGTGGTGTGGTGTGGGGGCTGTAGGCAGAGAGCTGTGGTGTCTGGGCTGTAGGCAGAGAGCTGTGGTGTCTGGGCTGTAGGCAGAGAGCTGTGGTGTGGGGGCTGTAGGCAGAGAGCTGTGGTGTGGTGTCTGGGCTGTAGGCAGAGAGCTGTGGTGTCTGGGCTGTAGGTAGAGAGCTGTGGTGTCTGGGCTGTAGGCAGAGAGCTGTGGTGTGGTGTCTGGGCTGTAGGCAGAGAGCTGTGGTGTGGGGGCTGTAGGCAGAGAGCTGTGGTGTGGTGTCTGGGCTGTAGGCAGAGAGCTGTGGTGTGGTGTCTGGGCTGTAGGCAGAGAGCTGTGGTGTCTGGGCTGTAGGTAGAGAGCTGTGGTGTCTGGGCTGTAGGCAGAGAGCTGTGGTGTGGTGTCTGGGCTGTAGGCAGAGAGCTGTGGTGTGGGGGCTGTAGGCAGAGAGCTGTGGTGTGGTGTCTGGGCTGTGGGCAGAGAGCTGTGGTGTCTGGGCTGTAGGCAGAGAGCTGTGGTGTCTGGGCTGTAGGCAGAGAGCTGTGGTGTCTGGGCTGTAGGCAGGGAGCTGTGGTGTCTGGGCTGTAGGCAGAGAGCTGTGGTGTGGGGGCTGTAGGCAGAGAGCTGTGGTGTGGTGTCTGGGCTGTAGGCAGAGAGCTGTGGTGTGGTGTCTGGGCTGTAGGCAGAGAGCTGTGGTGTGGTGTCTGGGCTGTAGGCAGAGAGCTGTGGTGTGGTGTCAGGGCTGTAGGCAGAGAGCTGTGGTGTCTGGGCTGTAGGCAGAGAGCTGTGGTGTCTGGGCTGTAGGCAGGGAGCTGTGGTGTCGGGGCTGTAGGCAGAGAGCTGTGGTGTCTGGGCTGTAGGCAGAGAGCTGTGGTGTGGTGTCTGGGCTGTAGGCAGAGAGCTGTGGTGTCGGGGCTGTAGGCAGAGAGCTGTGGTGTCTGGGCTGTAGGCAGAGAGCTGTGGTGTTGGGGCTGTAGGCAGAGAGCTGTGGTGTCTGGGCTGTAGGCAGAGAGCTGTGGTGTGGTGTCTGGGCTGTAGGCAAAGAGCTGTGGTGTGGTGTCTGGGCTGTAGGCAGAGAGCTGTGGTGTCTGGGCTGTAGGCAGAGAGCTGTGGTGTCGGGGCTGTAGGCAGAGAGCTGTGGTGTCGGGGCTGTAGGCAGAGAGCTGTGGTGTCTGGGCTGTAGGCAGAGAGCTGTGGTGTGGTGTCTGGGCTGTAGGCAGAGAGCTGTGGTGTCTGGGCTGTAGGCAGAGAGCTGTGGTGTGGGGGCTGTAGGCAGAGAGCTGTGGTGTCTGGGCTGTAGGCAGAGAGCTGTGGTGTGGTGTAGGGGCTGTAGGCAGAGAGCTGTGGTGTCTGGGCTGTAGGCAGAGAGCTGTGGTGTGGTGTGGGGGCTGTAGGCAGAGAGCTGTGGTGTGGGGGCTGTAGGCAGAGAGCTGTGGTGTCGGGGCTGTAGGCAGAGAGCTGTGGTGTCTGGGCTGTAGGCAGAGAGCTGTGGTGTCAGTGCTGTAGGCAGAGAGCTGTGGTGTCAGTGCTGTAGGCAGAGAGCTGTGGTGTCTGGGCTGTAGGCAGAGAGCTGTGGTGTCAGTGCTGTAGGCAGAGAGCTGTGGTGTCAGTGCTGTAGGCAGAGAGCTGTGGTGTGGGGGCTGTAGGCAGAGAGCTGTGGTGTCTGGGCTGTAGGCAGAGAGCTGTGGTGTCAGTGCTGTAGGCAGAGAGCTGTGGTGTCAGTGCTGTAGGCAGAGAGCTGTGGTGTGGGGGCTGTAGGCAGAGAGCTGTGGTGTCGGGGCTGTAGGCAGAGAGCTGTGGTGTCGGGGCTGTAGGCAGAGAGCTGTGGTGTCTGGGCTGTAGGCAGAGAGCTGTGGTGTCAGTGCTGTAGGCAGAGAGCTGTGGTGTCAGTGCTGTAGGCAGAGAGCTGTGGTGTGGGGGCTGTAGGCAGAGAGCTGTGGTGTGGTGTGGGGGCTGTAGGCAGAGAGCTGTGGTGTCAGTGCTGTAGGCAGAGAGCTGTGGTGTCGGGGCTGTAGGCAGAGAGCTGTGGTGTCGGGGCTGTAGGCCGAGAGCTGTGGTGTCAGTGCTGTAGGCAGAGAGCTGTGGTGTGGGGGCTGTAGGCAGAGAGCTGTGGTGTCGGGGCTGTAGGCAGAGAGCTGTGGTGTGGTGTGGGGGCTGTAGGCAGAGAGCTGTGGTGTGGGGGCTGTAGGCAGAGAGCTGTGGTGTGGTGTGGGGGCTGTAGGCAGAGAGCTGTGGTGTCAGTGCTGTAGGCAGAGAGCTGTGGTGTCGGGGCTGTAGGCAGAGAGCTGTGGTGTCGGGGCTGTAGGCAGAGAGCTGTGGTGTCAGTGCTGTAGGCAGAGAGCTGTGGTGTGGGGGCTGTAGGCAGAGAGCTGTGGTGTCAGTGCTGTAGGCAGAGAGCTGTGGTGTGGTGTGGGGGCTGTAGGCAGAGAGCTGTGGTGTGGGGGCTGTAGGCAGAGAGCTGTGGTGTCGGGGCTGTAGGCAGAGAGCTGTGGTGTGGTGTGGGGGCTGTAGGCAGAGAGCTGTGGTGTCAGGGCTGTAGGCAGAGAGCTGTGGTGTCAGTGCTGTAGGCAGAGAGCTGTGGTGTCAGGGCTGTAGGCAGAGAGCTGTGGTGTCAGTGCTGTAGGCAGAGAGCTGTGGTGTCTGGGCTGTAGGCAGAGAGCTGTGGTGTCTGGGCTGTGGGCAGAGAGCTGTGGTGTCAGTGCCGTAGGCGGAGAGCTACGTCCTCCTTCCTGCTGGCCCTGGGGATCTGGAATGTGGCTTGGTGGCCAAGAGGGCCTCACCTCCTCACAGGTAGACCTGAAGGACTGCTGCTCTGAGCAGCCTTGGGCAGGGCCTTGTGGCTGTTCTGAGTCAGGGGTGGGCCCAGCTCTGGCCCCCCGCAGCAGCCTTGTGTTCTGGGAGCACCTGTGTTGGAGTAGCCGACTTGTCTCCCTGGCTTGGAGAGGGGCTGCCAGAGCTGGAGATGCGGGCTGATTTTCATTTGTCCTGTGTGTTTGCAATAGTTGCCTGCCTTCATGTGGGAATGTTAGCCAGTGTCCAGTCCTCCCAGTTGTCCCAGCAGCCACTTATTATGTGCTTGTTGCAGATGTCAACTCCTCTAGGCAGAGACCTACTTGGAAGTTGTATTGATTTCCTCAGGCTGCCCCAACAACTCATCAGAACCCGGGATGCTCAAAACAGTTTGACCCTCTTCCCGAAGGGTAAAGGTCATTAGTCTGAGGACATGGTGCTCTGGGCCACCTCCCCTGCAAACTCCAGGGAAGTCTATCAAAGGTCACTCTCTTCCTGGTGTCCCCTATCATCCCCTGGTTTGTAGCCGCATTGCTCTGACCTTACATGGGCTCTTTAAACCAGTCCTTGGATCAGGGCCCACTGTCACCTTGCAAAACCCAATTTCCAAATAAGGTCATCTTTGGAGAGTGAGGGGACAGGAGTGGGCAGCAGGGTGCTCGTCTGTCTGGATGTATCAACCCTCCTCTCTGCACCTCCAGTGTAACACTAGAGCAGGCTGAACACAGCCAGGCCCGGGAGTCCGCGGCCTCAGATCAGGTGGCCTCTGCTTTCTGCACAGGTCGTGGGAGTGCAGGTGGCCTCGGAGGTGGGGCAAGGCCTCTTAGAATCCTGGGAGGTGGGTGGGGCTGAGGTGGGGCGGGGCCTCTGTTAGAACCAGTCCTGGGAGGTGAGGCTGGGGTTGGTCTGCCTGAAAACCTGGGGAGCCCAGGATGGGCCACCCTACAAGGCCTCTAAGGAAGTGTGGACAGAGAGCTGCAGGCTTAGAGGGTGGAAACTAAAAGGATGTAGAGATTTTCTTTCTCCTTATGAAAATATTCTCTAAATACATAAACTTAATTTGGGTGAGAAGGTGAAAAGACACCCGAGTGGCCCTCACTCTCAGGGCAGTGCCTGCCCATGAGCACCACGGGTGAGGGCCTGCTGAGCAGCGTGTGCTGGGTGACCATCTACTGACAAGCGGGGACCCCACTGTTTCCCCAGTTTCCAGGGGAGACAGACGTGCTCATCCAGGTGTGTGGGTGTGTCGTCGGCTCCAGTTCTGATGTGGGGCCTGCTCCCATCTGCAGACCGCAAGGGCCGACTTCCCTTTCTGGGCACTGACTTGGCCACTCACTCTGATGAGGTGTATTCAATCCTGTCGAGAGCAGCCAGTTGTGCAGGAGGTCCATGTGCCCCACTCATGGAGAGACCATGGCCCCCGAGTGCCCCCACAGTCAGTTCTCAGCAGAGCCCAGGGAAGAGAAGGCGGCATCCATTTCTGATGGAAATCCCTAGACATTCCACCCAGGCTGCCTGCTGGCCTTCACTGGGGAGCACAGGTGTGGGCGGGTGAGGGTGCTGCACATGGCCCCATTCAGCCAGGTCGCTGGACTCTGCACGACAGACAGCAGCATTCAGCAGCTGACCACGTGGAGAGGGCGATGGCAGATACGGTGGAGGTGCTTCAGGGCACAGCAGGGCAGGGGACCAGTGCTACAAGGGATCATGACATGGTCAGAGGTTCCGTCTCCTGGCTGCCCAGGTGACACTCCACTCCCTGGGCGAGAGGAGGGCTCACACATACATGGGAAGAGTGCCCTCTATGGGCCCGCGTTGGTGCTATGGAGTTGGGGTCCCCGTGCCAGTGAAATGGCAGGATTCTAGAATGGCAGAGAGGATTAAGTGGTCAGAGACACCAGAGTGGGCCGCTGTTCTGCAGCCATCTGAGCTCAGAGCTGAGACTGGTGTTTCTGAGGATGTGCTGGTGACAGCCACCTGGAAGGCTGCCTGGCTTGTGCAAAACAGCCCTCAGTTTCCAGGTGCCAGAGGTTGGCAGACCTGGGGCTGTGAGGAAGGGGGACAGGGAGTCGGGTACATGGAAGGGCTCCAAGGAGCCACCACAGAGCTCGGTGGAAATACCCTGATCCTCTCCCGAGAGACCTGGCCCTCCGCAGAGCTCCCTGCACTCTGCTGGACTTGGTGTTAGGTCTGGGCGGACCCGGGGGACCCACAGTGCCCTCGTGGTGCTCCTTGTCTCTGGTAACACTGTGCTCTGAGTCCACTGGGCAGGGCACTGTGACAGCCGCTCTGGCTGTTTGTGGTTGACGTCAGCCTGATCTACCCTGGCCCACAGCTTGCCACCTTACTCTGGAGGTAGCCCGTGGCTTCCTGGACCTCTCCCTGATCTCTCCTTTTAATGCTGTGTTTAGACCATTTCCATCATTCGTAATTCGTGATGTTAGGGCTCATATCTGCCTTTGCGTTTTGTTCTGTTTTTATTTATCTTTGGTTATTTATTTTTGGTACCTGGGATTGAACTCTGGGGCACTCGAGCGCTGAGCCCATCCCCCACCCTATTTTGCATTTTTCAATTTAGAGACGGGGGCTCACTAAGTTGCCTAGTGCCTCGCTGTTGCTGAGGCTGGCTGGTGTGGGCAGGCTCCAGCTTCTTTAGGGGTCTTGCTGCCTCCTGTTCCTCCCAATGGCTGGGGCGGGGACAAGCGCTTCCAAAAGCAGTGTGCACAGAGAGCGGGAGGAAGGGCAGCGTCTGGCCCAGAGCCCTGCCTGACCCCATTCAACAGGACGGTTGGTCAGGGGCGCTGGGACTGTGTGTGCGGCTGAGCTGCCAGGAGAGGGCCATAACTACCCCAGGAGTGGTTTCAAGTATGGCTGTAGAGACAGTAGGAGAGGAAGACCAAGGAGACAGCCCCTGAGCAGGCAGGAGAGGGCTGGCTCCCTGCAGAGGGACCCTGTTGCGTTCCACGGCCACCCCAGGGGAACTGGGCTGCACGAAATAACCACACAGAGACAGAGATGCCTTTTTCTTTGGGTCCTGTGACAGCTCCACTGAACTTAGAGGTCCATGAAAAGAGAGAGAGAGAGAGAGAGAGAGGGAAAATGTGTTGCACCATTTTATTGGGGAAAAGCCATTCAGATGAGGCAAGGGGTCAGTTTTCAGGAGTTGAGTTTTCAGGGGGCTGAGTCTAGCTTCCTGATGATCTGCTGTCAGCAGGTTGACTGACATCTAGGAAGGCCACACCCAAAGGCAGAGCAAGAGAAGGGGACACACAAAGGGCGTTTCCATGGAACATTCTATCCCAAACAGGGCAAGGGGGTGGGATTATGAAAGAATAAGTACGTGTAGCCCACCCCAGGGTGTGCCTACTCAGAAGACTGGCCTTGCTGTCCGAGCAGGGGAAAGACCGAGTCACGAGTCATGGCCCTACCGCTCCAGCCTGCAGTGATCTTTCAGATCCCCGGTGCATCAGGACTGGAAGGCGTGGTCACTCCGTGTGGCTCCCACAGGACCCCGCAGCAGCACCGGGGTCTTGGGGCAGAGTCCGCTGGAGGGCTGGGGCTGCGCTTCTGAGGCTTCTTGGCCTGGCCCGAGGGCCGTGGCATGGGTGCACAGTGACAGGTGGGCAGGCCAGGGCTGGGCAGGTGGACCTCCTCGCCCTGAACCCTGTCCCTCTTTATGTCCTCATGTTCTAACTCAGAAGTGAGGAAGGCCCCTGGTGGCACCACTGTGGCCTGCAGCCCAGGCCTCCGCATCAGATGCCCGAGTTAAGCTGGAGCATGGGGTAATGGCTCCGTGGTAAAACGCTTCAGGAGACCCGCACCCTCGGCTCAGGTGGTTTCTGGAGAGGGTGAGGAAGGGTCCCGTGCAGTGTGCAGAGTGGTGGCTGCTCAGCCCCTGGGGGGAGGCCCCAGCCCAGGAGGTCTCACCTGCCAGGTGGGAGCTCATGAGAACAGGTGAGCTGCTGTTCCACGGGGGCACGTGGAAGGCTATGGGTTCCCCCTGCTCAGTCCCAGCACCCACCCCTTCCACTGCCAGCCGGAATACTCTGGCAAGTGTTGGTGGGCTCTGGTGAAAAGCAGGGGGACAGGAATACAGACTGATGCTTCTCCCAAAGGGTGGACATGGGGTCCCCTGTTGCCTGGCTGCCCGCTGCTCCGGGGCTTAGGCCGGGGCCCCTTGAAGGGGGCACTGCTCAGGGAACAGTTGTCATGGCCCCTTGTGGGCAGGGACCCTGGCCTGGTGAGCCCCGCCTGCCCACCAGAGGGCAGTAACGCACAGCCTGCGTCTGGCCCCAGCAGCAGGGGCCACGTGGGCACCAGAGCGCCACGACCTGCCAACCCCTGATCGCTTTGTGCAGAGGCCCAGGGGCACCCAGGGTTGTCTGAGCAGACACCTGAGGTCCATGGCAGCAGGGCTGTGCCCCCAAAGCAGGTGCAGTGTCCTGGGGAGCCTCCTCTGTGTGGGCTTTGCCGTGACAGCCCCCAGATAGGGAGGGCCCTGGGCAGTATTTGCAGAGTCAGCGTTTGCACCTCTGGGTGGTGTCCCAGCCAAGGGCCGCAGTGAACCTCGACTCACCGGTGGCAGCCTTACCTGCAGTGGAGGCGGATGCCAAGGACCCCTGGTGGTGTGCATCCCAGCCTCCTGGCACCCCGGTACCTGGGGGTGACTTCGCCTGGCTTAGAAGGGCTGAGAAAGGGAGGCGCCTCGTCAGGTCATGGGGGTGGCCTCCACCTGCCCCCAGGGGGCGGCTGGTCTCTGGGGAGTCATCAGCTTCCCATAGAGGAGCCACTGGAGCCCCCGGACACCTGCATCTGTTCCACAGGAAGCGCACTGTCCAGGACCCAGGAAGCGGCAACTCCCGTGGGCAACTCCCCTGGCAGCCTGTGGTCACACCACACTGCACCCTGGAAGGCGCTGGCCGAGCTGCCTATACCTGGAAACCGCACTCACGTCCATTTCCTGTGTGTGGACACTAACAGCATGCTGGGGCTCACACGTTGCTCACAGCCGAGGAGCCCACGAAGACCCCTCTGCTGGGTGTACAGGACCCCAGTGGACAGGAAGTCAGCCCACCACCCCTGGATGCCACTCCCTTCCTCTACCCCTTCTCTGGGTTTGCCTCAGGGCCCTTCTGGGGGTGGAAACTTGTGTTGCTGATGGTGGTGGGCCACTCCCTCCTGTCCCAGGTTCCCCCATGGCAGGTGGGGCCCCCGGGGGCTGAGTGGTGCTCCCCACTGGTTCCCTCTGGTATGTGGGGTCCCCTGGGGCTGAGTGGTGCTCCCCCACTGGTTCCCCTCTGGTAGGTGGGGTACCCTGGGGCTGAGTGGTGCTCCCCCACTGGTTCCCCTCTGGTAGGTGGGGTCCCCTGGGGCTGAGTGGTGCTCCCCCACTGGTTCCCCCCTGGTAGGTGGGGTCCCCTGGGGCTGAGTGGTGCTCCCCCACTGGTTCCCCTCTGGTAGGTGGGGTCCCCTGGGGCTGAGTGGTGCTCCCCCACTGGTTCCCCCCTGGTAGGTGGGGCCCCCTGGGGCTGAGTGGTGCTCCCCCACTGGTTCCCCCCTGGTAGGTGGGGGACATCTGGGGCTGAGTGGTGCTCCCCCACTGGTTCCCCCCCTGGTAGGTGGGGTCCCCTGGGGCTGAGTGGTGCTCCCCCACTGGTTCCCCCCTGGTAGGTGGGGTCCCCTGGGGCTGAGTGGTGCTCCCCCACTGGTTCCCCCCTGGTAGGTGGGGTCCCCTGGGGCTGAGTGGTGCTCCCCCACTGGTTCCCCCCTGGTAGGTGGGGGACATCTGGGGCTGAGTGGTGCTCCCCCACTGGTTCCCCCCCTGGCAGGTGGGGTCCCCTGGGGCTGAGTGGTGCTCCCCCACTGGTTCCCCCCTGGTAGGTGGGGTCCCCTGGGGCTGAGTGGTGCTCCCCCACTGGTTCCTGTCTGGCAGGTGGGGCCCCCTGGGGCTGAGTGGTGCTCCCCCACTGGTTCCCCCCTGGTAGGTGGGGTCCCCTGGGGCTGAGTGGTGCTCCCCCACTGGTTCCCCCCCTGGTAGGTGGGGTCCCCTGGGGCTGAGTGGTGCTCCCCCACTGGTTCCCCCCTGGTAGGTGGGGTCCCCTGGGGCTGAGTGGTGCTCCCCCACTGGTTCCCTCTGGTATGTGGGGTCCCCTGGGGCTGAGTGGTGCTCCCCCACTGGTTCCCCTCTGGTAGGTGGGGTCCCCTGGGGCTGAGTGGTGCTCCCCACTGGTTCCCTCTGGTATGTGGGGTCCCCTGGGGCTGAGTGGTGCTCCCCCACTGGTTCCCCTCTGGTAGGTGGGGTACCCTGGGGCTGAGTGGTGCTCCCCCACTGGTTCCCCTCTGGTAGGTGGGGTCCCCTGGGGCTGAGTGGTGCTCCCCCACTGGTTCCCCCCTGGTAGGTGGGGGACATCTGGGGCTGAGTGGTGCTCCCCCACTGGTTCCCCCCCTGGCAGGTGGGGCCCCCTGGGGCTGAGTGGTGCTCCCCCACTGGTTCCTGTCTGGCAGGTGGGGCCCCCTGGGGCTGAGTGGTGCTCCCCCACTGGTTCCCCCCTGGTAGGTGGGGTCCCCTGGGGCCGAGTGGTGCTCCCCCACTGGTTCCCCCCTGGTAGGTGGGGTCCCCTGGGGCTGAGTGGTGCTCCCCCACTGGTTCCTGTCTGGCAGGTGGGGCCCCCTGGGGCTGAGTGGTGCTCCCCCACTGGTTCCCCCCTGGTAGGTGGGGTCCCCTGGGGCTGAGTGGTGCTCCCCCACTGGTTCCCCCCCTGGTAGGTGGGGTCCCCTGGGGCTGAGTGGTGCTCCCCCACTGGTTCCCCCCTGGTAGGTGGGGTCCCCTGGGGCTGAGTGGTGCTCCCCCACTGGTTCCCCCCTGGTAGGTGGGGTCCCCTGGGGCTGAGTGGTGCTCCCCCACTGGTTCCCCCCTGGTAGGTGGGGTCCCCTGGGGCTGAGTGGTGCTCCCCCCTGGTTCCCCTCTGGTAGGTGGGGGACATCTGGGGCTGAGTGGTGCTCCCCCACTGGTTCCTGTCTGGCAGGTGGGGCCCCCTGGGGCTGAGTGGTGCTCCCCCACTGGTTCCCCCCTGGTAGGTGGGGTCCCCTGGGGCTGAGTGGTGCTCCCCCACTGGTTCCCCCCTGGTAGGTGGGGTCCCCTGGGGCTGAGTGGTGCTCCCCCACTGGTTCCCCCCTGGTAGGTGGGGTCCCCTGGGGCTGAGTGGTGCTCCCCCACTGGTTCCCCCCTGGTAGGTGGGGTCCCCTGGGGCTGAGTGGTGCTCCCCCACTGGTTCCCCCCTGGTAGGTGGGGTCCCCTGGGGCTGAGTGGTGCTCCCCCACTGGTTACCCCCTGGTAGGTGGGGTCCCCTGGGGCTGAGTGGTGCTCCCCCCTGGTTCCCCTCTGGTAGGTGGGGGACATCTGGGGCTGAGTGGTGCTCCCCCACTGGTTCTCCCCTGGTAGGTGGGGTCCCCTGGGGCTGAGTGGTGCTCCCCCACTGGTTCCCCCCCTGGTAGGTGGGGTCCCCTGGGGCTGAGTGGTGCTCCCCCACTGGTTCCCCCCTGGTTAGTGGGGCCCCCTGGGGCTGAGTGGTGCTCCCCCACTGGTTCCCCCCTGGTAGGTGGGGTCCCCTGGGGCTGAGTGGTGCTCCCCCACTGGTTCCCCCCTGGTAGGTGGGGCCCCCTGGGGCTGAGTGGTGCTCCCCCACTGGTTCCCCCCCTGGCAGGTGGGGTCCCCTGGGGCTGAGTGGTGCTCCCCCACTGGTTCCCCCCTGGTAGGTGGGGCCCCCTGGGGCTGAGTGGTGCTCCCCCACTGGTTCCCCCCCTGGCAGGTGGGGTCCCCTGGGGCTGAGTGGTGCTCCCCCACTGGTTCCCCCCTGGTAGGTGGGGTCCCCTGGGGCTGAGTGGTGCTCCCCCACTGGTTCCCCCCTGGTAGGTGGGGCCCCCTGGGTCTGAGTGGTGCTCCCCCACTGGTTCTCCCCTGGTAGGTGGGGTCCCCTGGGGCTGAGTGGTGCTCCCCCACTGGTTCCTGTCTGGCAGGTGGGGCCCCCTGGGGCTGAGTGGTGCTCCCCCACTGGGCCCTCAGTCCCTGGACAGATGCGCAGTGTAGTTACTACAGAACATGGTAACCTGATGTCCCCCCTTTTTTGTTATGTAATGTCATGCTGCCTTAGGGTGGGGACACCCACAGTTTTCCTCCCAGGGCCAAGGACCCTCCCTACCCAGCCGAGAACACAGGTGACCAACCCTGAACTGACTTCCCACCTCCTGGCCCCTGCTGAGCAGTCCTCTGTCAAGATGGAGGACAGAGGGGACCTTGCAGCACCACTGTCCCCTCCTCCACAGTGCCACCCTCACTGTTTATCCCTTTGGTCCCACCCAGCTTCCTCCCGGTGGCCATCGGTGGCAGGTGGCTGTCCCTTTGTTTTGGCCTGGGATCCACCCTCCCGTGGGGTGCGGCCTCCGCTCTCCTCTCCCAGGGAACTCTCAGGCCTCCACCTGGCATGGCCGCTCTCCTCCTCCAGGGCAGGACTTCCCTGACCATCACCAGTCCCCAGCAGGCCCTAGCCCCGGGCTGAAGACTCTGGGCCCTTGGTGCCGTCTGAGAACTTGTCTCTGGTTGCATGAGCCGCACGCTGGCAGGCCACGTTCACCTGTCCACGCTCAGTGCCCCTTCACGGGGCGGGCAGGAGGTCTTCTTCTCTGCGGACCTGTCAGAGCCCTAGAGTGCCTGGGGGGGGCAGCTGGGGGTCCACGGCCTCAGCACAGGAGCACTGGGGGGCGGACTCCAGGGCTGAGGGGAGACAGCGTGGACAAGAGCGGAGACGCCCCCTTTAAAGCAGAGGGTGCTTCAAACAGGCCCTGGCCTGTCCCTGTGCTGGGGGCCAGCCCCTGAGCCCATCCCTGAGGGCCGCCTACCCATCCATTCTTTCTTCCTGTGACTTGTTCTTGGAAACAATTAGATGGCAACACCGCGGGCAGGCGCGTGAGCCCCTCGTTGTCCCTGTGCCCCTGAGAAGCTCGTTGTTCTATGCATGTACTCAGGGCCATTTGGCCGCCTGCCGCTGTGGACCTGTGGGTCTCAATCACTCCCGGGCGCTCCCCCACCACGGGGCCGGAGCTCTTCATCAGTATCACTGCCACTGCTGATGCTTCCGTTAATTTAATTTTGTCATACACCACGGAGAGCGCCACTTCCTTCGCACGCGCATTTGCATATTGAAGTGAGTTATGGCGCCCTTGTTAATGGAGGCAGCTTGTTCTGTGATGGGAATGGCCATAGTGCCCGGGAGGCGGCCAGCCCCCAGGGGGTCGATCCCAAAGTCTGCTTGCGTCAGTAGTTTCTCACTGCTGTGCTTTCCAACAGGAAAGGGCGCGGCGGGGTGTGGGGGGTGCCACTCCAGTGGCTGCCAGTCTACACAAGATGGTTCCAGGGACCACACTCACTCTAGCCCACGGAATGTTCCAGAGACACATCTCCCTAGTGCTGCCCTGGGCCCCACCTGCCTCCCCAAGGGCCAACACTTGGCGGCCGTGGGTGAGGGTCACCCTGGGGCACCACGCTGAGTCGGGAGCAGGTGCCTGGGAAGGGCCTGGGCCTGTCTCCACCTGCAGAGCCTGCCTCCTGATCCCCTCCTCTCCCTGCAGAAAGCCCCTGTGCCTGGCTGGGCTGCAGGTCTTGCACTGGAAGCTTTCTGCTGGCCCTGCCCATGGTCAGAGGCTCTGGGTGGGCAGGTGGGCTGCAGACCCCAGGGCAGTCTTTCTTCATTCAGGGTCAGGCGTGTGGCTGGGAGCACGTCCTCTGGCTGCTTATTGGCCCTGCCACCTCAGGAGCAATCTTGCCCTTCACCCTCTGCTGGGCCGTCTGCCCCCTAAGGGGCAGCTTCTCCAGGCAGTAGCTTGCCATCTCTGCTCTGGTCAGGGGGCCTTGAGGGCCTGTCTCTGGGCATGACATGGCGGGCAGAGGGCTAGGGCTTCTTAGGACTGGAGTCCTTGACAGTATTCCCTGGGGACAGGCTCTCCAAGGGGCATGCCACCCCTGTACCTGCCCCCCTGGGTATCAGCAGCTGCTGTGTGGGGGAGGCTGAGTCTCCCCATCTCAGACCAGCCCCCAGCAGGCCTCCTGATGGAGTGGGCCTCGGTGCCCTCTTGAGTGGCTGTGGGTCAGCGGTAGTCCTGGGGAAAGATGTCCAAGGGGGACGCTGTGTTACTGTTGTCTCCTTTTGTTTAAAGCACACCCGCTGCTCAGGGGCCTCTGCTTCCACTCATGGGCAGTAGTTTGTAACCACACAGTTACCCAGCCAGGAGGTGAGTACTGCCTATACAAAGGACGACTGAGTCTTCAAAAGGTACAGTCACAGGGGCTCAAAGTAAATATCTGGGAACAAGCCAGACCACACCACAAGTGTTTTCCCGCTCAGGTTAGCGTGGGGCCCGGGTCCATCTTGCAGGGGTTCTTGCCTCTGGGCACAAGGTCTTAGACTGTCCTGCCCCCAGGAGAGTGTCCTGCCCCCTGGAGGAGAGTCGAAGCTCTGGAGAAGTCTTGGAATCCAGCCAGGCACAGGTGATGTTCCCAAAGGTGAGGTGGAGACGGCACAGGCCCTGGTGTGAGCCCTGCGGGGAGAGCACGGACACCCACTGAGGACACAAGGTGTCCCTGGACCCCTGCAGGGTCCGCCCCAGGGAGAGCAGGAGCCTCTCGGAGCAAGGCCTGTGTGAAGGGGCCAAGCAGAGAGGTGCTGCGCTTGGTGTCTCTGCTGAGTGAGGCTTCCTGGGGCACACCGCCCCCAGCACAGCAGGGGTTCAGGGCTGGGCCCCCCTGGCCGGATGCCTGAGGAGGGGTCCATGGAGAGTTGTAGGTGAGAGCAGCTGGCAGCCGCTGGGGCAGGTTCAGATGCCCGGTGGTGGGGCGCTGTCCCACAGAGCCCTGAAGTCTGCAGCCGCGGAGCCTGGGGCAGCACAAGGCCCAGCACCCCTGCTCTGCTCCTGCGGGGCTGGCCATCCGAGGAAGTTCCAGATGCAGCCGGAAGGCGAGTTCATCCCTGACCTTCATGACTTTGTCCTTAAGGTGCAGGAAGGGCCTTGACCTTCAAGGTGGTGTATTTCCCTGAATTTATTACCTCACAGGGATTTGGTCTCCTCTTTGTGTTGGGGACAGTCCTTGTGCACCCGGGAGGCCTTGTCTTCCAGCTGTGCTTGGCCACGGGCAGGAGTCTGTGGCCAGTGAAACCTGGGCACCTGTCTCTGATGGCTGACTCACATTCTCCTAATTCACATGCTGAAGCTCTGGCCCCAGGGCCTTAGGACCAGACGGGGCTTGGAGGAGGGTCTAAAGAGGCAGCTAGGGTAATGAGGTCCTGAGGTGGTCCCGGGCTAACACGAGGGCACCCTCACGTGTGGTGAGCAGACACGGGCACACGGGAACGGCTGTGAGGCAGCGAGAGGACGGTCCTCGCGCCAAGGAGAAGAAGGGCCAGCCCCACCAGGCCTGGTCTCCCAGCCTCCGGGACTCTGGACAGGAAGTCCTGCTGTCCAGGGCCGGGCTTGTGCTTTGCTGCAGCTGAGCTGGTGCTACCGCTGCCTGTGGGGGTTCTCTTCTGTCTCTCCAAAGGGCCTGGCAGGAGCTCGCCCTGGGGTAGCTGGGGAAGGCACCTGCTGCCCCTGGTGCCCGTCTCGACGTGCTGCCAGCCTGCCCAGATTTCCCCGCAAAGCTTCCATCGAGGCAGGGGTGGGCAGAGGTCTCCGGGACCTCCACTTCCTGAGCTGCTCCTGTCCGCCCCTCAGCCCTTCCGTCAGTGTGTGTCCAGCTGCCCTCTCCCAGGCCCTGTGGGGGGTGTTTTGAAGGCAATGTAGCCATGAGGCCCCCACCAGGGCCCCAGGCCCCTGTGAAGCCCCCCAAGTCAGGCCAGGGCACACGCTTCCTGTTAGAAAGACCTCTCCTGCACACCCCGATCTCCTGCGGCTTGTGGCTTCAGAGTCAGATGAGTATTCTTAAATACCCCACCCCCCATGGCACTTGGAAAAGACTCAGGGTCAGCACGCTGAAGAACTTCCCATGGCATCTTGGAAAGAACTCAGGGTCAGCACATTGAAGTACTCCTCATGGCACTTGGAAAAGACTCAGGATCAGCACGCTGAAGTACTCCCCATGGCATCTTGGAAAGGACTCAGGGTCAGCACATTGAAGTACTCCTCATGGCACTTGGAAAGAACTCAGGATCAGCATGCTGAAGTACTCCCCATGGCATCTTGGAAAGGACTCAGGGTCAGCACACTGAAGTACTCCTCATGGCACTGTGGAAAGGACTCAGGGTCAGCACGCTGAAGTACTCCCCATGGCACTTGGAAAGAACTCAGGGTCAGCACGCTGAAGTACTCCCCATGGCACTTGGAAAGAACTCAGGGTCAGCACGCTGAAGTACTCCCCATGGCACCTTGGAAAGAACTCAGGGTCAGCACGCTGAAGTACTCCCCATGGCTCTTGGAAACAACTCTGTGTCAGCACACTGAAGTACTCCCCATGGCACCTTGGAAAGGACTCAGGGTGAGCACGCTGAAGTACTCCCCATGGCACCTTGGAAAGGACTCAGGGTGAGCACGCTGAAGTACTCCCCATGGCACCTTGGAAAGGACTCAGGGTGAGCACGCTGAAGTACTCCCCATGGCACCTTGGAAAGGACTCAGGGTGAGCACGCTGAAGTACTCCCCATGGCACCTTGGAAAGAACTCAGGGTCAGCACACTGAAGTACTCCCCATGGCTCTTGGAAACAACTCTGTGTCAGCACACTGAAGTACTTCCCATGGCACCTTGGAAAGGACTTAGGGTCAGCACGCTGAAGTACTCCCCATGGCACTTGGAAAGGACTTAGGGTTGGTCTGCTAAAGTACCCCCCATGGTTTTTCGAAAAGGAGGTTCAGCCACTTAAGTGGGCCACAACCTGGTACCCCCACACCTCACGTTCACTCGTGATTTCCTGCAATCATCATTTGAAACCCCTGTGACAGGCAGAACATCATGTGGTCTCCTCCTTCAGCTGCGTTGTGGGTGTGGGTCTGTCTGGAGACCGCAGCCTGGCTCCATCCTGGTGACCTGGCACCTTCACCATCTGCGCTGGCGGTGTCCGAGACCCAGCCTGTCCTGAAGCCATCAGAGGGGAAGAAAATGAACTGCAGCCGTGACGTGTGGAGAGGCCTTGGTGTGCAGCCAGTGCTCACAGCAGGAGGCTCACAATCAAGTTCCAACAAAAGGTCACATTTGAGATAAGTGGGAAGGAAGCGGTAATTGGCCCAGAGGCGCTAATTCCTCCTTGGCCAGCAATCTGATGCCGTGGGAGCCTTTGTTCAGGTAATTAAAACTGAGATTCTATGATAGCTCTAAAATGAGACCCTGGTGGCAGCAAGAGAGGAGAGGGCCAGGAAGGGTGGCCCTGTGTGGATCAGTGCGCATGGCCTCCCCGGCAGTGAGGGGTTTTCAAGGGGGGGTCAACAGCAGGAACCCACAAGGTCCCAGAGAGCCCAGGGTGGGGATCGGGAGGAGAGACTGAAGACAGATTCGGAGGGTCCCCAGCTGCCTTTTCACAGGTGAGAGGTATCCCCAGGCAGGGTCAGGAGACAAAGGGAAGGGACAGACGCTGACTTGTCCCTCCTTCCCCAGATAAAGGGCTGCAGGCAGCGCTGCCTCCTCAGCACGGGGAAGTGCCGGCCAGGCAGACCAGTGGCTGGAGACCACTGGGTCAGCTGACAGGCAGGAGGAGGCCGGGGCCTGCCCAGAGAGGAGGGAGAAAGCTGCACGTGCCGTCTCACTGTTCCTGTAAACAGAGGCAGTGTCACATCCAAAGTGAGGTCCAGAGGGTACTGGACATCTCTGTTCTACTGTGCTCCATCCTTTCCCCAGCCCAATCTGAAGTATTCGCAGGCCCTTCTCAAACCCTGCTGGGAGAACACCCAGAACTTCTATCCTGTTGAGGTCAAGTGTCCAGTGGTCGACATTGCTGTACTGTCCCCAGATTGTGCATAAAGACCCACTGTGGTTGGCGGCTGTGTGTCCACAGATGGCTCGGGCCTCTCTTGGGTGACCCTTTGTGCTTTGTGGTCCTTTTTCCAACTTATGTCACAAGAGGGCCTGGTGCTACTGTTCCCTCCATAGAGGTCACGTGAGGCCCAAAGGGGCAGGAGCCGGTCCCTAGCAGGAGCCCTCGGGAGTCCCGGGAGCCACGCATGCCCAGTCTTCTTCCACATGGAAAAGCATCGTTTTCTTGTTTAAAAGAGGCAAATGGAATTCCTGAGCTTCATTCCTAAGGCATGTTTTCTTGGTAAAACATAGTTCTTCACAAGATTCACTGGGAACACGACTGTGATCCCAGCTACTCAGGAGGCTGAAGCAGGAGGTGGAAGTTCCAGGGCAGCGTCAGCACACAGCCAGGCCCAGTCTCAAAACAAGATGAGATAGGGCTGGGGCCTAGCTAGAGGCAACGTGCCCCGGTTCCACCCCCAGTATTTAACAATATGTATGTATTTTAGTTTATACATAGAACAATTACTTCTGTCTAGATTTTAGGATTAAGTAAAAGAAGAAGAAATACAGAAGTAGAGATGTTTTTAGGCTAAATCTCCTAAATGGAGATCGAGGGTGAAATGCCCCGTGAGTCTGTCTCCTTTCCCTGGTGTTCCTTCTCATTTTTTTTTTAAAGAGAGAGAGAGAGAATTTTTTAATATTTATTTTTTAGTTTTCGGTGGACACAACGTCTTTATTTTGTTTTTATGTGGTGCTGAGGATGGAACCCAGCGCCCCGGCATGCCAGCCCCTCCTCCTCATTTCAATGAGCACTGGCTTTGTAACTGAGGGAGAAGAAGAGGGTTGTCTTTTTGGCCGGGGACTTACTTTCCTAAGTAATCTGCGCAGTGTGAGCTGACGTGGTCCTGGGGATGCGTCCCTCCCGCCACACACCGGGAAGCTGGGGGCAGCACCTGAAGAGCCAGACACAGTTTCAAGTTATGTTTTACCTAAAGCCAAAAAAAGTGGGTGGGGGGCATGTAAAATAGACCCTCAAATACTGTGCTGGGTAGGGAAGACCCCACCAAGAGGAAGTGGGAGCAGAGATCAGGAGCCCTCCCCCCCCCCACACACACACAGCCGAGTTGCCTGGGGAGTCACACCTGTTTCCTACACTTCCAGAGGGAGAGGATGGTTTCTAAAGGAGCCGGGAGACTGAAGAACGCTGAGCGGACAGGGCGGCTTCTGCAGCTGTGTCTTCAGCGGCTTCTCACACCCAAGTCTGTTTTGTTTTTATTTTCCCGATTTGTGCTTACTCTGGTTCAGGCCAGGGGAGTCTAGAGAACTTATTTTGCATGTGTAAGGCAAGAGGTGATTTCCAGTATTATATGAGTATACTTTTCTCTGATACGAGAAAATGTGGATTTTTAATGTAGTTAGAGAGCATCTTCCAACAAAGCGCCTTCCACTCGTTTGTGAAAAGCCGGGGCTGAACACAAACAGCTTTCAGGTTAAGGTAGATGTGGATTTTCTCATTGAATTCCAAACTGTCTGAACTTTTAAAAGACTATGATAGCTGTTAAGTGCTTAGAAAGAAACAGTCTGCAAACATTTCATTAGTCAGGATGCACTATTCACTTCCACAATTTGTTTTTACGCTGTAGTTTGAACTAATATGTTCTGCATTCTTTTGTACTAGAACAAGTCAGGTTCTCAGGCCTAAAAGCCAGGGCTGGTTCCTGTTTGAAGGTGCCTTCTGTAACAGAGTTCAGCAAAGCTGGACCAACTGATAACAACAACAGCAACCCTTTCCTTTTATTTGCGTGTTGTTTCCTTGGACCCTGGGTGAGCTCAGCTGTGTGTTGGGCGGCCGCAGGCTCTGCAGGGGTGGGAGGTCCCTGGCCAGTTTCCCCGGCTTCTGCTGTTTCTCCATCGCCCTTCCCTCGACTGTGCTGAAAGACCACCAGACACAGCCACTGGTGGGCGGGCCCTGTCCTGAAGGCCCTGTTTACCTGCCCCAAAGACAAGCCCCTGAGCAGGGCTCACTCCTGAGGACCCGGAGCCCTGGCCCCAGCCCCAGCCCCAGCCTCCTATCTTAAGGTTTGCATTCCTTCCTAGGGCTGTAGGTGACAGATGACAACCTAAAGGCCTCCAGTGGTGGCTCTGGCTGTGTAGTCTCTGTTGCTCAGGGATCTTTGGAAAGCCCTGTCCACACGGGGCTGCCTGAGCTGCGCCCCATGGCCTCCCGGCATCCACAGACTGGCCTGCTCCCAGGAACAAGCTGTGGATGCTGTTTCTGAGCTGTCCCATGCCATGGCCAGTCTGTGTCGGAGGCAGGCCCCCCACCTCCCTCTGCCTCTTGGGCCTTCCTGTGGGTTCCCACTGGGGTGGTTTCCCGCTGTGCCACAGCAGGGTCTCCTCCTCATGTCTGTCCCTTGGCTCATCCCAGAGTGCTGTGTCCCTGCGTCTTTGGGGCATTGTGGTTCTTGGAAGGGTCTCCAGGGCAGGTCAAGACTTCCCCCTTCTCTGTGGCCCTGAGGCTGCATACTTGTGTCCATGTCGGGAGAATCAGGACAGACTCTACGCAGCAGGTGACCTGGAGCCCAGCAGCTGTTCAGTCTGGTTGTCACCATTTCTGACTTCAGTGGAGGCCCTAAGCAGAGCTTCTGCCGGACCCCAGGAGATGACCTGGACTCTCTGAGGCTCTGTCTGCTGGGGAAGGACGCAGGTGTGATGGGAGAGGGAGAGAAGGGCTGTGGGCCCTGTGCCTCCCCTGGACACCTGGAGCAGGTCAGGGTCACACTGCTCAGCTGCGTGGGCCTCAGGTGCCTGCTGCGATCTGCCAGGAGAGGGGTGTTTGCACAGTTACCAGTGAGCGTGGGGTCCTTGCTCAGGAGGACCAGGGACCAGCCCCTGCCTGGCCAGTACTTGAGGGACAGGGGAGCAGCGCTCTGTGCAGCACCTCCCAAATCCCCCAGTTCTCGCGAGCCCTGGTGACCCACCTGACTTGCTCGATCTGAAGGCCCCACACTCACACCCACCACTAACTCTGACACTGGTCTGTAGTTGATGGCGGGGTGTCTCCACGTCCCCTCAGGGAGAGCAGCCGCCTACCCGCTCGGCCTCCCTGTCCTGGCCCCACCAGGCGAAGGCAGGCAGTCTTTCAGTGCCTCCAGGATTTCAGCAGGCCTGCAGGCTCTGCCCCTGTGGAAAGGGACACCTTCTGCAGATTTGCTCCGAGGAGCAAGCAGCCCCTTAGGGCCCAGCACGCTCAGGTCTGAGGGAGCTCTCATTTTCCTCCACACAGCTTTTCCTGGGGCTCCCCCGGAGACCTTCCAGGCACGGAGGTTGGGTACGGGAAGGCTCCTGGAGGAGGCTCGGGATCCAGGTGGCCCATGTCCTCCTCTCCCTGCGGTTCCCACCCTGAACCTGGGCTCCATGGACCCAGGACTGCTCCTGTCTCCCAGCCCCTGGCCCTCCTCCTGCCAGACTCAGATGCTCTGGCCCACCCCAATTCCTGCCTCTGTTCAACCAGCCCCCAGACCCGGGCCAGAGGTTTCCTCACTGCCCCGTGTGAACTTTAAACAGGGCAGCATGCATCGCCGCAGGACAAGCTAATACAGCCACGGGAGAGATTCTCGGCAACCATTTTAATTAGGACATTTTCCTTTTAACCCAATGTTGAATTTCAAAATGCAAATAAAAAGGACGCTTCCATTACCAGCCACATCTACTTAGCAAGTGATGCCTACGTGTACATATTTTTAAGAATTATTTCAGATAAACCATTACTGGAGTTCTACTAGTTTTAAGCACAACTGATGAATCTAGTTTAGCACACACAGAGAAAAATCTGCTTTCTTTAAAAATGTATTAATCTTCTCAAAATGGGAAATAGTCTTTGTGTTAATAAGACTAGGATCTTAACAGGGGAATTAAGCTAATTTGCTACTTATATAAAAGAAACAGTAGGTACTAATGTAAGATACATAATAATCATAATAAAAGCCTGTATTTGCATATTACCTTGCAATTTCCAAAGACTGACATGAATCATGGATCATGCTAATCCAGCGACGCAAGACTAATCAAGTCTCCCTCCAACAGCAGAGTCTCTAGGTTAGGTCAACTGTAGTCACTCAGAGACTTAAAGAAAAGCCATTCCTTTCTTTTAGTGTCTGGGTGATTCTTTTTATCTTACTGAGAATCAGAAGTCCTGGTGACATGTACTGTGGTGGTTCTCGTCCTGTCCTCCTAGCCAGGGAGCTCCGGACCCCTGGGGCAGGGCTCTGGCCTCTCTGCCCAGAGCCTGGGGTAAGAGCCACCAGGAGCTCAGGCTAGGTCTCTGAAACCAGTTTCACCTGTTGGAATCCAGCACTGGGCTTCCCGTTGTCCACTCCTGCTCTGTCCCTATCAGATGACACTGAGGCTGCAGCACACAGTTCCCAGACACTGCTGGGGCACATGCTCCCTGATGCACAAAGGATACCTTTGTCACAGCCCCTATGAGGCATGTGTGTGTCTGGCCTGGACAGAGTGACCTGGTTGGAGCCTGGCCCAGGGGCCACCCTGAAGGTGGCCTGCTCCTGGGTTCTCCCGTCCAGCTCCAGAGACGTGTTTTGGACTGTGACCTAAATCCCCCCGAGGGAACAAGGAGGGCCGAGCAGTGCGGTGGGTGAGGGCTGCCCCCTCAGCTTGCCACAGCCCTGGTCCTGCCTGGGAGCAGCCCCCAACCCCCGGTCGGCTTCTAAGAAGGGTTCCCACGACGCCGTGGCCCCCGCAGGTGAAGAAGCCATGGTAAAGGGGCTTCTCTGGGGCTAATTAATAGGCACACTCCTCCCACGCGCAGAGGAAATGTATTTTGAGGAAGATTTTAGCTCACCTGAGGGTTTGTATCAGAAAATCTGTGGCTTATAAAGTCGTTTGTTATTTTGCTGTGATTTTTATACACAATGGAAGGGTGAGGAAAAGGTCAGCGATAACTCTGCGGCTGCATTTTAGCTAGGAAAAATGTAATATTGATCGATAAGAAAATGGAAAAAGCGCAACTATTAGCTCCTTACTTGATCTTCTGTGACCTTTACCCACTGCGTCGATTTTATTCTTAAATGTTATGTCTCCTGCTCGAAAGGTTTGTCCTGTTTAGTCCCTTATTTAATTAATACATGATCTTCTTCCCTCCCCCTAATGTCGGAACAAGGCCTTCTCCTTGACTCCCTTGTTGAACCGCTGTCCTCGCGCAGGGTTTCCTGCACCTCCCAGACCAGGGCACCTGGCCCTTGGTCTGCGCTCAGCCTCTGCCGCAGCGGGCATGCACCCATTTGCGGGTCATGGGCACAGAAGCCCCGACAGCCCCAGCGCACCAAGATGCCAGGGTCCCAGGGAGCACAACTGCCTCTTCTGAAGGGCAGATGGCAAGGTGCTCGCTGCCGAGGCCCAGCTCACCGACCCGTGGAACTGTGCTGCCCGCAGGAAGAGGGGACTCCAGAGCCAGCTTCTTTGCAAAGGGGGCCGGGCACCTGGGGTGGTCCTGACCTGCACAGGACTCATGAGGGCTCCCGTGGCCGATGCCATCCCGGAAGCGCAGGCATGGGGACAGTCTGAGACCCATGTGTCCCGGCTCTGCTGAGGGGATAGGAGGCCATACCAAAGGTGGGGCGCAGAGTGCTGGTGAGACCCGACGGCGGGCTGAGCAAGGGGTCGGGCTTCTCAGGGCCAGGCCGTGCCAGCCGCAGCCTGGACCAGCCTGAATAGTGTCTTCCAGATTCGTCTCTACTGGAGCCTGAGAAAATGACCTAATTAAGAAGTGGGTTGTTGCCGTGTAAAGGTAAGAAGTCTTACTGGACCAGGGTGTGCCCGACCCCACAACAGTCCCTCGCAAGGGGAGTTTGGACCCAGACCCTGGAAGAGGGCCGTGGAGCCACAGGCGGGCAATGTGTCTGTGGCCCAGGCTGGCCAGGCCTGGAAGAGAGGCCCAGGACAAGTTCCCTGGGGCCTCTGGGAGACCCAGCCCGGCCCACCCTGACCACAGCTCTATGGCATCCAGATGGGCAAGAGAAGAAGTTTCTTCTGTCTGAGTGCCCTGTCTGTGTGGCTCTACGACTGCAGCCTCGAGATGCTAATCCAGGCCCTCAAGAGTGGAAGGGCTGGCCATGCCTGCCTCCGTGGGAAGAGGGGGAGTGCGGCGGCCCCTCTCCCCACATCCCTCAAAGCGGAGGGCAATGAGGAGGAGAGCGGCTCAAGGAGCCGGCAGAGGTACGCTGCTCCAGGGACCATGCCCAGCCCTGCCTGCTTCACAGGGGTCCCGGGGCACATGCAGGAGCCGAGGTCAGGAGAGCCACTGTGACCCCCTGGAGGGTGCTCCAGCCCTCCAGGGTTTGCAAGACCCAGGTGCTGCCTGCTGTGGCCCCGCTGCCCCAGGCTGGGAAAGGCGATGGACCATGCTGGTCACCACATGGGCATCTGTGGTCCATGCCACCAGGCAGGGCTCTCCCTGCTGCCCATGGGGGACTCCCATCCCTCGGGGGCTGGGCAGAGAGCAAGGTATGGCTGGAAATGTTGGGGAGAGCATTGCCCCACGGCACTGGGTCCCCTCAGAGGGCCGCCTGCCACTTCCAGGAAACCAACTGGCTCCGTGGTCAGCAGGGCAGCAGGAGGTGTAGCCGAGGAGTGAGTGCACATGGCTTGGTTTGGACCAGTGACCCCTGAACCGTAGATCCGGGGACACGTGGCCTGGGTCCTGCTGCAGGACCTGCCCAGTCATTCCACACCGGGCTATCTCAGCTCTTTGCAGGCCCTCTGCATTCTGTCCCTTCTCAGGGACGCTGGGGAGGAAGGATGCAGATAAGCCCCCCAGGGCAGCTGGTTATCTGGCTCGACCTCTGGAGAAGCTGAAAGAGGAGTGTTGTCACCCACAGGAGATAGAGGGGTCGCTTGGCTGGGACAGCCCCCAGGCCTCCTGAGTGGTCAGAGGCAGGGCCCTGTGAAGACAGCCTGGACTGGGGCCCTGCCCGCCTGTCAGCGCGTCAGTGCGCGGCGGCTCCAGACACCCAGACCCGCCAGCCTCCGGGGCACGCATGAGCGCCTGCATGAATTTGCTTCTGAAAGGGGGTTGGAGGCTGGGCCATCCCTGCTCAGGGCTGCACATGTCTCCCGTCGGCACACGCAGGCCACGCAGCCGGCGTGCAGCCATCACAGGATGGAGGTGGCGTGTGGCCTGCCGACATGCTGGGGCAGGTCTGGGGAGGAAGAAGAAGGACCTGCTGCTCTGACTCAGTGCCACTTCGTCTGGAGACAAGGAATGTCCCCACAGATGGCGGACTGGGCTTTGTGCTGGGTTCTGTGACTCTGTCACTTCATTGTCCAGGCCAAACCAGGGGCATGGAGGGGCAAAGCTGAATTATTTGTTTTCAAAAATAGAAATTTAAATTTCCACAGGTTCTTCCTTCGTTGGTGAGTGTAAAAGCCTTTAAGATAATCTCCATTTACTCAGACCAGACAGGACACCTAGTCCCAGAATCCTGTCCCCAGGTCGTGTGACAGTGGAGAATCAGAGAGCCAGCTCCCCCCGGGTGGTCCCTGCTCTGAGTTCCTGTGACTGAGTGAGCTGCAGAGGGGACACATGAACACTGTGGTGCCCGCAGCCCGGCCTCTTAGACGCTGCGGTGCAGAATCCACCCACACCTGACCAGGAAGCTGTGGGGACAGCTGGTAGGTCCCCTGTCTGGAGTCTGGACAGCCTGACGCACACTAAAATGCTGCGCATCCTTAAGCAGCCTGTACTGGATTCATTATGAGGACCACTTCGCCATACAAATGACCTAATGTTTGCTGGGGGGCTACGGCTGGGCTTATGTCATTATGAAGGCACCTTGACAGTATTTTATAAGGCACATTTCATTACTCATGCCTACACATGTGTCGCCAAAATGAAAAAAAAAATTTAGGGAAAAAAAATGATGATTTACAATCTTTTGAAGATTTTTCTGGATTATAAGTTCCATTCCAGTTTAACAACTTATCAAAATAATAAAAAATGAGATCTTAATATGCAACCAAGGAGGAAAAGGTATTTTTAATCAACATACATCTTTAAATTACATTTTATATTCTCCACTCAAAAACCAAAAAAACCCCCCAAAACCTGAATCCCAGTAAAGCAAGGAAAGTGTTTGCTATCTGCATGTGAAAGGCAAGTTGTACCCACCGTGAAACCGTGGAGACCATTGTGCAAATGCTGACCTATAATAGAAACAGGGAGACCTAAAACAGGCCGCAGAGCTGCTGTCACGCCGGAGGGGGAGGCCTTCAGCACGTGGATAAATGCGGGGGACCTCGGCAATGGCCTTGGGGACCCACAGGGTCCTGGGGTGGGTTCTGGTCTGAGGCTGCAGGGGACCAGCAGCCTGTGTCTCGAGGGATGTGGGCCTTGCGCCTCTCCTCCAGGGTGCTGGCCGTTGACGGTGGTTCTCAGTGGAAGCCAGACCTGCCAAGGCAGAAGGAAGTGTCCTTACTTCTCGGAACTTTCTCCGACTGCGCCCGTTGTGCCTGGCCTTCCCTCCTCGTCCCTGCCATGCACACATGTGAGCAGTCGCTAATAGAGTGACACTTGCCCATGCAGATGAGTGGGGCTTGTGTGCTTGTGCAAGAGCAGGATGCACAAGCAGGCGGACGACAGCTGCCTTTTCCAGAGGACAGGAGAGGGCGTGTTTTGAAGGTCATGGTGTGAGCGTGGTTAATTAATTTGACTTTGTAGCTGCAGGTGCTGATGCGCAGATGTTCTAGTGTCTCACGCTGGATCCAGCACAAGTCCCTGGGAGGTCCGCCCTTCATCCATCCAGCACCACACGTGGAGATCTCCACACGTCCAGGCGCGGGGCCAGTTCTGACCACATTCTGGAAATACAGGAATAAATAACTGGCAGGAACTCCCTTGCCCTCTCGGGGCATTTGCTCAACGTCCCTATTCCTTGGAGAGACAAACACCATGGCCACAGGTTCCTCAGCACAGTGGCTGTCCAGTCCTGGCTCATTAGCCATTGTCTGGGACGCCTGGACTTAGCCGGCACAGCCCACTTCCCATATCCTGTGTACATGCCTTATGAACATTGGCATCCAGCTAGGCCCTTTCTCCAGCCTAGCTTCCAGCGTGGAACGCAGCTTGCAGTGACCCACTCAGCACCAGAAGCCACTTCACTCACACCTGCAAGGGGGTCCGTGAGGATGGTGCTGGGGCGCCTCGCGGCTCTGCTTTGGAGCTGTCTGGGGGAGTCTCTGGTCGTGGTGCTTTCCTGAGAAGGAGCATGGCGGATGGATTGATGGAGGGGTGAGATTTCAGGCTATCAATGGGAGGTGATCCCTGAGCCTAAAACCCGGGATTTTCCCCTGGGTTTGTATGGCACATGGAGTCTCCAGGAAGACACAGTCCAAAGTCCTCTAGGGTCCCCGAGGTTTCATCTGCTTTTGGCCAGTTCCTCTCATCCTCACATGGGGTCTGTGGGCTTGAGGTTTCACAGTGTGGGGGCTGGGGACCAGTGGCCACTCCCTGTCTCTCCTGGAACCCCAGGCTCTTATGGGAGCGGGGGGGCGGGGGCAGAGGCTGGTCCACAGTCTCAGAGCTGGCCTCTGCCGCACACAGCTGCCCCCAGGTTCCGGGGCCTGGTGCTCTCAGAGGACGAGCTCCCAGCCAAGGAGGGCATCATGTTTTCCTGCCGTGGAGCACGTTGCACCTGCCTCATACACGCACGCGTGAGTACATGCGTGGGCCTGCACACATCTGCACCTGGGCCTGCACACATGAGCATGTACGTAGACGTGTGTGCACATGGCTATGTGTTGTGTGGTTTCAGCGTGGTGCGTTGGTGGCCCTGGCTTTCTTCACCTGCAGTGACAGTTCTGTCCAGTCCCTCCCCCTCCCACACAGGGCCCTGGGGTCAGACAGCCCCTTTGCCTGTCCACAGCTGCTTAACCTTGCTGAGCCCCACTTGCAGACCTCTGAGGGGGTTCCAGGGACAGTCCTATCCAGGGAGCCCCGGAAGTCAGGCACTGCTCAGTGAGCTCCTCCTGCCTGGGTCCTCACTGGCCTTGTCCGACCCGATCCCGTCCAGCGCCCAGCCCAGCGGGCCCTCCTCCTCTCTCTCCGTGAAGGAGAAGCCCAAATCAGTGGCCTCTTGGCCCCTGGTCAGGCCCCAGGAGCCCTTTGGCACCGCCTCTGCTGTGCGGATGAAGCACGTGGTCACCGAGGGGCGGTCTGGACCCCACGTGGTTCCCAGCGCAGCTCCCAGCCTCAGGGCAGAAGGCCCAGCAGAGGATGTCGTGCTGGCGAGGGACGGTCGGAGAGGTGGCCTGGCGCTGGGCAGGGCCGTGTGTCTGCAGTGCCCTGACAGGTTCTCAGGAGCCCGGGGGCTGGCAGGGACAGAACTGAGCACAGAAATGAAATCCTGGTTCCCAGGAGCGAAAATCGCAGCCGAGGGATCATCTTGTGAGGGACCCCGGGAGGCAGGAGGTCAGGGACGTGTCACACGTGCAGGGGCACCTGTGTGAGTGCATGTGTGCAGCCACACTAGTGATCATATATGTAAGATCTTATCACACATTGCATCATGTAACTCACACACATGATCACGTGTGTTTCCCACGCATGCTGCAGTATGTGGTACACATGTGTGTGCTTGCATGCTTGCGGTTATACCGGTTCATCGTGCACGTGTGACCGCAGGCACGTGACCCCAGGCAGTTGCCCGTGTGCAGTTACACGTGTGTGAATAACTTCCACGGTTTGGGCACACGATTGTAGGCATGGGGCTCACTGGGCAGCCGCCTGAGTCTCTGGGCAGGGGCCAGCTCTGCTGCCCTCACTCCCAACCTCAGAGGAGAGCAGGCATGTGCCACTCTTGTGGATGTGTTCCTGGTGACATTTTTACACAGGAACATGCTGTTAGGAACTCAGGAGGTCTCTGCAGACAACTTGTCCCACGGCCTCACTCCAGAGGGAGAAAGAAAGCAGGTGTCCAGTGGGTCTTGCCTCCCTGTGCTCCCCGTGAAGGCGTTTGCTCACTCTAGGAGGTGACATTGCAAGTGTCTCCCTGCACAGTGAGAGAGGTGCCTGCCGTATGTGCAGGTGCTCCAGCCAGCAGGGAGGAGCGGATGTGTCCCTGTGCACGGGGCTCAGAGGCAGCAGTGTCCCTTTCTACAGATGTGGGTATGGAGGCACAGAGCCTGCCCTCCCCACCAACTCTTCCCCAGAGAGCCAGGCCCTCCAGCAAAGGGAAGCTGGGCCCAGAGGGGCACGGGGACGCCCAGGCTTTCTGAAGGTGACAGGTCTGGGACACTCTGCAGCAATGTCCACCTCAGGTGTGTGGCCTTGTCAGCCAAGCCCAGGCCTGGGCTGATGACCAGATGACTGCTATGGGGGAGGCATGTCAGCGCTTGACCAGAGTCCTACGGTCAGCATGCTGCAGCTGCCCAGCAAGTACCCTTGTGGGCTGGGCTGGGCTGGGCTGGGGCCAGGCTCAGCCTGAGGGACCTTAGGAGGGCCAAGCTGGGCCTGTTGACCCCCATGCCACTGTGACCCTGAGAACCGGCCGTCCCCCAAATGCCCCCTGGCCCCTTCTGGGCCACCTCCTCCCCGGTCCTGACTGCACCTGAGCATTTCCTGCTCAAGCTGACCCTCTCTGTGAGGCTGCCTCTGAGGTCACCTGCGTCTGTGTCGTGGGGTAAGGTCCACGTCCTTGGGTGTGTGCTGCTGGTCCCTAGGAGGGCAGCAGAGGCATGGCCACAGGTGCTGACTCCCTGTGCTGGCCCGCCTCGGTGGGGCACTTCCGTGGTCAGGTGGCAAAGAGCTTGAACAAGAAGGCCACGTGGGGGACCCTTGCCTCCCTCACACCCAGGACCATGGGGGTGAAGGAGCTCCTGGCGAAGCTCGGGAGGGAGGGCTTGGCGGGGTCTGCGGGAGCCGCAGGGAGCGGCTGACCATGGAGAGTCATGGGGCAGAGGCCCTAGGCAATGGTCTCACATGTCCTGTGTGCTGACCATGGCCCAGGCTTGAAGAGGGTTGTGACAACATCCATGACCTGCATTTCCCTGGCCACAGGGTGCCACTGCCCCTTACATGCACCAGCAGGGGCTCCATTTGTGACGTGCTGCGTCATGTCAGGAGCACCAGGCGCAGGGTCGCTTTGTCCTGTCCCTGTCAGGTCTCTCCAGTGCCAGTCAGTCCTGCCAGGAGGCTGGTGTGGACATCTCCCAGCACCGCGAGAGAACATCACCCAGGCATCCATCGTGAAGGAAGGCGCTCCTCCTTCCTGCCTCGAATCCGGCAGCCTGAGAGCAGCACGTCCAGCTTCCGCCAGGGGACTGGTCCTCGGTAGCGGCCTCCTGGGAAACACAGGCTGAGCCTGCAGCACTCTGTGGAGGGAAGGCTCCCTAAGGGGGCCGAAGGGCTGTCTCAGACTCCACCAGAAACAGCGTGAGACATGGGCTCCCGGTGGAGCTGCCGTGGGGCTGAGGACAGCTGGCTCCAGGGGACACTGACCAAGACAGGTCCCTTCCTCCCCCTGTGGGGAGTCCCAGAGCTGCAACGCTGGGGCCCTTCACTGACGTCCTTGGGGTTGGTCTCCATGGTACACATCATGCACGCGCGCACACACGTGGGCTCACACTCACTCTCACAATGATGCCAAGTGCAGTGGACTCCAGTGAGTCCCCTCCACAGCGCACACTGGGTCCACACCTGTGGTGGTGCACAGGAGGGCAGCTGCCCATGGCGAGGTGGGCAGCTTGAGCCAGGCCCAGAGGATGGTGCTCGAGGGCAGCATGGGGCAGCCTGAAGAACAGGTGGAGCTCCGAGGAGCTCACGGCAATTGCAGGTGTGACTTACACATGGCGTTTGGGAGGAGAGCTGTGTGGCTCCATTGGCAGGAGGGGCCAGCCCCACTCTCCCACGGCACCTGGACACGGCACGTCTCCACGACCCTTCCTTGTGAGTTAGCCATGGGGTGAGTGTGCGTGTGAGGGTGGTGTGTGTGTGTGTGTGTGTGTACGTGTGTGTGTCTATGCACGTGTGTGCTTGGTGAGTGTGCATGGCCTTTGTCATCATCCAGCAGGTGTGTGACCCTTGGGTCCACGTAGAGGGTGCACTCCTGACTGTGGACCATGAGGCCAGAGAGGGCTGGGAGTGTGGAAGCCGTGGGACGCAGACTCGCCACCTCTGCTCCCGGAGCCCTGGGCTGCGCTGCCCAGCCCTGGGCTCCCTTCCCCACCGGGGCCGCTGGAGGGTTGGGGCTCTGGCCGGGCCAGCCCTGCCGTTGCTGCTCACGGCCTGGCTTCCTCTGTTTGTTTCTGGGTAAGCTCTTGCTCTTCTTGCTTCCAGGAGGAGGCTGGGCTCCTAGGCTGGCCTGTCGATCACTGGGACACTCCCTACCACCTGAAGGCCAGGTCCTGCAGCCTCCTGGGCAGCCCTGCCGGTGCCCTCCCGGGCCTCCACTCCTCCAGCACCCTGTCTGCAGGCCGAGCCTCCCAAGGCTGCCTGCTGCCTCCTCCTCCCTCCAGCCTCGGGGCTCTGGGGAGGATTGCGCCTGGGAGCCCAGCCCTGCGGCCCTCCCCGCGCTCACCTTCCTCCCTGCCCCTTTCTCCTTTCACTCCTTCTTTTCTTTTGGATACTCTTTCCTGGAATGGTGAAGGCTGAGGGTGCCACAGGGCAAAGAAACACAGTGGCCGCTGGCTCAGGAGCCCCAGCCCCACAGCATGCTCAGGGCAGGGCCCTCCCTGAATGTGGTGCCGGGGTCCTGGTAGGAGAGGCCCGGTCTGCGCTTGTGGGCGAGGGCACTGGGAGCCGCCAGGCCCTGGGACTTGGTCTTGGGGCCTCACGTTATAAAGGAAGCACCTGCCTTTGGCTGTTCAGGCTTCGCTGTCCCATTCCACAGAGGACCCTGGCTGCCCCACGGTGACATGGGGACATCATGTTGAGTTTTAAAAGGAGAAGTATAGACACCACCTGTGTCACAGATGCTCTCAACCCAGAGGGACTGGCCCTATGGCTCCCTGGAGAGCTGCCTTCTGTGTCATGTACTCGTGTGTGTGTGTGTGTGGCACACTCATGCACGTACACATGCACACAGCACACAGGCACGCAATGCACGTGCTCTGAGCACACGTGTGCACACAGAACCCACCTCTTTGCTGGGCCTGGATCCCAGCACCTGAGTCTCTGTGGCTTTCTGGGCTGGGAGGGGGGTGGGCGTGCCACTCCCTGGAGCTCTGTGCTGCCAGGGAGGTGCTGCCCCTCTGCACCTGCACTTGTCCCTCGGCTTCCCTGGCCCCTGGCGCTCTGGCAGTGACAGCTGGGAGGCCAGGACGTGTCAGCCGGTAACCTTTCCTCGCCTCTCCCTGTCACGTCTGCGTCTCTGCCGCTGTGGTATTTGGAAGGCTCTCACTGCTGCGGCCTTGCTACAGGACGTGAGCCAGCGGCTGCCAGATGACACCCGTCAGCTGGCCGGAGCGGGCGCCTGACCTTGCAGGCATGCGCTGGGGTGGGGGAGGGCAGGCACAGTGGCCATCTGGTGCATTCCAGAGGCTCTGAGCCAGGTGGTGACAGGGGCCACCTCATCCCTGTGGAAGCTCCCTTCTGGGGCCTGAGAGACCCTGGCCAACACGGGCCTCAGTCCCTCATCCTCGGAGCCCTACTTGACATGGAAACACCAGCAGCCCTACGGCCACCAGTGTGGGCACAGGAGCACTCACCCCTGGGCCTGCACTGACCTGCTGCCTCTCCCACCTCTGCACCTGGCCCAGTGCCTCCCGGCCACTCACAACTCTCCAGGCTGGGTGCGCCATACACCACCAAGCCCAGCACTCAGGCTGAGCACGCCCAAGGAGCGTCCCCGCGCCGCAGCCCGTCTGTGCCGTGTGGTGGGCGCTGGGGTGGCTCAGGGCAACCTCTGTCTCAGGGCCACCAAGGAGGAGGAGGCCAGGCTGCTTGGGCTCTCTCTGCGTCTCACATGTCTATGCAGCAACTACGTTTCTTCATGAGGTGACAAAGAACTCAATGACCCCTCTGAGTGGGTGCGGGGTCCTGTGAGTTAGTCTGGGGTGCATGGAGCTCCACCCTCAGCCCTGTGATGGTGGGTGGGGTGCTGACGGTGGGGCATTGGGGGACGGCCACGTGGGGCGGCTCTGCGAGCAGCACTAGGGGAAGAGCCCCCGGCCGCGCCCAGTCCAAGCGCGTCTTTCTCTGGGTCAGTTAGGCACCTAGGGAGGGTAGTCTTCTCGCTCTTGTTTTAATAGGTGCCTGATGCAAGTGGCTTAAAGTAAACTTAAGTGGATTGGCCGAGAGGAGCCACGGTGTACGTTTAACTTCAGTCGAAGGTTGTGAATTGAGGGACCGTTAGCTGCCGTTGGGTTTCAGAGCGGGGCCAGGGGGACCCGCGGGGCTGGCGGGGCTTCTTCCTCCTGGAGGGTGAGCCCTCGTGGCCAGTCTCCGCACAGGTGGAGCGAGGAGGGGGCTGTGGAGGCTGGTGTTCTCTGTGGCATGGGGGAGGGTGGGAGGCTTCCCCAAGGGCCTTGAAAGGGCCATCCGAGCGTCCTCTGGCATGGCGGCAGAGCCACTCCGAGGACTGCAGCAGGAGGGGCTTGGAGGCAGGTGCAGCCTGGACCCCCATCACCATGGTCTCCCCGAGGCGACCGTGGTGGGGGCACTTTTGGTTGCGTTGGGACGCAAGCGATCAGAACCCTCTCGTGCAAAAGCAAGCAGGGTGCAGGTGAGGACATCAGGCTTCGCTTCTGGAAGGGAAGCGCTGGCCACGGAGGCACTCCAGTCCCTGCCCAGGCGTGTTGGCCTTCAAACAAGGCAATCTGAGCCTCCCTCTGATTCTAGCCACGGGGGGCTTTACTCTAATTTCCTCCTAGGAATTCTTAGTTATCTTTGTTTCCTCATGGAAAGAAACGCCCCCGGACTTTGGGATGGGCAGCGTCTGCAGGATCCTTCTGACAGAATGCTGGAATCTCTGGCGTTGCCCCCCGCGGGTGTGTGCCTTGGTCTTAGTCTCAGGTATTACTGACCCCACCGAGTTAGGAGTTAACCTGGGGAAGCAGGTAGCAGCGCATATAATTCCTGTGCCCAGAGGTGGCCTCAGCCCTGCCTGATGGGGGCACTTGGTCATGCCCCGTGGACAGGCCGGCGTTTGCAGATCTCGCCGTCCTGAACAAACAACATGTGCACTGTGTTCCAGGTCTCATCTGCACTGGTGGGATGTCCCCATTCCCTCATTAACTGATAGGATGTCAGGGCTCCTGTTCACCCTGTGTGTGCAGGAAGGCCAGAGGTTACCCAGGGGATCACTGTACCTGACTACAACCCTCCATGTTCTGTGATTTTCCTGTGCCTTACAGTCATTGACCTCTGACAATATCCTTGGGAGCACGTTGCCCTTGAAGGCGACCCCTGGCTGAGGGACACCAAGGAGTCAGGGGGCTGTGCCAAGAGCACGTGCCTTTGTGCCCCTGTACCCCAGAGGCACCCTCAGAAGAGGAAAGTGGAGACAGAAGCATCATTCAGCAGAGATGGCTGGCTATTCCTCTGCCCGATGCTGATGGCCATCCCTGACCAGTTGCCTGCGTTGAGGACGTAGACTTTCTGCAGGCAGATGGTCAGGGCTGTGCTCTCTGAGACAGGCAGGGTATTGGGCCAGGCAGCATAGGCAGCAGCTCAAGTGGCCATTTTCTTGGGGGTCCCTGACTGCAGAAGTTGCTGGAGTGGGGAAGAGAAGTGGCTGCCTTCTGTCCTGGCCTCCGAAGGGAGGTGTCCATGGGCCTGGGAGGGTGCAGCCACGTGCTGCCCAGATGCTGCCCAGAGCCACAAATCTTCACGCCAGGCCTGGCTGGCCCCGGTGCGTACAACCACCATGTAGCTAAACGGCTCTGCTATTACTACAGAGCAAGTAAATGGTTATTCCATTTGCAGATTACATGTAATTGTGCTTGGCCTGTGTCAACTCCAGGTTTAATTGGTGTGTAGGCTGCAAGGCATGAATCACAGCACGTGTAATTTACTTATGCAATAAAATTTACCGTTAACCGAGAGAGGAAGAATAAAGAGAAAAATAATATGTTCCGTACTATAATTACACAATAAAGTTGGGATTAGAAATATCACCTGGCCTGAGAAACCTGAGGGAGCACAGCCATCAGTTCAGCTTGAGTCTTAGGAGGGGCAGTTCTGATGCCCAGGGCCAGCTGGAGGGACCAGGAGGGTCCTGGAGGGGCTTGAGAGCTGACGCTGCTGAGGGGCGAAGTGGCAGGACAAGAAGCAGGCAGGGGAGGGCAGAGAGGGGACGGACAGAGAGGGGACGGACAGAGAGGGGACGGACAGGGAGGGGACGGACAGGGAGGGGACAGACAGAGAGGGGACGGACAGGGAGGGGACGGGCAGGGAGGGGACGGACAGGGAGGGGACGGACAGAGGGGGTGGGTCGTGAAAGCCGCTCAGTGTGAGGCCAGCTGTTTGCACAGCGAGGAACAAGAAGACAAACTTCTCCCCAGGGTTCTGTGCACCCACAGGTCTATCTACCCACTTGACACGACCTTCAACCCGAGTGTCAGACAGCGGCCATCTCGCTCCTCCACCTTCTGCAGAGACGTGGCTTCTCCTCATCCCCTCTGGGGCCCACCTTCCACCACCCACTTGTGACCCATCCCCCTGTGAGTGACTCCAGACATGAGGACAGAAAGACCAAAGGGACCTTGGGGGTCCCCTGTGTCCCTCCATGGCCCTCCTGGGCTGGAGGGGTCCTCTCCCAGTAGCTTAGCCTGAATCCCTGGCCCATGGAGGCAGGGTGCAGGCTGTGACCCTCAGCGGGGGATCTTTGGTGTGCTATGTTGGCGTTGATGGCCGTGGGCCCTGGAGACCGCCCAGGGAGGAGGACAGCAGCTCAGCCCAGCATTCCGCGTGGGTCTGCGAGGTTGCCACAGGTGTGGACTCCCAGGGCCTGGCGCCTGCCTTCAGTGCTGTGGCTGCTGCTTCGGGGACAAGGGAGGCTTGGGACAGTGGTGCCCACTCCCTATGCAGGTCTCAGTGGACACTGCGGGGAGGGAGGCCTCCATCCCAGGGGCACCCTGCGGTCTCCTGGAGCAGTGTAGCGGTGCCCACACGCCCCAGGCCTCCCAAGCAGCCAGGAGGCCCAGGGATGCTCCAGGCCCAGCCGGCCCAGCACGGCAAACCCCGTACAGCAACTGTCCTGCGAGCAGGAGCCCAGTCTGGACAGTGTGGGCAGCAGCAGTTCAGAACAGCGGCCACTCACTGTCCCGGGCAGCAGGGACTGTGCAGAGGGGCAGTGCTGTCCTCCAGCAGGCGGAGCTTGGCATCGCCCCTCACACAGGAGCAAAGAGCCGCGACGTTAGGTCCAGGGCTCTCAGCTCCATCATGATCTGCGGGACACGTAGGGCCCATCCTGATCCAAACGTCACCACTGTTTTTCAGCTTTTAATAAGAATTTGCCTGGGCTGGGGCTGGGGCTCAGCGGTAGAGCGCTCGCCTAGCACATGTGAGGCCCTGGGCTTGATCCTCAGCACCACATAAAAATAAACAAATAAAATAAATGTATTGTGTCCAACTACAACTAAAAAATAAATAGGGTGCACCCTTCGAGGTCCAGAAGGGGTCTTGCCCCAGCACCTCGTCCTGCTGTCCCCAAGCACATCCATAGGTGGCTGGGGACCTTTCATGCCTCGTTTGTCCAAAGCACAGAGGTCCACCAGCCACGTGATGCTCCATGGCGGAGCGGGTGGCAGCGGCTCCCTGCTGCTGGCGGGACTGAGGGAGAGCAGCAGGCGCAGGCTGGGAGCTGCTCTCTGGCTCCAACAGAAGGGCATCTGCGCCAACGGTGCCCAGAGCAAAAGCAGGCAAACCCACTTCCCGGCACTGCTGTTGACTGGGGCCAGCACAGGTGACCTGCTGTGTGAGGGGAGATGGGGTCAGAGGGCCCAGGGGCCACTCAGCGTGGAGACAGAGGGACAGCGGGCACCAGGAGGTTTTAGTGCTGGGCAGTAGCCCCACAGGCAGAGAGCACCATGCCGTTTTCACTCAGGGAAACTGAGGCTCAGGGAGGTCAGGTAGGGATGGGACCCCTCTTGAGATCCCCAGCAAGCTCTCTAGCTCACCTCCACGTAGGCCCCTGCTGGCCCCGCAGCCTGACCAGCACTCATCCAGCCCACGCCTGAGCAGGACCCCACGTGGAGCTTGGCAGGGTCTGGGCCACAGGGAGATCCACAGGTTCTGCAGAGAACCCCACCCTTGAGCAAGAGGAGGCCTCCGCTGCAGAGTCTCCCGTCCAGTGGATTCCGTGGGTCTGGGCTCACAATGCCAGAGGACCCTCGGCCAACAGTGGCTCAGTGGAGGTTCAGGGGTGGGGGCCCCGCAGCAGCCGAGGTGAGGAGGGTGACCTTCTCACACCTGCCTGCCCGTCCTCCCCTCCCTGCCCTGCCCTGCCTTCCTGACAGCCTGCTCCCAGCGCTCACCATGTGGCATGGTCACCCAGTGTCCCTGTGGTTGGGTGGTCAGTTTGCATGAAGCACCCACAGGCAGTCGGAAGTGCTGCCCGATGTGCTCACCTTTGTGGAGCTGGCCCCATCAGTGTGCCCAGCGGCTCCCCTCCAGAGGCTTGTCGGAGGCTCCACGTGGCGTCCATCTTTGCGAAGACCCATGCAGACGGGTCCTGCAGCCTTCTCTGCTCACTGCTTGTTCTGTAGCTTGTTTGTGGGTGACTGGGCCAGAGGCTTGTGGCTCCTGGAGAGTGCCATCAGGGTGGCATGGCGTGACACCAAGTGGGGCATGGGACTGGGCCTGTACCCACTTTAGCTGTGCCACTCGCCTGTGGCACCAGTGACACTCGTCATGGAGCCATGGGATGACCGGGGAGCGCAGAGCCTTCTGACCAAGCATGACAGTGGAATCTAAGCTTTGGTGGCCGTGGTCTGAATTGATCTCCTGGAAATAAAGGTGATAGCAGACGGTGGCCTCCCACTGCCTGGACCGGCCAAGGGCCGTCCGCTCCCTCTCGTGGTGGAGGTGCGGTGCTCTGTGGAGCAGAGAGCAAAGGCCCGAGCAGGCAGGTTCCCGCAGAGCCTCCCGGGCTGCACAGACCCCTGCGACGAGAGCAGTTCCCCCAGGGGCCTGCCACTTCTGCACGCTCCCCACGAGCTCCTCGCTTACCCAGCTGGGCTGCTTGTGCCCAACACGGTGGATCTGCGGCTCGGAGTCCTGGGCCCGTCCTGCACACTGGGGTGCTGCTTCCCTGGCCTCTGCCCACGGATGCCAGTGGGGCCACCCTACGGCGTGTGTGACAATCATGGCCACAAGCAGCATGGTCAGTGGTTCCCGGCCAAGGAAACGGACTTGAACAGAAGAGGACTTCTAATTCCTGACCTGGTGAGAAACTGGCTCCACAGCAGGGAGTGCTGGGTGCAGAATGTCCACCAGGCACCAACTGTGTGTCAGGAGCTGTGGATGAGGGTGCAGGCTCCATCCCTGACACAGGATGGTGGTCAGCCATGTGAGGCCTCCTGGCAGCTCTCATTCACAGGGGGAGAAGAGAGGAGGCCCTGGTGGTCAGCGTGTCTTTGTCTCAGGGCAGAGAGTGCAGCTGGACCCAGCCTCGGAGCTGGCCGCGGGCTGAGTCACGGGAGCCCTTCAGCCCTCGTCCCTGCTTGGAGGCTGGGGCAGTGCTGCCCGAGGGCCCTGAGGTTCCAGCTGCCTCACGAAGCTCCCCTCTGCTGACTCACCCTCAGTCTGCCTGTCTCACGCCCCACGAGTGACCCTCGGTTCAGGTGTATGGGGTTGGGGGTGTTACTGCCCCTTCCACCAAGAGCTGGACTGTACAAGTCCCGGGTGCTGCACCCACTCTGCTATCCGGGTCCACATGCGTGGATTCCTTCCGTGTGGGTTGTTCTGGAAGGAATGCTGGCGGGTGGGCTGGGTCGACTCACTCCACAGACCTGTACCCCAGGACATTGCAGGCCTGAACTCAGCCACGGGGCTCACAATGCCAGAGGACACTCGGTCAACAGTGGCTCAGTGGAGGCCTCAGGGGTGGGGGCTTTGACGTGTGCCGTGACATTTCCAGCCAGGGCATGCGGAGCCTGGCGTGGCCTGCCCCTGGGACACGTGGGCCAGCGCACTGTCTCCCCAGGGACTCCTGGCTAGGGCAGGGCCCAAGGCTTCAGTGGTCATCACCATCCTGCACGCAGGTAGCCCTGGGCCAGAGTCCCCAGGGAGCCAGGGAAGGCCTGGGCTGGGTGCTGGCCAAGAGCCCAGGAGTCAGGTGGAAGTCGATTCTCAGAGGCCGGGCATGCGCCACGCTGGTCTCTAAGTGGCCTTTCCTTCTTCCTATTTTGGTACCAGGAAGCACATCCACTGCCCTTTTTAATTTTTTATTTAGAGACAGGGTCTTCCTAAGTGGCTTAGGGCTCGCTAAGGCTGAGGCTCTCTTTGAGCTTGTGATCCTCTTGCTCGGCCCCCTGAGCTGCTGGGATTTCAGGTGTGCACCACCTCACCTGGCTCTTTTAATTACAAAGCAAGGAGGCTCTGGCCTGCCTAGGCCTCTCTGAATCACCAGCTGCCATCTGAGGGGCAAACACAGTTGGGTGGCTCTGCCACCCAGCTGTCACTTCACTTGCCCTGGCTCTGGTGGCCAGCATGCTGTGGACCCTGCTAATCTGGACCCACTCCCCTGGGAGCCAGGGCTGGTGGTGGCAGCACCCACAGGTGGCCACAGCAGGCTCTGATTCAGAGTGTCCCTTCCCATCCCAGCATTGCTCAGTGCCTCGGGGAGGTGTTCTGCTGACCTGAGGGACAGCAGGTGTGGGTGAGGGGCCTCGGTGACAAGTGTGTGCACTCTGCGTCCCCGGTGCCTCTCACTATTCTGCTGCAGTCTATGTTTGTCTTTGGCAGTTCTGGGTGGTGCTCCAACCACTGAGCAACACTCCTGCCCCTCTTCTTTCTGTGATGGCAGCCATTGTGTTATTAGAGCCACTCTGGGACACTCTGAAGCCAGGACATGCTGTCCTCAGGGCACCTGTATGCTCAGGTCTGCCTCAGCCAACTCTCGTGCCTCGCCCTGGCCAATCGCCCTCAGTGCCACACTACTGTCCCGTCTCTGCCATAAACACGGGCAGCACCTGGCTTTTCTTCTGGGCCAGACCCCTCCTCCTGACCACAGTGTGTGCCTGACTTCTGGACTCAGGCTGTCATGGTTTCTGGGGGCTATGGTGAGGCTAATCCCCCGGGCAAGGAGAGAGTCAGGAAGGAGCTGGCTTTCTGGATGCAGCCTGCAGCAGGCCCAGCCAGTAGCTCTGGTTCCCTGAAGTCAGAGACCTGTGGCCTGCAGATAAGAGCTGGGTCAGGCCAGCACAGGTGCTCTCTGGGGCCTAGGGGCCAGGGGTGGGAACCAGAGCCCGGGTCCTCCATGCCCCAGGCCTACACCTGCACTGTCACTGTTCTGGTTATGAAGCTGTCTGGCTATAGGACCAAGCAGACCACAGGGTAGACTATCACAATCATGCAGGACAAGTCCAAGCAATTTTTAAATAGTCTCCAAGCCTATTTCCCTCTGACCACGTGTGTCTCTGTTTAAGTGGCACACAGCATTTATCTATGTCTATTTCTTAATTTTACCTCATTGTCCACCAGGAGATGTAATCCCATATCCCCTGGTTTTATTTATTGTGCACCAAGATCCACCCAGTAGCAGTGGGGGTCTAGGTGGGCAGTGGCTTGTGTCGCTACACAGTGGTTGTCAAATGATGGATAACCCTGCAACGAAAACTTGCAGACACACACCCCCTATCTGGAAACTTCTGTGGGATGATAAGCCATGATCTATTTTAAACACAGGACGGCCCTTTGAAAGGCGCTCAGCGGCAAGCCGGGCCGCATTTGGAAACAGGAGTGTGAGCCCCTTCTTCGCTCTGCTTGCCTGTTCCAGACCTCTGCACCCCCAGGTAGGGACGCCTGCACGGAAGGTGTTTCGAGGGGGACGTCCCGTGAAATGAGGGGAGAAGATGCTCAGCGTCAAGGAGAGTATGGTACGCCATACTGGAAACCAGAAGAATAAGATGGATGGTCTCTGGCCCGGGGATGCAGCTCACGGCAGGCACGTGCCTGCTGGACAAGGCCCCGGTTCCATCCACAGCACACAGAGAAAACACGGGAAAAGGAAATGCTCTGATTTCTAGAAACATTTGAGCTGAAGCAAAATCGTGACAAGATCTGTGGGGTAGATGGGCAGGTGAACTGGGCCCCTTTGCATGGAGACGGCCGGCCGCCCTGGGCCACCTCCAGGCGCTGATCCAGCAGCATCCCCTGGTCAGCTGTGTCCAGGGCTCTGCAGCTGCTGTGCTGTTGCAGAGCCACAGAAACAGGTAAAAAGTGACAAACGCACAGAGAGCCCCTGACCAGCCGCCGCCGCAGGTGAGGAGCCCTCAGGATCGACATCATGAGGAGACCCACAAACCCAGGCCCCAGGAGGGGCCAGTGGGCAGAGTCCTGCAGGCTGCAGTCCCACGGGCGTGATCTACGCCCAGCGGCCTCTGCACACAGGCCTGGGGGGAGGCCTGTTCCAAGAGGTGCCCCTGCCCCCAGGGCAGAGGCTCCACGGGAACAGTGGTGACCCTCCAGAGCGTCTTCACCGACTGCAGCAGGAACGCTCTGATCCAGCCTCTGTTCAGAAGCTGGTCCCTCAGTAACGGACAGGAGACCTGAGGAGGGGCCCAGTGCGAGCCTTCCAGGGCTATGTGTGACGTCACCTCTGTCTCTGGGTGACTCTGGACTCCTCCGTTTAGCGTTTTCCTCGGTGTCTGAAGTGTATCTTGGCACAGCCATGGGGCCCCGTTGTCCCCTCCAGGTCACCAGCAGCCATTAGGAGCCCTGTTTTCTACCAGGACAGAGGTGCTTTCCCAGGTCCTGTGGGCCTGGCCCGTCATCATGGGCCAGAGAGGGCTGTCTGCCCTTCCCATCACCCGAAGACCGTCCCCCTGGCACTGCACTCTGGAACAGTCCCCGAGGCCCACCCCACCCACGGGGCCAGGATGGTGCCCAGGTCCAAGCAAGCACACAACCCATTTCCTCTCCGCAGGTGCCACACAGGAGCAGGTGGACCCCTGGACCTCAAGGTTCTGCCGTCCTGGCGTCGCCACCTCCTCCTTTAGGCCACGTTCGCAGAGAGGAGAAGGGTCCGTCCCTCCTTTTCCATCTGGGACCAACAGGAGCCATCAGATGAGAGATGGCAAGTCTGAATCCCCCGCCCTGCCACTGAGAGACCAGCAATGCTGCGCCGCACACAGCTGTTGGCGCTGACACCAGACCTCCGAGTGCCGCCACCCGCAGCTGTCTCCCAGTCCTGGGGTGTCCTCGCGCAGCCTGGTAGCAGGGCCTGCCTACCTACTTGTCTACACAAATTATGCTCTGCCCAGGTGCATGCTGTGCACAGCTGTGGTCTGTGTTCAGGCTGATCATCTTGAACTTGGGCTAATGTTCCATGAAAAGGGGCTCTCTGCTATCAAATTCATTAATTAAGGTCCCATTTGCAGTCTGGAAGTGAATGAGAACCACTGGGTGCTGGGGCCGGTCTTGCTTCCTCCAGAGGAGGATACTGTGAGAGGGGCAGGGACCAGGAAAGAGGAGGGACCCAGGAGTCAGGACAGGAGGCCAGAGCCAGTGCCTCGCCTCCCAGAAGCAGGACCAAGTTCTCCAGACCCTCTGTGTCACACCCAGGAATGGCGGGCAGGGTGTCGACAGGACTGGGGGACCCTGCCGCCGGTGGAGCAGGTAGATGTCACTCCTGCTGCCAGGACACTCTGCTCAAGAGGACGGTAGGCACAAGCCCCAGGGACCTCCCTAGGGTGGGCAGCAACCAAGCAGGCCCAGTGTGGAAGGAGCTGGGCTGGCTCCTGGCCCACTAGAGTGGCACAAGGGTCCCAGCTGCCTCTTCCTCGCTCTGACTTTTCCTTGCTTAGTCACCCCACCTGCTTTGGGGTCAGCGCCTCCTGGGACACACCCCCGCTACCCCACACAAGGAGACCAGCAACAGTGTCCCTGACTCAACATGGCCCCTACTCTAGCCCCTCACATGCCAAAGGGCCTGCTGGCCCTGCTCCCCCGCCTGCAGGTGTGACTGCCCTGGGGGCCCTTGCCCATTCACACCTCCCTGTGAGTGCACACTCGTGGGAGAAGCAGGGGTGGGTCTGCGTACAACAGTGCCCAGAGCAACCCAGCCTCTCCCCAGAGATGGAGTGAGGCGGGCAAGGGCTGCCTCGTGTTCCTTCTCTCCTCCTTGGAGCAGAGCCTGCTGCTGGGGACCCCTTTGCACCTCCCAGGGTGTCCCTGTGCAGCACCTTCTCCTGACCTTGTGAGACTCCCTCAGCCAAGGGCAGTCCTAGGAGCAGAAGCACGTGATACGGTCAGGACGCCCTTGAGGCACAGGTGTGTCCCAGGAAGGCAGGGCCCTGGACTGACCATATCTATGGCCTACAGCCTACCTCTTGGACACGAAGGGCCATGCACCGAGTGGTTCCCTGTCTTCTTCTGTCCTCCCCGTGCCCCAAGCTCAACCCCCAGGCCTCCCCACAGGGACCTTAGCTCAGACTCCTCCTGCCACAGCAGCTGGGGACTGAGGGGTCAAGCCCCCCAGGAAGAGCCTGTGCTCCAGCCCTCCCGTTGCACCGACCTCCTTACTCAGGTGGCCCCTCCAGCTCCAGCAGCAGGTGCCCGCCCCCACCCACCTACCACCCTGGCAGCTGGGTCCTCCCAGCAGGGTGCCAGGTGCACCTCCTCGGGCTCCTTGGGCTGGCTCCCCTAGCAGACGGTTCCCCTTGCCCCTGTGACGGGACAGTGCTCCTCCACACCCCCGGCCCTGCTCCAGAGGCAGACACCGTCCCCTGACCCCGCCTGCCCTGGGCCCAGTGCTCTGTGAGGTGGGCCTTGTCCTCCCAGGGGCCTGCTGCTTGAGGCTCCCTTCACTTTGGGTGCTCTCCCTCCTCAGTTGAGCTGCCCACTAAGATCCTCAGCTGGAGTCACCTGCGGGCACTGTCCCCTCACCGCAGCCAGGGGTCACCCTTCAGAGTCAGCAAGAGGCACGTGGTCAGCTGCAGAGGCCAAGTGCAGGAGCTGGCTGGGGCCTCTGGACAGGCTTGCAGAGCCCTGCGTGGGGGCTGGACAGCAGGCAGCTTAGTGCCTCTGGGCGCCTGGCACCCACAGGCCTGGCCGTGTGCAGAGGGAAGGACACAGGCTGTGGGAATGGGTGTCCTGCCGCACGGCTCACAGGCTCCCTGGCTTCACCCTGCAGTGACGAAGCTGAGTTTTGGGATAACAGCACCTCGGAGAGCAAGGCCTTAGGGCACGCCCAGCTGCCGTCCTGCTGGCCGCGGGCAGCTGTCTGGCCTTGGAGGGCCCCTCTGCGGCCTCAGCACTGCTTCCCACAGGCTGTGCTGCGGTGGGTGTGACAATGTGGCAGTCGCAGGGTTACTAGGGCTCTCCTCATTTGAGCACAGCCTCTCTACCTTGTGGGGACATGCATTTAGGCTGGCGAGGCCCATTGGCAGGACAGCATGTGCCTCTGGACCCACTCTTGGTTTGTGGATTTCCTGAGAAGCAGCAGCAGCAGCCACCGAGGTCCTGGGTCACCTCTCAGAGTCCTGGCTGGTGAGACTCTGGCTGAGGAAATCCAGGGCAGATCTCTTCAGGGGGAGAGCTGCAGGAAGTGGGGTGCTGGGGTGCTGGGGTGCTGGGGTGAGGGCCACAGGCGCCAGACACAGCAGCCTGCTGGCCTGCTCCCCAGTGCTCTGGGCAAAGGCTTTTCTTCTTGAGGTCTTTCAAGGCTGATGCCAGATGCCAGGGAATGTGGCCCCGTCACCTCCACTGAGCTTCCCCCCATCCACCTGCCCTTCCCTGCGGGACTCCACTCACCCCCTTCCCGCTCTTCTCCCTCTTTCCCTCCTCCAGACCCCTCCTGCTCTGCCCTCGCTCCCCTCGCTCCCCTCCTTCCCTCTCCTCCTCTCCACCCCTCCTCTAGTCCCTTCTCTTCCTTCCCCCTCCCTCTCTCCTCCATCCCCCCTCCTCCTCCCCTCTTCCTCTCCCCTCCTCTCCTCCTCCTCCCCTCTTCCTCTCTCCTCCTCTCCTCCTCTCCACCCCTCCTCTTCCTCTCTTCCCTCTCCACCCCTCCTCTCCTCTCTTCCTTCCTCCTCCTCCTCTTCCTCTCTTCCCTCTCCACCCCTCCTCTCCTCTCTTCCTTCCTCCTCCTCCTCTTCCTCTCTTCCCCCTTCCTCTCCTCTCCTCCTCTTTCCTCCACTCTTTCCTCCTCCTCCTCCTCCCCTCCCCCTCCCATTGTCTGGGCTTCCCTCCAACCCAGGCCTTGGACTGGGGTCAAATCACAGGGTCCTGGACTTCCTTTCCTGGGCCTTGCTGCCTTCCCAGGAGATGACCCTGGGAGAGCACTTCCTGGTGTGGTAGCCCCAATAGGAACAAATGACCAGGGACAGTAACCCCAGGAGGGCGAGGGGGTGCCCAGCTTCCATCAGAGCCATCCTGAGCAGCACAGGTCTTCCCCGGGCAAGGAAGAGGAGGGTGAGGGGCATCCCCTGCCGCGTCGACCCACTCGGCTGGCTGTGGTCTGGGGGCAGCTTGCTGCTTGTCCTCTGAGGTTAATGCCACCATCCTGACCCTACACTGGGGCCCAGATGACAGGCCACCCTGGGATGCTGAGGCCACCAGGGACAGCAGGAAGCAGTTGGACATCTGTAGGAGAGTCAGGGCTCAGTCTCCCTTAACTAGTGGCTGCTCTACCTGCGCTAGGAGACTGTTCCCTGTCTAGTGACCAGCCCAGGGTCCTCCTGAGGAGGTGGAAGGTCTCCTGCCTCTGTTCCCGGTGCATCTCTCCCAGTACTCTCTTTATGGAGGGAGGGGGAGAGAGAGGAGAGGGAGAAGGGAAGGAGAGGAGAGAGAGTGAGGGGAAGAGGGGGAGAGAAGGAAAGGGAGGGAGAAGAGGGCGGGCGGGCGGGGGAGGGGAAGGGGAGGGAGGGGGCAGCGGCGCGGAGGGAGGGGACGGAGGGGGAAAGCCAGCAGGCTGTCTCGTCAGCAGCTCCAGGCAGGCCTGCCCCGGGAGAAGTAGGTGGCGAACGTCGCCTGCGTGATCTCAGGAGACGACCACTTTAAATCTTAATTGGTTGCCTTTTAAATATCATTTAAGGGCTGGCTTCCCTGCCTCTCTCTAGTTAAGAAGGTGTCGTGTCAAACTCTATTACCTTGCTGGATGTCTCTCCCTTAAGTTAAAAAAAAAAAAAAAAAAAAAAAAAGGAAAGGAGAAAAAAGAAAAAAAATGGAACCATCAGCCACGGTTTGAGGGGTCGATAAAGCTTTTAGATTTGGAGACGTTTTCCGGAGCCCATTTCCTGCGGCTAGGAGTTGTTAATGGAGCTTAAGGAATTATCTTAGACTGGGCGGCCGGGAGAGCCGTATATTTCCCGCGCCTGTTCCCTTGTCGGGTCTGAATATGCTGCTGTCAGACTCGCTTAATGAAAAGTAACGCGCCGCTGATTACAGTTTTATTTGGCTCTATGTAAAGAGCGCCGTTAATTTAGCCTCTCCTCTCCGCGTGTTTGCATTGGCCACGCCTGAGTGACCGAGCGCTGGCCCCGCGCCGCGCCGGGCGCCCCGGGAGGGAAGTCGGGGCTGGCCACCCTTCCCCCGCGGAGACCCGCCGGACCCCTTCCCCCCCCCCGACGTCCTTCCCCCACCCGGTGCGAGCCCCGCCCACTTCGCGGGCCGTCCCGGCGCCGCGGGGTGGGGGCGCCCCCAAGGCCAGGTCAGGGTGCGCGAGGAGAGCGTGGCGGGCTGTGCCTCCCGAGGCGAAGGGACGGGGCTGTGGGGTCTCGGTGTGGCGGAGCCCCTCCTCACTTGATCCTATTTCACGCAGTCTCGCAGTGTATTCAAACAAGCGAGTTCCCCTGAGATCTGGGGGCTCCAGCGAAGTGGGATTCCCACGCCCAGGGCCGCAGCGACAGGCGGGTCCTGGCGCCAGGGACTCTGCCCGGGAGGTCCTAAGGGCAACAAGCTTGGCCAGCAGCAGAAACCCTCTGGGCCCTGGGGTCGGAGTTGCTCCCTGGCCGGGATCGCCCACCGGAGGCACCGGCGTGCTCGCCCGCGGCTTCAAGGCCCCAGCAGAGCTGCCTGCCACCAGGGCGCCAGGCTGAGTCCAAGTCCCCGGTGTCTGCCGCCCCAGCCTTCATCCCTGCCTAGCCCCCAAATGGCTTATTTCTGCTGAAAATCTCTGGCTTTGTCTAGGGCGGGTGGGGGTGCGCTGGAGAGGCCGCCCTTGGTCGCATTAAAATTCCTGGCGCCCCAGCCTCGGGCCGCAACGCGTCTCCCCTGAGACTCCACTTTCGCTATTACTGTCAAGTACCCTTGACTCTTTATTTTTGCCCTTTTATCTATTACAACTAATTCGAGTTCTTTTGCCCTTTTCAGTCTCAGACGTGGGCTTTCTGCAAAGCCTCCCCTGCCAGCGAGCTCTCGGAGCGCGCAGCCTTTAGAAATTGAGGGGTTTACTGTCAAAATGAAAATTTCACTTCAAATTATCTTGGCTGATGCTCGCTCGCCAGGCCGGGGGCTCCCGCCGCAGCCTTTTGACAGGCACATCAGCGGCGAGCTTCCGAACCTCGATAATATCATCCAAGAGAGTGAAAGTGAAAGCGGTGACAGCGCCGGCCGCTACAATCCAATTACCCGACGGCGGCGGGGCGGCCTCGCGCGCTCGGGCGGATGCGTCCCGCCACGCAGGGTTCCCTCTCCCTCGGGTGCCTAAACTTGCGCCAAGGCTGACCTCGATAGCCAACCGACCAGTCTTCCAGAGTTCCTTGCCAACAGAGGCCTTGCCGCAGAAACCAGGGCACCGGGTCGCCCCAGATGCGCCCCACCCAGAACCCAGGCTGGCAGAAGAAAGCCCAGACCTCTTCTGTCCCTGGAAGTTAGGCTGCCTGCCCGCCTGCTCAAGAGGTAGTTGCATACCTCCAGCGCTCTGCTCCGTCCTGGACAAAGGCCACTGTTGCCCTGTCCCGCATCCCCTGTGCTGTCCTGCCCTCAGGGAGCTCCCTTGCTTGCTGCTCCGACTTCCCTGTGGCCATTTGGAACTTTTAGGAGGCCCTCGGGAGCCAGAGCAGCAGGCTTGCTGGTGAGCCAGAGGGCAGCACGACCCCTATGAAGGATGCCAGGATGCCCCTGGGGAGATCAGCGAGGACCCCAGGCTGCAGCAGCTGCTGGCGGCTACTCGGCCAGTGGAGATGGGGTTCGAACCAGGGATCTGATGGAAGCCAGGGTTCTGTGCAGGCAGGACCCTCCCCAGGCCAGGCTCTGCCCCAGTGCTCCCTCAATTGACCCTCTAGTTCTGCCCAGCCCTTCTCCCCCTGCCTGGGAGATCTTTCCACCCAGCTCCACCCCCTACAGCCCTAATTTATGTGAGAAAGGGCCTCTACAGGGGGTGAGGCCGGGTTAGGGAAGGCCAATTGACTTCCCCTTTGGTAGGGCAGAGGGCCTCCGCAGGTACTGGCTTTAGGGCAGGGTGGCTCCTATGCACCCCCCTCCCCCAGGACACAGCCCTAGGAATTTGGAAAGTCTAAAATTTGTTCTAATTCAGCCAAAGAAACTCCTTTTGGCTCAAAATTCTGGAGTCTGGCAACAACGGGAAAAGTGGAAAAGTTTTTTCTCTGTCCTGTTCTACAGGAGGAGTCCAGCAGAAGGCTCAGATTTCTCAGCCACTCTCCTGTTTTCAGTGGCTTTGGTAGGACTCTGGTGGACTCAAGGGGGCAGGGGGGTCTTGGGTTGACAAGGAGTTTATGGAGGTGTTGTCTGGTGGACACCCACCCCACTCCACCCTGCCCGGCCCCACCCCATTCCTTCCCATGGGCATCAGCACCACCTCCTCTGGCACTCTCAAGCCCCAGGTTTTGAAATGTGTTCACTCTGCAATGCAAACACCATCACTGGGTTTTATTAGCCTCTCTCTGAAGCAGGCAATTATTGGTGTGAACATACATTTTAAAAAACATAATTTTATCGAGTCAAGAATGTGCAACAGTGTAAACTTGGTGGAAGTGCTGTTGGTGAGCATTATGTGCTGAGGATGAAGTCAGAAGATGAGCAGGCTGAGAATTCATAAAGAAGACCGGCATGCCCCCAACCCCAAGGAGACAGCTACACAAAACAAGCCCAGGAGCCCAAACGCCCTCTCCTTGTACACTTTGGATGTAAACTTGATGCTTCAAGGGTGCTCCCATCTGCTGTGAGAGCGCTCTCCCTGCTGGGTTCAGGAGTTCAGGGGGATGGCTCTGGTAGACTCATGACCAGGTGGGTCCAGGGGATCTTGGTGACAGCACACGCTTCTCTGTGGCCCTGGGGAGACTGAGTCCAGTGCTCCTTCTCAGTATGTTGGCAGCCTTGGCTTGGCCACGCTCTTGCCTTCCTTTGGAAACTCAGTAAAAAAGAGTCTGGTCCTCTGGGCCAGCGCTGGTTCCCTTCTCTGTCATGCTGGACAGGTGGCATCAGGCGCAGAAGGGCTTGCCTCCAGCCTTGGGCATGGCCAGCAGCTCCCTGGCAGCACCTGCAGCTGGGGCATCTTGGGGTGCAGCCGAGGGGAAGGTGCGGGCCAGGGGCGCTGTCAGCATGTTGGCACTGGCCCCCAGAGAGCGTCCCAGAGGCCCAGGATCCAGGAGGGCACCCTTGGCGGTGGCCCAGGCCTGGTTCAAAGTGCTGTGCCTGAGGATGGGGTCATGGAAGACCCCGTCCACCCAGTTTCTAAGACTGGTTACTGGGGAGTCCTGGTGCCTGTCCAGGGCACCGAGGGGTGCCGGGACCACAGAGGAGGATGAGGTGGGTGTGGAGGATGTGGCTGCAGGGGCAAGAGGAGCTTGACGCTTGAGCATGCAGGACGGAAACTCAGTCTGGCTCAGGGCAGTGGCTGCTGCAGCAGTGGCCGTGTGGGCCAGTGACCAGATGCGAGGCTTGGACTCCAGACCCCCTGGCGTCCCTGTAGGTGCAAAGCCCAGCTTGGCCTCGCAGGCCTGTGGGTCACCCTCTGTGCCTGGCTGTTGCTCCTCCCTGGCCACTGTGCTCCGGAGGCAGCTCCGGGCCCTCTCCAGGTCCTCATCCAGGGCAGCTCCACCATCCGTGGGCAAGGGCAGCCGGAGCGGGCCGGAGGCCTCTTTGCCTCCAGTGCCAGGGCCTTCAGGTGCAGCAGGGCCGCGCTCCAGGCTGCTGTCCAGGCGCTGGAAGGGAGCCTTCAGCTCACACTCTGGGGTCTCTGCCTCAAGTGGGGCGAAGTCCTCCAGGTCACTGAGGTCCAGCTCCTTGTCCTCTCTGCTGACAGCCTCTGCCAGGAGAGAACACAGTCCAGTGGAGAAAGACAGCTTGGTGGGTCATGAGTCGCCCACTCCTCCTAAGCCACATTATGGAGTCCAGTACTGGACAAGGAAAAGGCCTGAGGTCCTTCTCTGTCTTTCCATCTCCTTTGAAGGTGCCCAGGACTCCACCTGGTGACACAGGGGACTAGATTGATTTCAACCTCTAGTGTGTGTGTGTGTGTGTGTGTGTGTGTGAGAGAGAGAGAGAGAGAGAGAGAGAGAGAGAGAGGGAGAGAGAGAGAGAGAGACAGAGAGAGAGAGAGAGACAGAGAGAGAGAGAGAGAGAGAGAGAGAGAGAGAGGGAGGGAGAGATTCTAAAACTTGACTTGGACTTCTCTAAGTGTGTCCAGAGGGGACCACCACAGTCTTCAGGTGCACAGGGCCTTACCCACAACTCATCTGCTACCCAACTGGTCCTGGGAGGTTTTGTTTTTGCTTGGCTCAACTCCCCTCTGTGCCTGGCTGCTTGTCTCTAGGTGGTAGGAAACCCTGGAAAAGTCCCCTGGAAGCCTGGCTGACCCCAGCGCCAACTTCCCAACTCACCTTCGCCCTTGGAGCTCTTGAGGGGCTCTTCCTGTGCCTCCTCCTCGCCGGCCTCCTCCTCCTCGCCCTCCCCATAGGGCCGCTTCTCCTCTGCGCATTTGTTCCGAGGCGGCCACGTCATCTTGTTCTCCTTCTTGAGGCGCCGGCGCGCGTTGGCGAACCAGGTGGAGACCTGCGTGAGGGTCATCTTGGTGATGATGGCCAGCATGATCTTCTCGCCCTTGGTGGGGTACGGGTTCTTGCGGTGCTCCTGCAGCCAGGCCTTGAGCGTGCTGGTGGTCTCACGAGTGGCGTTCTTGCGCCGCGTGCCGCTGTCCATGGTCCCGTACCTGGAGACAGGCTCTACAGTGGGGCATGATCGCAGCGGAGGGCCAGCCGCCGCCCAGGCCGACCCTGGGGGTAGGGGCAGGGCCGCCAGGGACGCTGGGATGGGCTTTGCCTCCCTGTGTCGGGTTGTGTGTGTGTGTGTGTGGGACGCCTGGCCTTTTGTGGGCGGAGGTCAAAGAGAGTGTCATTAATATGACAGGGAGCTTGGCTCATTCCCAAGTGGGAGAGGTCATGGCCTCTGTCACTCTCCAGAGATATTTCCCTGAGGTTCTTGATGGGGCTTCACTCCTATTTCTTTGATCTCCGAGCCATAAGAACACTTTGCAGGCATGTGACCTCCCACCCTAATATGCAAGTCCCTGCGAGGAAAGGTCACGGTGGACCGGAGCAGAAAGCTGCCTGCTGCCTCAGTGCGTTCAACTGTTATGGTCACCCAAGGAAGATGGAATGACACTGTGGCCTGGACTGGGCATGGCCAGCTGCAGGGTCTCCCCCTCATGGCTCCCTCTGCAGGGCCAGTGGGTTCTGCTTGGACACTCAACCAGGGCTCTACTTCTTGGGGTACAGGGAGGTGACTGAGGCTCCTGAGGAAGTTGCCTTAGTGGACTGGGCCTTCCAGATGCCACGTCCTCAGAAGTTAGAGCAGTTTTTACAGCGTGAGTGGGGTGGGGTGGGGGACTGGGGCAAATTCTAGTTCCCCGCAGTACAGGCTGGCCAGGAGCCTGAGAAGCATGGACCACAGTGGCAGGTCAAGCCCGACTTTAGTGGTAGCAGGCTTGACCTGCCTCCCCACTTCCCAGGAGGGGCATGTTGACTGTGCATGGAGGTGGTGACCACTGATGGTCCCTCACCTGTCGTAGGGGTACTGGCCCAGAGCTGGCTCATAAGGGTAGTAGGCGGCAGCAGCCGCAGCTGGCGGGAGGCCCGCATGCGCAGATCCCGACCCGTCCTTGGAGTCGAAGCTATTCTGTAGGAGCAGAGGAGTCTGGGGTCGCAGCTTCCAGACACCACCCAGCTACAGCCCTTTTCCTAGGTCCCCTGGCTCCCCAGGCTCCGGGCTGAAACCCGGGCAGTCCCCACCACACCCACGTCCACACCTGCAGCAGGCGCTGCCTGAGGCTCATCTCCCTCAGGCCTTGGTTCTCCATTCCCCAAACTGGAGAGGGGACAACTGGAGTTCCGGAAACAGGATAGAAAGGAGAAGGAAAATGAAGGGGGAAAAGAGAGAATCAGAGTGGGTAAGAGGACAGCAGAGGTGGGTGTGGAGAAGGGTCATGGAGAGGCAGAGTGGCCAGCCGGGAGAGCAGGTGAACCGGGAAGAAGAGGGCAGGAGAGGTAAGGGAGGATGGGAGTGAGGAGCAGGGGAGGGAGAAGAGGGAGAAAGAGGGGATGGGAGAGGAAGAGGAAGAGGGGCTTGGCGAGTAGAGCCAGTGATCTTGTTGGAATTCAGTGGAAAAACATAAAACAAAAAGTACGCTAACAGCGGTGCACCCGCGCGGGGCACCCCGAACCCGGGCGGAGTGTGCCCGGTTCCTGATCCCTCTTCCGAGGGACTGATTGGGGAGCTCAGCTGGACGAAGACAACCCTCAGCAGTTGGGGGACCCAGAGGACTCACGACCTTGGATCGAGGGAGTGGGTTTGGCAAATCCAGGGGTAGGGGCGGGGCGCAGGAGGGTTGGGATGCTCCCTTACCAACGAATAGAAGGCAGACGCCTCTGAGCCGTAGGTCACGTAGTTACCATAGCCCTGTGAGCCGCCGTAGGGGCCCCCGTAAACACCGAGCGCGGCAGCTGAGTTGAGTTCGTGGCGCGCAGTGGCCAGCAGCCGGCTCTCGTAGACCGGGCAGTAGACGGGCGCTTGGGCTGAGGCTGCGGGCCCCGAGTCAGCCAGTGTGCGGCCACCAGACTCGCAGCACGTGCTCAGGGAGTTGGTGGTCATCAGGAACTGGAGGAGAAAGGGGCCGCGAGGATGGGCCGGGCATCCTGGCTGGAGGAGCTTCCCCCCAGGGAGTACCTCGCCTCCGTTCCCAGGGGTCTCCCGATCTCCACACCCTACAATCACGGTCCCTCTCTGCAAGCCTGTGAGCCTGGTCTCCTCTGAGCGTGTGGGACCCAGCCCGAGCCCGAGCGCTCCCATCCACCCCAGGTTCCCAAGGCCATTGGCCCTGGCGCTCCAAGTTTGTTTGGTGCCAGGTGCTCCCCCTCCCCGGGTCCCTAAGATCCTCTGGGACGCAGCCTCAGAGCCCAGTGGGTGGAACAAATGTGAATTCTAACGCCCTGTTGGATTTTATCAGCCCATCCGCCCTGCACAGGGGTTCGGGGTCCACCCGCCTGGCACGAGAAGGCCTGTTAGCTGGGAAGAGAGGGTCACCGGCGCGTCCTGCCCACCCTACCTGGTCCTCGCGGGGAGTCCCCTTACCTGGGGAGCCGAGGAGTAGGGGTATCCAAACTGAGGGTAGGACATGGCGGGCGCGGCCCAGGGCGGACAGGCGGGGCAGGAAGGACCCTGCGCGCCGGGGCCGGAGTGGTTCCGCCCCTGCTCCCGGGCTGCAGGCTCCTAGGGTCTGAGAGGACGAAGCGGGAGAGCAGGTTAAATCACCCACACGCTCCGCAAACTTTTGTAACCAGGAAGGAAAGTGAGCGGTGGTGGCCGCTTCGAAATCCGGAGCCACGGGAGGGCTCTGGGAGCGACCGACCCTACTGCGGCGACAGAAATACATATTTTGAAAAAAAAAAAAAAAGAACAAAACAAAGCAAAAACGAATCACAGGAACCAAGTCAGATGTGCGCAGTTTTAAGCGTCGGAGACACTGACGTCAGCTCCACGCCGCGCAGTAAGGCCCGGCCGCGGACGTGCGGGTCACTCGGACGCTAGCCGGGAGGGGTGAGGGCAGTCGGGGCCGCGCAAGCCGGGGCGGAGGGCCGTTGGGCTTTAACAAATGGATTCCATTCAAGGAGTCAATATCGGCCCCACAAACGGTGTTTCTCCTAAGTCACCGGAGGACGGAAGGCACTTTTAATTAGAAATTAATTAATGAGCATCTGCTCCTTCCCACCCCACTGTAATCATTAGTCTCAATTACAAATGAGACCTATGAAGGGACACACGAGTGAGTCTTCAGTGAAGATGTAATCAACAGTTAAAATTAGCCAGGCTCAGGCGGCAGCTGCCCGCCCTTCCTCGCCGCGCGCTCGCCCTGGGAGGAAGGACAGCTCTGAGGCCCCGCGCGCGTAGGCGCCCAGTGCTTCTCGCCACTGTTTAACCGGGTCTCCAGAACGCCTCGCTCCAGCTCCAACACAGCCACGAATGGAAGTTCAGAATCAACAGCAGCTGCCCGTCTGAGGTCAACATGCCCTCATCTGTGTGGGTCCCCGGGACTTTCCCCAGAGTCGGACCTGGGCCGGTGGCCCACGTACAGCTGAGTCTCCCCGGGCCAGCGTCCCCCAGCTGTGCCACCCCTGGAACCCAGCATCCCCGGAAAAGGCCCCTCCTTTTCTCCACTTGAGGTCATTCAAGTTCTTGCTCAGCCCACTGCCGCAGCTCACCTCCCTCCCCTCCCTCCCCCTCCTCTTCCGCGGGCCACCCTCCATCGGCCTCTCCGTGCCCCTCGCGGCTAAGCCAGGGACTGTCAGAAGCCCCTGAGCACTCTGAAGAACAGATTTCCTTGTTCAGGCCCGGGACCCCTCCTGTAGGCTCGCTTCTCTAGGCAAGCGGCAGGGCTGGGTGCAGGGGAGGCGACTTCGGGCGCCGGCTAAAGCGTCCCCCACCTCTGGCGCCAGGGTCTGTTTAGCACAGCTTTCTGCCTGGGGAGCATCGGAGCAAGAGAGGGGGCCGGGTGCTCACTGTAGGACTTCCCGGGGCAGTCCCCGGCCTCAGAACCTTGCCCTGAGTTCAAAGAGAAGGCCAACGCTCCCTCAGGCGAGGAGGGGGCGCTGGGCCACCCGGAACTCGTTCCCAGCCCTTGGCTCTGTGGTCCTCTGGGGCCCACTCTCGCCCCCTGCAGCTCTGCCCCACCGGGCAGGCCTCCCACGGTCGACGGGGAGCCTTGCACCGTGGCGCTGTGCAGACTTGCTTCCAGAGATTCCTGGGTTCAGACCTGTGAATCGCCCCAGGGTCACCCTCTAATTAATGGTGACGTTCTCGCCCTCTCCCCAGCTGCAAGGCTGCTCCCAGAAACGAAATCTGCCGGCCCTGACAGCTCTGTTGAAGGTGATTGATGACTATCTGGAGACCGCAGTACACATCATATAATATCTGCTGCGTAATTGCTTTAATTTACAGATGAAAATACGAGGAGTTCTCCGATGGCGTTGGACCGCGGCCGGCCACGTCCGAGCTGCTTGCAAAGGAGAACCATCGGAAATAATGAATAGCCGCTCCATGCAAATTATTCAGACAGTTTAGCGTCCGTAGCCGGGAGAGATATATAAAGAACACGAGTCAAATGACATTAATAATTGTTTTTGAATTCCGTATTGATTTCGTGGCAGGTCTGTTTATTTCTCTCTCACCTGAATTGCTAATACCACCTTCCTGTAAATAATAAGAAACTAGCCACCGGGCTTCTCGGTGGAAACGAATCTCTGTCTCTCTCGCTCTTCCGCCTCCTGCTCCTCCCCTCCCCCACCCCCTCCTCCCAACTCCTTCCAGTTTTCTGCCTTCGCTGAGGCTTTTGCAGAACATTCTCCTACTTTTCATTATTTATTGTTTACAAACAACTCACTCTCCCCGAATAATGAGGTCGGACCAGGGAGGGGAGAGAGCGCAGGGCGGCTGAGGGTTCAGGGCTTTGGGAGCAGGAGTCAGAGGGCAGGTCTGGCCCTCTGGACACGCACCCTACTTCTCCAGGCAGGCCTAGGCGGCGGTAAGCGCTCGGCTGGGCCAGCTTCCGCACTCTGCGCTCTGCCCTGGAATTCCAGTTCGCAGCCAGCAGCCTACCCGGGCTGACAGCCAGCCAGCCACATTTCCTTTCCGGGTACCTGGCCGGCCACAGCTCAGCTCTTGGGGAAAGATGCCCCCTGAATACGCGGCCATTCATCTTCTAAGCAGATGTGCTCACCCTCGGAGCGTGGGCGGGGGCAGCGCTGCGAGTCCTTGGGGGCCTCTGGGGGAGGGGTTTCGTGGCTTTCTTCGCCCCTCGCTGATCGTTTTCCAGCCTGTGTACGTAAACAGACGCTCCCAGTCCCCACTCCGCCCAGCTCTCACAAGAGGAGACCCTTTACCCCTCAAGAATCCTGGCTCCCCGGACGGACTCCACATCCTGGGCTGCTGCACACCCACACTCCACTTCCTGCAGGCCCTGGCCTGGGCAGCCTTTGGGGACCTGGTCCAGCCACACCCAGGGGCTTGCAATTGCCCCAAGAATCTCCAGACCTGCTGGGCTTCACCAGGCACCGCTCTCAGTCTCTGGCCAGCGAACCCGACCTACTGCTGACAGCTTGCACCCTGGCTGAGGCTCCCTACTCTAGGCCATCCTTGTTCCATGAATATATGAGAAATGATCCAACTGCCCTTCCTAAAAGGTCAAGCTTTGGGCCGAGGTACCGGTTCCTGGTCCAAGAGCAGACAGGAGTCCCAGGACCTCAGGGTGTCATCAGATAAATGAGCTTGCATAGAACAGTGAGCTGAGTCCAGAACTTTGAGAGTCCCACAGATACAAATACACCCATGAACAGGAGGTGAGGGGTGGAAAGGAGTTGGGGATGAGGGTCCAAGCTGGCCCCAGGGGACAGAGTGGGTTATGCTGAACATTAGGAGCTCATGGAGCACCTGTTTTGCTCCCGGTTGATGTTGGCTTTTGGAACCAGGGAAGGCCTCTGGGGAGTCGGGCAGGCCCTGACCTTCCTGGGATCAGCCAAGTCCTAGTGCTCTAGCCTAACCCACGGGCTACCCCTTCTGGCACTAAGAGCCACGGGGAGCTCCATCCAGGCAAATTAACCCCATCCGAAAGCGAAGGCTCAGCGCAGAGCCCAGAAGGGCCGAGGAACAAGGCCGAGCCCTTGCAGCGTGCACCCGACCACTGCTAGCAGGGTGCGGGACTGATGTGTGTTCTAGGAGTCGGCGATGCAGCCAGGGCGAAGCCGAGTTTGGCAGGTCGCTTCTTCGAAGTGCACCCCGAAACCGGCGGCACAAGCTGGTTTAATTTCCCACTCCCCGAACGCCCTCCATTCCTGCCCTCTCTCTCTGCTCTCCCGCTGCGCTCCTATGGCCAGCGGGCCAGCTCCAAGGGCGCTGCCAGAAGCAGGAAGGAGCGCAGTCCGGCGTCCAGAGGGCAGGCCGTGCCATCCCGCTCCTGACCCCTGCGTCCCGCGAGGTCCCCAGCGTCCCGCACCCCGCACTCCGAGCACCGCTTCGGTCCCCTCACCCCGCTTCCCGAAACTTGAAGCAAATGCAGTGGCCTCCCGAGACCCCATCAGCAAGCAGCAAACTTTGTCCCCTCCGGCGCAAGAGCAATCCTCGCAAAGTTTGTGCGGCCGAGCCCGCTCCCTACCTGCGCCGGGGAAGCGCCAGCCGCGCCGCTTGGGCGCCAGGGCCGCGGGGAGCAAGGCGCAGCCCAGGACACACCGGGGAGTCGCCGCCGCCTCCGCCGCCGCCGCCGCCGCCCGCGCCCCTCGGCGGCCGTGAGGAGCCTCCGCCTCCTCGGAATGGGGGGAGGGGTCTCAGAACCCCGGGGCGGGGGCGGGGGCGGGCGCCGGGACCTCGCCTACCTGCGGCGGCGCTGGGCCACTCCTGGCCGCCCGCGAGGACCCTGCGCGGCCGCTCGGCGCGCGCGCTCCGGCGAGGAACAGGCGACAACTAATGGAGACATTTCCAGGCGGAGCACCTGGCGAGCGGAGCGCGCCCGCGTCCCCAGGCGCCGCGGTCGTCAGCCGAGCCCGCACCGGCGTGACGTGGGCAAGCGAGCGAGCGGCTCCCACCCGGCCGCCCATTAACGCTTCCCCCGCGGGCGCCCAGCTCTTGCCAACTTTCCTCTCCGCCCTGCCGGCCAGCTGGGCGTGCGGGGTGTAGGGTGGGATGAGGGGCGGGCGAGGGGGCGGGCAGGGTGTCGGGGGCTGTTTGGGCGAGGACACCAGGCCCTAAGAAAACTCCCAGCTGTAGCGGGACAGCAGAAAGGCGGCGACACCGATTCTGACACGTTAGGCCTGCTGTGCGGCTCCGGCAGCCTTGGGCTCCGGGCCCCCAGGTCCTGCCTCTCCCGGAGGCAGTGGCTCTGGTTTTGGGCCAGAGCCCTGTGGTGGCCATCCCTGGGATTAGGCTAGGTTTTTAGGCCCTCCTCCTCTTTCCCTGCCCCTCCCCCACTCGATCATGCTAAGCAAGAAAAACCCTGGGTTTTATGCCTAGTGTCCACACTGGTCCCAGGCTTTTCTGACCCCAGGCCCTGGGCAGGGCAAGTGGGGGTAAATGGTGAAAAATCACAGAAACTGTTTGGGGGCCGTGTGCCCAAGACAAAGCACTGTTCCTGGGAAGGAGCTGGCTTACCACCCTTCAGAGCCAGGAAGCCTGGACCTGTGGCCTGGGGACAAGCATCGGGATGAACAGACTTCAGCTTCTTCATGGAGCCCAAGGCAGGGGAGGGGGCCTAGGTCCGGATCCCTCTCCCTCCTCTGTCAGCAACAGACTTCTCCCCCGAAGAATGGACACAAGTGAGTTGGTCCTCCCGGCTGCTGCTGCTTGGCAAGCACAGAGGGCAAACAGGGGGCAGGGCACCGCCTGGCCAGGCCAGAGCAGGAAGGGACTGGAGAATTATAGAGCCTTTGGCTCATGGACAAGTGACCAAACTAAGTCCCTTAGAGGGTCCCTCTGCCAGGTGCTGGCAAGGTCCTGGCCTCACCCTGGCCCCAAACCAATGATGTGTAGGTCGGTATCTCCTGCCCTGATGGGTACTCCCTCCATCTGCAGTCATGTCCACTCCAAAGAACCTTGAACCTGTTCCTCATCACAGCAGTGGCCTCAGCCAGGGGACGGAGAGCATCTCTGAACAACTTGTGCAGGCGTTCGCTTTCTGTCTGGTTTTCCCTTCAGAGCTCTGCAGCTGCTAGAGACGCAGTGGGAATGGCTCACCTCAGCAGCAGCTCATGGGGTAGTCTGTGTGCAGGCCTTGAGTTACCAGCTTCTTCACTGGGAGAGATGAGGGCCAGCAGTGCCCAGCCAGGCTGAGTGAGACTGGACACTGCAAACTGTGCTTCCGCCTCCTGGCTACTGCAGAAACATGCCGGTGTAGCTGGCCTCTGTGCATCAACCTGGGCATGCATGTCATGCGGGTGCTGCCTGGGTCACTCCCTGGGCACAGGGATTGGGGCTTGCTCTTCCTGCTCTGTCCAAGCCCAGGAGGCAGATGAGGCGGGGCTCCCTTACGCAGGGACAGATGGAAGTGTCCTTCTGGAAAAGGGTCAGGGCCCTTTTGACTCCAACAGGAATAAAGTGGAGAAAGAGCAGCTTGATCCCAGGAGAGAAGGAGTCCTGCTCTGGTTCCAGCCCCTTCATGGCTGCCTTGATACCAGGAGGGAGCTCTCTGCCTGGTCTCAGGGCCAACAGGGACAGGCACATGGGCCTCTCTGTGAGCTTGTGTGGGACAGAGATTCTTTTTAAAGCTAGGTGTAGGCCAGGACATGCGTGTCTACACCCTTGATTTGTTGAACTCACTTCACGTTCACTGGGGCCTCATTAGTGAGCAGTCATGGCTGACAAGCACCGAAGCTGCAGGAAGGTCACTGGCGGCCTGGGCATCCCCTTCTGAGGTCTCCAGGACCCAGACAACACTGGTATCCTTGGAAAGCACATGCTTAGGGGCTGACTCCCGGAGCGGGGAGGCTGTGTCCTCTGCTACTCAGGGACCCATCCTCAGAGAGCCTCATTGGGCTGCCAGGCCTGCTTTTCTGACTCAAGTGACCACAGCATGAGCTCCCTCCTGCTGCCTCTCAGCCCTTGACCTGCTGGGTGGACCCGCTGCCGCAGACTGCCCTGAGTTTTTTGCTGCATTTCGGGGCCCCTCTGAGTTAGCACTCTGAGGAAATGGTGGAAATGCCCAGGCCTTGGCCAGGGGAAAGTCCCTCTCTGGCTTCAGAGTGGGTGGTCAGTCCAGATGTGGGTCTGTAGCCTGGGCCACCTCTGCAGCTGAGCAGTTCTTGGGGCTGGCTGGTGGACAGGTCCCGGCACGTGCTCGAGCAGGGCCCACGGCCTTCCCACTGCCGTGCCCCTGTGGATCCTTTTCAATCCCTCCTTTGTCTCCTGTGCCGGCACGGCTGCCAGGGTGCAATCTGAAATGAAAGTCTCCATGCCCCTGGGGCTTGGCCATGCGCTGCCTCCTCCTCCTCACCTGGACCTTGCTGCAACACGCACAGGCATCTGGGGGCCGAGCCACCCTGTGCAGCTCACTGAGGCCCTGGTGCTGCTGAAGGGCCCATGGAGTGTCCTTCCCCCTCACTCCCCAGGCCCAGAGGAAGAAAAGGTCCTTCTCCAGGGCAATGAGGTGCCACCGTCCAAGGAGGGCAACCTGGGAAGGGTCACGGGTGCCAGTGCTGTCCTTCGGGGGCCTTAACTCATCAGAAGAAGAGGGTGGCACTGGGGAGACATGGCAACTGCAGCCTGGCAGCTGGGTCAGTGGCCTGTGGTCACTGCAGAGTGTGGTCACGAGGGCACAGAGAGGGCACCTCACAGCTCTGCATCTGGTGTTCCTGCTACTGCTCTGTCCTCCTGACGTGCAGTGAGACCCAGGGAGCAAACCTAGGAAATGGTCTCTTCCCTCTCCCTCAGGAGTACCTTGAACTGTGGACAGTGTTGAGCTGTGGATGTGCTGAGCTACGGCAGCGGATTTCAAGGAGGTTCAGCAATGAGCAATGAAAGGCGTTAATTCCAACAGTATCTGGGCTGTGTGCAGTAGAGTTTGAGGTGTTTGCCCAGCACAGCCTAGAATCACAGAAGCCTGGGCTGGGAAAGACAGCCACGTGAGACTGATTTCAGTCTGTGCAGAAGGCTCCCAGTGTGTGTTGTGGCCAGGAACGTGGACATCATTGTGACTTGCCATTACAGAGAAAGCTGGATGGATAGGTAGAGAAGAGACACAAGAGTGGCCTCCCCACACATTAAGTGGCAGACAGAAGGCCTTAGATCGAGGCAGCTCACTGCTGTCCTGTCCGTCTACACAAAGGAAACACATACTCCCCGTGGTGAGAGGAGCTGCATGGCTGCCTCGTGGGCCCCGTTCACACGCACCGTCCCACAGCAACTGCGTAAAACGTACCAACGCATGTCCACGGGTCGAACCAGAGGACGGAGGAGCTGTCTGGGTCACGTGTGGTCAGCCCCTCCGCACGGCCTGCAGGCTGGGCTCTCTGCTGATGAGTCCTGCCTGCCTCCTTCTGGCATTTTGACCTGGTCCCCACTATCCCCACAGAGGTTTGGGGATGTCTGTGTGAGGCCACAGGAAGAGCCCGAGAAGCTGAGGAACATGTCCACGTTGGCCTGTGTTGCCTTTGGCTGGCCTGTGAACACAGTCACGTCCCCTTTAAGGCCATTGGGAAAGTGTGCCAGTGACCCAAAGGCAGCCCAGAAACTGAAGTTTTCTTCCCAGACTCCGACTCGTGGGGAACATCACAAATCCTGAGCTCGACCTGAGAGTAGCTGGCGGCGGCGGCGGCCCAGCAGCAGTGACCAGTGTAAAGCGCCCGCTCTTAATCACTGTGGCGGCAGATCACACAGGAATGTCCTCCAGGAGCCAGCCGATTTCTATATAAAAACATTTCTGAGTATTTTTTGAAATTCAATTAATTGAAGGCCCCAGATAAAAGGAGCACATTCTTAATGGCTGTAAAACCACCCGGGGGGAGAGGGAGCTGAAGCCTACTTCAAAGCGTGGCAGGAACACTTACTGTCTTACTTCAGAAGTGCTCAGATCAATGAATCAGTTAAAACGACTCGGGCATTAGCAACCTGTTCGTTTTCTGTTTGGTGCTGATGGGGGACTCTTGTGTGAGCCGCAGCTCCTGAGAGGTCTGGGGTCCTGACGTCTGGTGGGCGCGGCGGGCACAGCTGGGGGCAGTGGCTCTGTGAGGCTGCCTCCCCCTCTGCAGGCAACTGTGCCAGTGCCCTGGCCACACCTCCAGGCCACAGACCGGGCCTTGAACGGCAGAACGCCCTGTCCCACAGTTCTAGGCCACAAGCATGTGTCTTCCCAGGAGGTCACTCGAGGCCTCCCTGCTCTCGGGTGGGCACTGGCAAGCCTGGGGGCTGCTTGCGGGTGTACTGTCCCTAGCTCTGCCTCATTGCCACATGGCACACTCCCCATGTGTCCCAATTTCCCCTCTTCATAAGGTCACCAGTCACTTTGGATTGCCCCCATCCAGCACGACATTGTCCTACCCAGCTACGTCTGCCACAAGACATTCTGATGGGCTGCGGGCCATGGAGACAAGTCCAGCTCACAGCGGCGGGTCCCTCCCTGCCATCTCTCGGGCTCAGCTGAGTTCTTTAGGGTGAGCCCCTTCCCCTCAGTTCCCCGTCACAGCTGTCAAGTTGCTCCCCCCGCCCCCTGGACTCACAGCCCCTTCTTCAGGGTCCACAGGACAGATGCCATTTGGCCCGCGGTCCCTGCCTTCTCTAGAGCTTGCGCCCCCTCTGGGGACTGAGGAAGTCCTCCCCGTCTCAGGGACTCTTGCCATCTGTGTCCCTGTCCTCTGCTGAGCTGGAGTGGCGCTCTGAGAGGGCTGGGTTTCCTCCTGTCCTGTTTTTCTTGTTTCTCTTGTTCTTCTGGGGCAGCACCCTGAGCATGGCCCTCCGTGGACACAGAATGACGTGGGAGAGCAAGGAAGTCAACTGGGTCCTCTCCAGGAAAGGACAGCAGATGGAGAAGCCAGCAACAGCTCCTTGGAGGAGGGGACACAGGGAGATTCTGGACGGGGCTTAGGTTTGTCCTCAGGGCCTTTATGCAGTGCCTGTCCTGCCCTGGCCTGGCCCTCTGCAGGCTCCTGGGGTGCATCACTGGACAACAAAACAGTGCAGAGCCTACCTCGGGCCTTGGGGGCACACGAGAAGACGGCACCGTCCACACGGGGTGGAATAAATGAGGAAACTGACCTGTAGGAGGGTGAGCTCTGTGGCACTCTGCTGGACAGAGTCTTCAGTGCAGGTAGGGCAGAAGTGGCTCATAGCCTGTTTGTGTGGCCTCGTTCTGTTGGTGGCAGCAAAGGTCCTGCTGACTTGGCTGCACATGAGGACAGCAGTCAACCACAGTTTTGAACCCTGGGACATGGGGATTGTTTGTTTCAGCAGCACAGCCTATTCTATCTGACTGATACAATCATTCTTTTGTAAGTCAGATTAATAATGTCATGATTTTGATTATGTGATTATGCTATAAAAGAATTGTTAATTGCATAATTATGCATTATAATGCAATGGTGTGCTATTCTGTGATTACATATTGTAATTTTCAATATAGAAAACGTTCCCAGACAGAAACATTAAGTTAAAGAGGAAATATAATGTCAGGGCAAAATATGCACTGGCCATTAGTGGCTGAACGTGGACACACGGGCTGTTAGTGCTGAATGTGGACACACGGGCTTTGCAGCCTTTCATCCCACAGGAGTCTTGAAGAGGCAGCTCTGTGGTTGCAGCCTCTCCAACAGGCTGCCTGGCACCCTTGGGACACAGCACTGGGTGTCCAGACAGAGGCCTCCCTCAGAGGTGCGGCGCTGGGAGACGAAGGGGTCCTCAGCTGAGTGCTCACCAGGGTGTCAGACTGTATGGGAGGCAGGGCACTGTCACAGCTCCAAAGACCTTAGAAAAACAAGGCTCAGGACTTTGAACTAGTAGTCCAGTGCTCGGGGAACTAGTTCTGGTGAGGCCCAGAGAATAGGAAACCTTACTTTTTGTGGTTTAGAATAAATGAAAAGATTGACCATTTAGTAATATCAGCAGGGATAGTATTTCATGTTGGTCGTCGTGTCCCTCGTGGACCAGTGATGTTCTGTCTTCACGTGGCTGGACCCGTCGTTTCCGTAGCTCTTTCCCAACTTGCCTACATTTTACTGGTCTGTTCCCTGATCCTCCACGTTCTTCTGTTTCTGTGGATCCAGGGTGTGCACGTGCGTGTCTGATCCACCTGAGCCGGCTGGCTGTGCGTGTGAGGTGGCGGTCAGCACCCTCTTGACAGCGGCAGCTGCTTTTCCTGTGATCCAGGCACTCCATCTTGGCTTGTGCCACACAGATCCGGCAGCTCCCAAGTCCAGTTCCTTCGTGATGGACACCTGTGGGTACACCATCCGCCCGACTGCAGGAGCACGTGAGCTATCAATGCCGGCTGCGGGCGGACCTGCGCCCACACCTGCACTGGCTGTGGTACAAATGTGACGAGGTCCCCACTGAGGGGTAGGTGGCCAACAGGAGGGAGCAGAGGCCGAGGGGACTTGGGACAGCTCCTGCCTGGCTGGCCTGCCCTTGCTCACGTGCCTCTGCCCCCCTTGGCTCCCTCCTAAGGTTGCCAACCTTCCTCGGGCCCCGGAGTTTCAGCCGGGACCTGGCTGCCCCACGGCTCTGTGTTCCAGCCTCTCTTGCAGCTAAGTGTGGTTAAGAGACACTGTAGCCGTGAAGACGTGGGAGGAAGTGTCCACGTAAATAAGGGGAAGGAAGAGCGGCATCGTACCCTGTCTGTCTGCCCCTCGGCTGGGGGAGGAGAGTGAGAGCAGCCACCCTGGACCACAGAGCAGCCAGGAGCCCACCGGCAGACTTGATTCCTGACACCCCCATGTCTGGTCTCTTGCTCTAGGAAGGAGAGACCGGTCCCATTTCAGCCTGTGGTCTCTGTGTCGGAGCAGCTGAGTCTGTCCCTGGTCAGGCTGGGCCTGGGGACCAGTGGGTGGACGGGGAGTTCCAGCCTTGGCACTGACCGGGTGAGCTCGACAAGGAGACACCAGGAGGGCTCCGGATCCCTGGCTGTGGGCTGGGGTGGATGGTGCCCACCTGTAAGATGAGAGGTGTGCACCAGGCTGAGCCCATGGTCCTGGAGCAGGGGTCCTCACAAGTGCAGGCTGAGGGCTCTGGTGACGTGGTGGGGCTCACCCAGCACTCCTCACTGTGACAAGTCTGAACTGTGCATTTCTGTACCTGGAACTCATACAGAAAGGAGGCAGTGAGCTCGTGTCCTGCAGAGGAGCAGCGCACTCGTCACCGTGACCCACAGAGCACGTTGTCAGGCTTCCCCGGCAGGTATTTGGGTGCAGTTTGGCAGTGGTGTTGGCCCCTGGAAGGGGGTTTCCTGCTCCACCTGAGCGTCTTTCCCCTCTCTTTAGCTTGTCATCTCAGTGCTGTGGCGCTGTCATGTGACGTGCTCTTTGGCCCCGGAGGAATAGATACTTGCTTCAGTACATAGCTTCACGGGACTCACCTGCCTGGACAGCTCAGGGTGAGTCTGGACGTTGCCCACTAGTGGGGTGCCTTGGAGAGTGACTCTTGCTTCTGCCAGAGCCTGGGTGACGTGGGGGTGCGTTCTGTGTCCACACAGGCTGAGGAGGCCAGCAGCTTCCTCCTGAGCTACTGCACACCCTGGTCATTCAGGTGCCCTGTGAGGTCTCGGAGCTAGCCTCTGTGGCTGCAGGTCCACGTCGACCAACCTTGAGTGTGAGCATCACACCAACTCTCACCCTCTGTGCAAGGGGCTTCCTGTGCACACTTGGGACACTGTCTTTGGGAATTCTTGCTGGAGCTTCTTGGGCACAAGGATGGGGATGCTTTGTGCTCCACAACCAGAGAACCTCAGCCGTCTGGCATCTTCTCGGCAGGACGTTCTATTACAGAGAGAACGTTACAGAGTTGGTAAGGGTCTTATTTGGCACGCTAGCTAAAGCCTGTGACAGGTTGCAGTTCCCTGAATTCTGACATCCTGGTGTGTGTGTGTGAGGGGCTGCTGGGGATGGAACGCAGGGCCTTGTGCGTGTGAGGCAAACACTCTACAGCGGAGCTATATCCCGGCCCACGGAGTTCCTGAGATCCTGGTGGAGGTCCTGCACCCCTGGGACCGTGGGTTTGGACTCTGTTTGGACTTGGCCTCCCTGGGCCGTGCTCTGTGGGGGACTGATGCTCCGTGGGTCCTCTGCCAGGTCCTCAGAACTCTGCTGTCTTCTTTAGGACGACACTGGCTCTAGGGGCCTGGGGACTCACTTGCATATGGTGTGGGGTAGATGAAGTGGCTGCCATTTTGCTCAGAATGCGGGTCCCTGAAACCCCAGGAGTCCTGACGGGTTGGCAGGGGGCATCTCATTTCAGAGACTCTGGTCATCATAATTTTGGGATCTGTCCCTCTCCCTGCAATACTGGGAAAAGTCAGCTGTTTTTCTCTGTAATTCTGTCAGCTTTTTGAGAACTGGGTGGACGTCTCTGGGACATTGTAGCTTCTGAAAAATTTTCAGAGGACTAAACATTTTGAAAAGCCCTGAACCGGTGATCTGGAGACTCAGATTTTGCCCAAATCTCTCAGCAGCTGCCATGAGACAGAAGCCCCGGGGGTGGGGGGGAGGAAGTGGCCTCTCTACCCCAGCCAGTGTCCTGTGGAGAGCAGTGGGTCCCTTACCCAGAGGGACTTTTCATAGGAGGCCCGGAGCAGAAGGCTGTGTTTAGTTTGATAACAGTGCTAAGTCCCCCCGCCCCCCGAGAATCGCAGTAACTTGGCTCAATATTGTGAGTCACGGGTGGCAGGAAGGGAAGCATTATTGTCAGATAGAGGAGGAGATCTCTTTATTGGCTGTGGCTCCCTGAAGCATGTGCCCAACAGGAAATCAATGCGCATCTTTCTGGCCTCACTGCCTCCAGGAGCCTGGTTCCCACTGTGTGTGTTTGGCTCTGATTTGTTTTTCCGGTCAGATATCGCTGTCTCACAGCCTGCTCCCAACTCTGGGCTGCAGCTTTGGCTAAATCCTTGTCCCCTGGCCCTGGATCCTGGCATTCTCAGACCACCTTGCCGGGGAAGCCCAGCAGGCCGGCGTGCACTCAGCTTTCTGGGCAGCTGCCTGCAGAGTGCTCTTGCCCTCTACGGAGCTGCAGAGCTGCCGTGAGGTTGCTGCTTGCCTGTGACCCAAGATTCATGCGGCCACTGCTCTGAGATGGCCCTGGGGTTGGCACAGAAGAGTGGGCATCCCCAAGCCAGGCCTCGGAGGTGAGAGGCACGGTGGACCTGCTCTGTTCCATGGGCCCCTGGGAGTGGGCTGTGCCCAGGAGGGCCTCCACACAGTTTCTGTGGCTCTCATGGTCCCCATCCTTGATCTTTGCTGGGACACCAGGAGGGTGAGGCTCAAAGGCTGGGGCGTCTCCCAACCTCAACTCCTCAGTCTAAGGTGTTTCCCAGGGAGAACCGAGCATCCCAACACAGCAGGGCCCTCTGCCACTGCCGGCGTCCACAGCCTGCCCAGTCCTACCCGTTCCCCAACCAACCTGCCCGAAGCGAATTCATTGAGGAACCGACCCCTGTGTGAGCACGCGCCTGGAGCCCAGTGACCCCCAGTCCCTTCAGACGCGCAGCAGGGCCGCTTCTTTGCTTTTCTTCATTTATTTTTATGTTCTCATTTAAAAATATCAGCTTCACGGAGCCATGTCTGCACGACAGCTCACGTCTGACGTGCCCAGTGCCGCGGTCGTGGTGCGTCTGCCGCCTCCAGGACGGATGTCTGCCAGAGAAGCTTCCCAGTGCTCTCAGCAGCTGGAGCCCAGGAGCGCGCCACCCTCGGGGAGGGGACACCCACAGGCTGTTCCGCAGCCGTCCGCAGCGGGAGCCCTTTGTTCTGGCTCCCCTCGTCAGCACTGGGTCCTCCTCAGGCGCTGGTGGCAGGCAGATCCCTGAGGGCTTGGGCCTCTGGGGCTCCCACTGGTCCCTCACTCCTTGGGCTGCCAACTTGCTCTGTAGGAGGGCGAGCTGGAGAGCCCTCGCTCCAGTGTTGGCCGCTCCTGTCCACGGGCTGTGGGCTAACTTCTCCTGGGCCCTGGGGGACATGGTGGATTGGCACTTGCATCTGGGGGTCTCCTGGGGTGGGGTTCCGTTGGGGCTGTGGGTTCCCATCCCAAGCTCCAGCAGAGCCGCCCTTTCTTCTGTGTCCCCTCTGCTGAGGGGCATTGCAGGGGGCTACCGCTGTGCCGGGGTCTGAATTCTCTCCACTTCTCACGTAGCTGGACACCTGCACCAGGAGCAGCCACGTGGCCACAGGCAGGCAAGATGGACGAAGAGCTGGACCTTAGGACCCTCCACAGGTGGAAAGCAGGTTCCCTGAGGGTCCATGACCCGCCCTTGATTTGAAGATGGCCCGTGGTTTTTGACCCTGTTATTCTTATGGGGGTTTATGTGGCCTATTTTTGACCACTGGGAGCCTGGTTGCATTGTGTCCTCCGTCCCTCTGATGTGGCCTGGGGAGTCTTTGACGGCTTCTGCTTCCTAGAACAGCACGATGCTCCTGAACACTTCCCATTTCAGGTTTGGGATCTGCCATGTCTCCCAGCAGTGACCTCCAGAGGCAGATGGTGTTTACAGTCCACGAACTCACCACCCGGGCAGCGCGCAGCCCACACTCAGGTGGGGAGGCAGGACCCGGTCTGCCAGAGGGCCATTCGGCCACACACCCTGTCCTTCCAGCTTCTTCCTGCCTCCCCACGGGCCACGGCTTCTCCCTGGCTGCCGTGGGCTCCGGCAGCCTAATGTTGCGAGGCTGAAGTGGCACTAGGTTTCTCACCCACATCTCCCAGTTTTTATTTATTCTTGAAGTCGTTTTCCAATCAATGAAAGGAAATACCATGTCATGCAATTGGAGCACATTTTAGCTGTTGGGAAAACATGTTTTCTTTTTCTCAAAATGAATTCCATTGCCACCACGTGAGACAGGCTAGTAGATCTCTGTTCTCACCACCGCTTCCCAGGACTGCTGCAGTTTTCTTTAAAAAGAAACAAACAGCACAGTGTCCTGGGCAACACCTCCAGACACCTAGGAACCTGCTGCAGCTTCTGCCCATCACAGGTCCGGAGGCCACAGAGGACAGTAGGGCCGGGTGTTCTGCAGGACCTCATCAGCCCCAGCTGGCACAGGAGGAGAGTTTGGAAACGCGGCCCTACAGACCCCTGCTTGGGGCAGTGCTACCCAGGCTGTCTGCCACTCTGCTCTTGGAGACACGCGGTCACCTCTGCTCTGTCTTCTCTATTCAGTCACTAGGTCCAGCTCCCACCCAGGGGAGGACAGCCCGAGGGCACTGGCCCTGGGAATACAAGGCAAGACGCCATAACTGGAAGCCGCCAGGAGGGCCCCTGAGCCCTGGGGGGACCTGCCCAGGCTCAGGGGTCAGCGTGGGCCACTGCAGCCAAGGCCAGCTGCCTGTGGGCTCCCTGGCATCCCTGAGCCCCCAGCCTCCTGTCCCCCTCATCATCCTCAGTCCCCATTGGCCCATGTGTCCTTGGTACGTCTCTGAAGGGCACACTTTCCCACGCTCGCTCACCTGGGCATTTGGGAGTCGTGGGTGAGAGTGGCTGGTTGGCAGAAGGCAGGAAGCGGAGGACCGTGACTCGGACCTCACCGGGTGCTGCCGCTCATCTGTCATTCAACGTGGCCCCAGGGCGACCACGGTAGGGAGGAGAACTGGTGGCGGGGTTCCTCCTACCCCACAGCGGGCGCGGCTTGCCAGGCGCAGGTCCCAGGCTGGGTGCAGGGCTCAGGGCGGGTGCAGGGCTCCTCCCTGGCCTGTCCTTCCTTCTGCTGCCCCTCCCCAAGCCTCTTTGTTATGCAGTTGAAGCAGATCCCCTGGAAGGAGCTTCCTTCCACCCACAGTCGGGTTTGGTGCTCCGAGTGTTTCCCAGGAGCACTCCCTGGGTCAGCCAGCGGGGCGGCAGGACAAGGAGCAGGATCCTTCAGCCCCTTGTCCAGGGTCTAATCCGTGGCCCCATCTTGAGATGTCAGGAAGAGCTGGCCAACAAGGACCTCAGGGCACCGTGCAGAGCTCCAAGCCACAGCGCGGCGGGTGCCAAGCCTGGGACAAGCACTGCAGCATCATGGGCTCGCCAAGAAGCGGCTCCGCTGGCCACTCCTCAGGGCCTGGACACATGAGGTTCCTCCCAGTCCTGAGGAGCTCCTTCCTAGACCTCACCAGGCCCTGGGGTGCAGGGTCGCTAGTGGACGTGTCTGAGTGGAGGCAGAAGCAGGTTTGTTCGTCCCTGTCACCCACCCGGCCGTGTGCCCTGGGGTGCTCTGGCGGGTCAGATGCCACCCTTCCATGGGCCTCCAGACAGGGCCTGTGTCCTCGGTCCCCAGGACCTATCAGTCTCCCAAGCCAGGCACAGGCCTCACCCCTGCTGTGACCACAGGAGCATCACAAACCTCCCAGGACGTGGCACCCAGAACAACAGTGAGGGGTGGTCCAGTGTTCTCCATCCTGTGGTCCGAGGTCTCACCCGAGGCTCCCAGGGCCCAGATCTGCTCCCAAGGTCACCCACAGGTCATTAGGATGCTACTCCAGGAGATCCGGGTGGGTCTTGGGTCCTGTTTGGCTGTGGCCTAGTGCCTATCCTCAGTTCCTTACCAGGTGGGCCTGGCAAGACGGCCCCTTTAGGGGACAAGCCAGGGAAAGACGTGGGTGTGAGCAACATGGCCCCCAGTCGGGGACGACAGGCCACCACCTTCCTGCACCTGTCCTTCCTGGTGGGCCAGGGTGTCCCGCCCCCTGGAGGGTGTGGTGGCACAAGGGCTGGAGGATGGGGTGGGGTGGCTGGAGCTGTTGTAGAGGCCACTGGCCACATTGTGAGCAGGCAAGTCCTGCTGTCCCCAAGGCACACCAGGGGCCGGCTCAGCAGTCAGCCAAGACTTCCATGCTAATGTGGAGACAGAGCCGCCTTTTCTCAATGGTGGTGGCCACATCTGACAGTGACATCACTGCCAACTGAGGAGGGACCTACACAAGAGGAAGGTTTGGTCCAGGGGAGGCCGTGAGGAGGCCAAGGCCTCCATCTGTGGACTCCCACTGGGTGGGAACAGGTCTGCCTCAGGGAACCCAAATCTTAACTCCTGTGTCTTCTCATCACACCCTCAAGCTTACTCAGTGTCTCACCCAGTGGCTTCAGTGTCCCCTTCATCACACGCCTGTGGCCCCTGGTGCAACTGGTCCCTCACCACTGCCTGCACTGAGCGGAGAGTAGCTAAAGTGTCCAACTCCAGGCCCCCGGATGGTGGTGCTGTGGCTGCTGGTGCTCCTGGGTTCAGAGGTCGTCTCCTGGTACCTGGCTGCTCGTGGGGACAGAGGCAGGCGCACTGAGTAGCCGACGGCAGAGGGCTCTGCGCAGGAGGCGAGACTGTCACCTGCTGAGTTGCCATGGAGGGTGGTGGCACAGACCCCATGGTGCTCGGGCCACCCAGGGGAACCGTGCTCGTGCCTCCTGCTGTGCGGGGGACTCCAGGGCCAGCCTGCTGCTCTGCATCACCCAGCCGTGGGCTGCCGTGGGAGCGTGGGTAGGCAGAGGCAGCGGGCGCCATCGGGGCCCTTCCCCTGCCCATTCCCAGCAGGCCCCGGGGCCTTTGCCCTCTCTCCAGGTTCCTTGTCCCCAGGGGCTAGCGTGGAGATCCCTCAGCCAACGTGGGGGCTGATTCGCTGGGAACACTTCTGGGACTTGGGTCCCAGTGACCATGGGGACTCTGTCCTTCGAGAGCTCTCCTGCCTGCCTGCTGAGTGCTTCTGTGTGTGCTGTGGACACGGCCATGCCCCTCTTCTACGCTGGACAGCCCAGAGGACGAGGCCTCCTGCATGCAGCCCCAGGCCCCTGCCAGCAGTGATGGCACCTCCTCGCACTCTGCCCAGGGACTCCTGGTGCCTTAGCGAGCTTTGCTCACGGGGCAGCTTCACCTTCACACTGTGGACCAGGGCAGTGCGAGCCTCGTGGTCAGTCCTTGACCCAGGAGCAGGTGTGGAGGATAGGCACCCTCCCTGTCTCTGTCCCAGAGGCCACCTGGACAGGCTCCTCAGAACCCCCGGCCAGCGACTGGCAGGACGTGTGCTGGGCTGGCTCTTCTCCTGGTCCTCGCCCTCTCCAGGACCAGACGCCTTCCCTGCACCCCCTTGCGGAGCTGTTTGCACCCAGCCTTGTCTGGGGTCTGCTCCGGGGCGGGGGGGGCTCATCCAGTCCCAGGAGCAGCTCATGCATCGGTTCCATGCCAGGTTTTCGTGCTCTCCGGGCATCTGTGACCTGCACCCTCACTCTGCCTCTCTGGGGTCTCAGGGTGGGGCAGGTGGGTAGGTGACCTCTGTGGCTGCAGAGGCTGTCTGTCCCCAGGGGAAGGCTGGTGGCTGGTCAATAGGCCCCCCAGGTGGCATGGCCTTGAACACCTCACGACAGAGCACACTGCACCTGTGCTCCACACCTTGGGAGCGGCCAGCATGTGCAAGGTCCAGGGCAAGAGCACAGAGGCTGGGGAGGTGGGCCAGGGCTCACTCAGACCCTTGTGCTGTGTGAATGAGCCTTGTGGGACCCACCCTGCTCAGCACTCGGGTGTCGGCTGGGGCTGTCTCCATGCTGGGGCAGAGGTGACAGCTGTGGCAGAGACATGTGGCCCCAAAGCCAAATGTTTACTACTGTTTACAGGGTCTGAAGCAGCCACTGCCCAGCCCTGCCCAGCAGGCTGCTGCACGGCGATGCCATAAGGTCTGTGGGACTTCTCTCAGAGGGACAGGGCCCGGGCCCAGGGATGGGTGTCAGTGCTGACCTCTCTTAGCCAGGACTCCTGTGGCTAGCCCCTACGGTACCCAGGAGACCCCTCAGCATCAAAGGTACCCAGGAGACCCCTTCAACATCAAAGGTACCCAGGAGACCCTCAGCCTCCACGGTACCCAGGAGACCTCCCCAGCCTCCATGGTAGCCAGGAGACCCCCAGCCTCCACAGTAGCCAGGAGATCCTCAGCGTCCACAGTACCCAAGAGATGCTCCAGCCTCCACAGTAGCCAGGAGACCCCTAGCCTCAAATGAACCCAGGAGTCCCCCAGCCTCCATGGTACCCAGGAGATGCCCCAGCATCCATGATGCTCACACTGAGAAGCACCGCAGGGAAGAGTGAGCCCAAAGAGTCTCCGGTTCGATTGTGGCTAGACGCACTTTCTCTTTGGTGACTTGTGTGTTTCCGATACAGATGGTTGAAACTCTCATCAGCTTAAAATTCCATCTGGGTACTGCTGCAGCCTGGCTGGGCACAAAATAACCGCCACCAGGCACTTGTAGGTTCAAAACAGGAACTCCTTTATTGTCCGAACTCCCGTGAACGCCACCCACGCCACCCACGCGGCCCTTCTCCACACACCAACCGGAAATCCTTCCTCCGGAACTTCCCAACCAACTCCAAAGTAGCCGGCGCCTGAGGCGGACAGCAGGGGTCTAATATACAATTGAATACACAGCTTAACATAACCATCATCATCTCAATGGCTTGCTGATGTCACCTCTCAACCACTCCCCAAAATGCCCTACGTCTCAGCAGAGTACTTGGGAGCAACTGCCCTAGCCTGGACCAGCTGAGTTATGACTTGTGGTCACTGTCATGACGAGGCAGGAAAGGGGCAGGGTCCAAGGGCCACTGCCAGATCCTGGGCGGTAGGCAATGCTTCTCTTCCCGAAAAGTGGCTTCTTCTCCCCGAGAAGCCACTGAATCGCATCCTCTGGGTAGAACATGAGATGGGAAGAGGAGCTGGCCTCCTCCCTGCCGCAGACGTCGTGGCTCTGGTTCTCTGGTGCGGCTCAGCCCTGCTCCCTGGTTCTGAGGCTGGCTGCTGGGTGACAAATGGAGGGAGCGGGGCTGCGGGAGGACGGGCAGCCCAGCCAGCAGGCTCCTTTCCCCAGGGCCTGCTGGGACGCAGAGACCAAGATGCTTGGGTCACTACTTCCTCCTCCGAGAAGTCCCTTCGGTTTTCCTGGATGTGCAACCTGAGAGAACAAAGCCAAAGTGTCACCTTGTGGGATTTATTTTTTTAACTTTTATATTGTTCTCACCAGTTACAATGACGGCAGCGGGTGTTTTGACACTCTGTACACAGTGGAGCCCAGCCTCTCTTTCCTCTGGCTGTATACAGTGCAGTCGCACGGGCTGGTGCAGCCATAGGTGTGCGTGTGGTAACAATGTCCGTCCCATTCCACCGTCTTCCACCGCACACCCTCCCCTCGGTGCCCTCTGCCAATCCAGGGTCCCCCCCCTTATGGAGTACGGATCAGGATCCTCTGGTCAGAGAACTCTGGCCTTCAGCTCTCTGGGACTGGCTTACTTCCCTTAGCATCAGGCTCTGGGCTCCCCCCGTTGACCTGCCAATGTCATGATCTCACTCTTCTTTAGGCTTGAGCGTCTGAACCACCAGAACCCCCGACACGCTGGAGTGGACACGCAGCTCAGCAAACGTGTGGAGGCACCACTGTGGCCGGGGCAGGGCTCCCGCTGGGGACGCAGAGGTAGCAAGCTGCCCCCAGCCCTCTCCCTCCCACACAGAGCACGGGGCCTCAGCGGCCCGCATGGCGCAGGACCAGGGCTCAGGGAGAGGCAGACGGGCTCTGTGGCCTGGGGTGTGACGTGTGTCCACCTCAGTATGAGAGGTGACCAGGGTGCTGCTGAAAGCCAGCTCCTCTCCTGCCTGGGCTGCCTTCCCATCACCCTGCAGTCGGATAAGGCCACCACATGGCTCTGGGCTGTGCTTGGGGCGGCTTCTGGGAGAAGCGACAGAATCCACACACCTTGGACGGTTCCCCAGGCTCCCTCTGCCCAGTCTTGGGGGTCATGGGGCTCCTGCCGCGCTGACCCTGCCAGTCTTGCATGGAGGATGGCTGCCCTCCCCGGCTGTCACTGTCCACCCAGATCTTCACTGGAGTGGACACGCAGCTCAGCAAACATGTGGAGGCACGTCCTCTCTGAAAGAGGATCCTGAACGGTCAGCCCCAAATTCACTGAGGTAAATCCCTAGAGAGGGGACTAGTCATTACAGCAGCCACCCTGGACTCTCCTACACCCCAGGGAAAGCCTTGCAGGGTCTCCCCAGCAGTCAGCCAGACATGGGACCGAGGTGGCTACACGTGTGTGCTGTGGAGGCCACAGGCTCACCCAGCGTGGCTTCTGTCAGCTTGCAGATTACTGGGGTAGCTGTCGGCCTCAAGTCCCCCTTACCCCGACCCCTGAAGTTAAAATATTCTAAATCCAAATTAAGTGTTATTCGTATTCTAATTAAAAAAAATTAATGTTCTAAATGGGTTTTTTACTAAGAGACTTGCTTTCAAAAACTACCAGTAATTTACTATCTGCCTGAACAAAACTCAGTATCTTCAGAGGAAGTCCACGGAATGCAAAGCCTCTGGAATAGCACTCACAGTGCCTAGGCTCAAAAGAATTGTGGGCATTCTGCAAAGGTGAAAATAAATAGATAAGTGACGGAAGGAAGGAAGAGAGAATCAGCCTCAAATGGCCCGGATGTTGGGTGTGCAGGGATGCGGAAGAGCCGTTCCTAATGCTTCAGAACTTACAGAACACAGGCCCGACAGGGAGCACCAGCCGAGCACAGCCCCAGGAGACCTGGAGAAGTCCAGAGACGAAACAAGAACTTCCTACAAGAAGACACTTGGGTGACTTTAAAAGTAAACTGGACCCAGCCAGAGGAAGGAGAGGTGACCTAAAAATGGGTCAGTAGAAATGTTCAAACTGGGGGCCGGGCTGGGGCTCAGCGGTAGAGCGCTGGCCTGGCAGGAGTGAGGCCCTGGGTTCCATCCTCAGCACCACGTAACAATAAGTAAATGAAACAAAGGCACTGTGTCCATCTACAACTAAAAATCAGAAATATTAGAGCTGCTAAAGAAGATGATGGCCAGAGGAAAGCCAGGAAGTGCAGCCGCGGAGCACATGAGACCCCCGGGCGCTGCAGACAGGGTCCCCAGGGAGGTGGGATGCCCAGGAGCACTGGCAGGCAGGCTGCCCCCAGGCGCCACTCCCCAGAGGTCGGTGAACTTCCAGCAGGAGAAACACCAGGAGAGACAACAGGAGGGAAGCATGGGGAACCACCAGATGCCCCCACCCCCAGGGAAAGCCTAAGGAGGCGGGGAGGCAGTCCTGCCCGCTCTGAAATCATCCCCAGCTTGAATGAGCTGATGCATCTCTGAGAGAAGCTCAGTGAGGGGCTGGTTGCCAGGCCATGACGCTAGGAGGCCAAGCGATGCTCAGACATGTGGACGGTGGAGGGGCGGCCCAGGGGCGCAGGGAGCCAGGGCCAGAAGGGCTTCTTGTGTTCAGTGGCACAGCAGCTGACCGTGAGCTGAATACTCCCAAATAGCCGTGGAGAGGATTTGGAATGTTCTTAACAAGAAGAAAGGATCATTGTTGGTGATGGACATCTCAGTTACCTTGACCTGACCATTGCACATGTAACACGCATGCACTTACTGTATTCCATAAGTATGTGTGATCATTACACACCAACTGGAAATAAATTTATAAAGAACAAAGAGCACTGGAATTTGTAAACATTGAATTCTTTTAAATACAATTTTCCTCAATTCCTTTAAAATCTACAGAAGAAACAAAAATAAATTTAAAAATGTATTATGAGTTATAATACATATAAAAATAAAATACATGACCACAAAGTATACAAGTTTGGAAGGAAAACAGCATAATGCATGAAGTAATGTGATGTTAGCTCAAGATACGCTGTGATCAGTTATGACTGCAAAGGTAATGATTAGAGCAACTACTGGGAAAAGAAGTGCTCAGAACAGATATGAATTTGAGGGAACACGTCAAATGTAGGAGACTCAGATAACACCCAAGGGAGAGAAACTACATTCTAATATGAGTGAAGTCAGAACATAAAGCCTGCTGGATGCAGCCAAAGCAGTGTTTGGAGGGAAATTCATAGCACCAGGTGGATGCAGTAAAGGAAATAAACTTGGAATTCAATTGTATTCCCTTAAGAAGTCAGAAGAAGAAAAGGAAAATAAATTCAGAGAAAACAAAATATAACAAAAATAAGAAAAAAAATCACTACCGTAGAAACAAAAAACAGAGAAAATAAATAAAACTAAAGATTATTTGAAAACTTAATATGATGGATAGGACACCAGAGACAGGTCAAGACATGTTAGAAAATGCCAGTTACTGGGGCCAGGGCTGTTGCTCAGCGGTAGTGTACTTGCCTGGCATGTGTGAGGCTCTGGGTTCAATTCTTAGAACCACATATAAATACATGAAATAAATGTCTATCAACAACTAAAAACAAAAAAAGAAAAAGAAAAAGAAAAGAAAAAAATAGAAAAAAAATGCCAGTTACTAATTTCAGGAGTCTGAAGGGCAGGTTCATGTAGAGCAGGATGGTGAGGGGGCTAGTCCAGGTCCAGGGCACTCTTCACCAGTGCGTGCACGGCCCAGCTCAAGCGCTCTCCCGTCCGTCAGCCCCACTCGTGACATGCCACTTTTATTCTCATTCCCCTTCTCCTATTCACGCAGACTTTCATTTGTTTCTGCATCCACACAGTCATGTGTCAGCAGCGGTGGCTAGCGTGCTCTGCTGTCGGTCACTGCAGGACACAGAGCCTGGTTTCACAGACACCTGCTCCCTGTCCAGAGGTGGTCCTGCGTAGGTTGCTGGCTTCATCTTTCAAAATAAACCCTGGAAACCTGTGCAGCGCTCAGAGGGCAGTGTGCACTTCTGCCTGGCCGATGCACCTGGCCAGAGGCTCTGCCTCCGACCAGTGTCCATCCTTCTCTCGAGGGAGCTGATGTGGCCCTGTGGTGTCTTTCCCTAGGTGTGTCACAGATGTGATGTAAACAAGGGATCCAAATGTGCCTGCCCTTGGGGCTCAGCCACCTTGCGGATGGCCTGGGATGGCCCCCCACACCTACAGCCAGCACCTGCAGGGTCTGAGCATGAGGCCACCAGCCGCCTCAGACCTGAGCACAAGACCCCAGAGCCAGTCTGTGACACAGTGAGAAGCTCGTGCTGAGCACCTGGGGGGGGCGCTGTTGCTCAGCACCACGGTGGAGCACACTGGGCGACAGGAGGGCTGGAGAGTCTTGAGCCCAGTGTGCAGAAGTGGCATTGCAGCTGGTGAAGAGATGCTAAGTAGATGCATCACAGCCAGCTGAGTCACACCGCCCGCAGAGCCAGCGTGAGACCTAGTGCTGGTGAGACAACCCGTCATAGCACACCAGGGACAGCCCAAGTGTTGGCTGTAGAAATTCTGTTCAGAGGCTTGTAACAAAACACCCAAACTACAGTGGCTCACTCATATACCCCAACCTTTAGGTACCAAGTCCAAGGCAGCTCTCCTGATAAGGTCATCAGAGATGTCAGATTCTTTTATTTTTCTGCCCTATAGTCTCAATGCATGGATTTTATTGTCAAGGTCACCCCGTGGTCCAAGATGGTTATTAGAGTGATAGCCATCATATTCCTGGCCGTGGGAAAATGAGGGTTGGTGGGCGTGGGCTCTAGTCATGCATCAAGAACTTGGGGCATGTCCACTGTGCCGAGGCCACATGGACTCTACCCAGAGGTCAGCATTGCAGCCTCATGCTGCCCTCTGTCCACTGCAATGCCCAACCAGCCTGTTGGAGGGGATGTTCTGAGGATGACGTGAGCCCACCCAGGGGAGTCCAGGCACAGCAAGCACACAGAGCACATGTGACATGGCCAGCTGCCACCAAGAGTGTGATCAGGAGATACCAGACCCCCGCCTGCCTGGATGGCTGGAGCAGGCTCTGGGGGTCTCACAGCTGCCCCCCCCCCACGTGGCTCTGGGATAGACCCCCCCACGTGGCTCAGGGATAGAACCCCTCGTGGTTCTGGTCTCACGGAGTCCTGGTCTGCAGTCCCTACGTCGTCTTCCTGACTCAGGGTTGTTCCACAAGCTGGGACTGAGGCAGAGGTGCAGGACGCCCGGGGCCAGAGTGCAGTCCCACCAGCTAGCGCACAGCAAGGAGGAGGACTAGATCGTCCCTCCTCTATGGAACTGAAGGTGAAGGGGACATTGGGAGCCTTGGGTTCAGCTGGCCAGGGCATTCCCAGACCAGCTGCCCCAGAGGCCACCTAAGCTCCACCAGGCGAGGCTGGCCTCCGGCACTTGCACTTCACTGATGTTGGCAATGAGCCCCCTGCAGAGGCCCTGGGGTCCTCACCTGGCCTGGTGTGCTTGGGCCCATGTCCCTGAGGTTATTGGCAGGGACAGAAGACCAGTGGTCTCCCCAGGCCAGGTGGCAGGGAGCAGGACCTAGCAGTCAGGGCTGCCTGCTCCATCTACAGTGTCAGGGGCTCTCAGCCTGTGGCATGGTGACCCTGTGGGGACCTGGGGGTGCCTGCAGGGTGGCCAAGCAGAAAATCGGAAGCTCTGAGGAGCCCGAGGGCTTGCTGTGGCCTTGGTGGGCCAGATCCGCTCTCGCTTCCTGCTGGGGGACCACTCGCCCTGCTGGGTGCCTGGTGTCTGCAGCCCCGGCAAGACCCACACGGACTTTCCTCCGCCGAGATGCAGAAGGCAACGCAGGGCCAGCTGAGTCCAGGAGCCCTGCCCAGGGAGGAAAGCCCCTGCTGCTTCCCCATCCTGCAGGAGGCCACCCACCACACTCGTGACAACATTGTCCCCATCAGTGTCTGTGGGCACTGCCGAGAGAGAGAGCCCTCCTTTGTTTCTGGTTCTTCAGAGTGGCCCTACTGGCCCCCTGCTTTCCCTCTAGACCCCAGGAAAGGCCCTGGGCGGGGAGGGAGGCAGGACAGCAGCTTGGAGCCTTGGCCACTTTCAGGCCCTGTGTCCTGCTCCAGCTGGGGCTTGGCCAGAGCTGTCCAAGGCTTGCTGTGGCTAGGGGACATAGGGACATCCTGGTCAGGTTGGCTCTTCCTGCGGGCCGAGGAGGACCAAGGTCTACCCAGGGTGAGAGGGCACTGGTCCCTGAGGGAGGATGTCCCCCACCAGCCACTCTGATGCCCAGGGCCTGCCTGGATGAGCAAGCAGGGGCAGGCAGGAGTGGTCCTGCATGGGAGGGTGGACAGGAGCCCACTGGGGAACTACTACCAGAAGGCAGCGGCTCTCTCCTTCCTGCGCCTCTGGAGAATCACGTGAGGGGCCGAGTCAGGTGTCGTCCTGCGGAAGTGCAGACAGAGCTTCTGCTGCTGTGGACACATTCAGGGCCACAGCAGAGGCAGCTCGCGGCTGCCCGCCCTGCACACAGGGGCAGGAGGGGTGACGGCTAGTGAGCACAGGGTTCTATTGGGGGATAAAGATGTCCCTAGTGACTGTCTTGCAATTTTGTGAATATACTAAAAGCAAAATTGAAGCCATTGCCTTAATGGACACACTGGATGGCCACAGAGTGGCGTTCAACACCACCAGCTCCACCCGGGTGCCCCTCCCGGCTGCTCCAGACTGCAGCTCCTGCTGGGCCTCTAGGCACCCGTGCCTGGCTCCTCACAGCATGGTCTCTGGCTCAGAGAAGCCACTGGGGTGGGCTGTGGAGGACACTGGCCATGCTGCCACAGGCCGCTCTCTCAGCCTGAGTGGACAGTCCTCTGGGGGGCTGCAGTTGCTCTTCCAGCTGTGACATTGGTAAGAAAGGCGGGGGCTAAGGAAGCACCCGGCACAGGGGGCAGGTCGTCACAGCACATTTGTCCAGGAGATCCACTGCCCTCCTGCAGCCCCCCTGGGCCCTGGGCTTCGTTGTGCCCCGACAGGTCTCCCAGGGAAGGTGCTCAGGAGCTCTGCACAGCCCCTGGGAGCAGGGTGGGCTCCTCCTCCTCCCACCTCCACCTGCCCGTGGGCTCTCTGCGGTCAGCAGACCCACCTGACCTGCCCACACGTTGGCTGGAGACCGCATCCTGTAAGGTCTCTCTTCTTCCCTGACTGGTCGGTGGGCACAGCAGTGGGGCTCCACAGGGCCCAGCCCCGGCATCTGGCCTGCCCATGTGACTCTCCCACAGCTGGGGTCTGGCCTGGCCCCCGTGGGTCAGGGCCCACCCTCCTGGAGGCCACCTCCCACCTTCAGGGCTGTAGTGCCCAGGTGGACATGTCCTCTGGCTGACGGCCTAGGATGTGGCTGCTGTCTGGAGGAGGAGGCCTGTCCTTTCTGCTGTCTTTCACTTTTAAGCCTCACCTTCCAGGGGAGCCGTTGAGGGGCCTAGATGCCCGCCTCCTCCGAGGAGATGAACGCTTCCCTGGGTAGCGCAGGTCTGTGCTCCCCGGGTACCTCTGCTGTGTCCCGAGGGTTTCAGTCACACCCTAGAATATTAAATCAGGCTGCCCGTGGACCGGTTGCAGTTCCATTCCCCGCACGGGGGCCGTGGGGGGGACGAGCACTCAGCTCTGGCTTGGGCACAGTGGGCTTGCTAGCCGGGGACCTGCCGGCTCCCCACCCTGGTGACTGCAGGCCTGTGACATTCAGCGACACGAGATGACGCCTGCGCGGGGCAGGGCAGAGGGCTCTGTTATGCAGCGGGCTCATTTCACAGAAAGCAGAATCAGACAAATTAGTTTCTCCTTTCTTCAGTCTCCTTCCCCGGAAGATTATTTACGGCAGTGGTTCATTCCCTTCCTCTATTCCTCCAAAGGCAACGAAAAGCAATTCTGAAAGCACCGTAGAAAATCAGTTTTTAATCAAGAAAAACAATCTGTGGGAAATAGAGATGTGCCGCTTCACCTCAGAGAAGTCTCCGCAGCCTGCGGAGGGTGCAGCCGGGGAGGCCGCCCGCCCTGTGCTGCTGCCTGAGGGGCTGCGGGCCCCAGAGAGCCACTGCCGCTCCGTGTGCGGTCAGGCTGCCTGCAGTCCCTCCCCGTGATGGGCCTGGGGGAGTCTGACTTTAGCTGGGCATTGGCCGCCGGCCTCCAGGGTCTTCGTCCAGGGGCACGGTGGCCGAGGCAGAGGAGCACAGCCCTGGCTCTTTGGACCTGGTTTCTCAGCATGTGCCTCTTGGAACACTTCCGGAGGTCACCACTCGGTCTGGGAGGCTGTGACTGAGGAGGAGGCAGTCTGCAGACCTTCAGGGAGCTCTTTGTCTTCCCCGTGGCCGTGATGCCCCTTCTCCACCAGCTTCCTCCCGGCACTGCCCACACGGGGAGAGCCCAGCCCTGGCATCTGGCCTGGCCATGCGACTTGGACCAATGGAGTCAGAAGTGCAACCTGGGGCCTTGGAGACCTCAGGCCTGGAGCAGATGTGCAGGAGGCTTCCCCTGCCTTCCTTGTGGAGGCTAGCCGCCATGTGGAGGCCAGCCATGTGGTGAGGGTGCTCGGTGGGTGGGTCATTCTGCAGCAAGAGCTACTTGAAATGAGGGCTTCTTTCAACTGCCTCCCGTTGCTGAGAGTCCCGAGGTGTGACCTCCCAGATGTGAGACAGTGGACAGCAGAAGGCTCAGATAGGACCCGACAGAGGCCTCTCTTAGTGCCCAGGTTATGGAAGGTCAGAGGCCAAAGAGTAAAGCTCACAGGTGAACACCACCCAACGCTCTGCTCACTCCAGGAACAAAGAACACAGGCTTCGTGGCCAGGTGGGGGACCACAGCCAGCCAGAGCTGGGCAGCCTGAGCCCAGTGACGGCTGACATCTTGGGAAAACAGGAAGGACAGGCTTCGGGGGCTGGTGAGTGTCCGTGATCAGCCCCGTGCGTGTGTCCCTGTAGGCTGTGTACTCTTTCCATCATAAACGGTATGCGTGATGGTGTATGTTCACTGACAACTACGGATATTGTGGGATATCACGACTGTGAGCACCATGTGCAATGCTTATATCCAGCAGCTTGACACCCACCCTCGGACGCTCACCCTGGTTTGTGGAATTTTTGCAGGAAGCTTTGTCCCTTGCACCCTGGAGGAAGCTTCGTTGACTTTCGGGGTGCTATGGTTGGATATGAGGTGGCCCCTAAAGCCCCTGGAATGCAGGAGTGCTCAGAGGTGAAGTGACTGGCTGTGAGAACTGTCACCTCCTCAGGCCATCCGAGTTAGAATGGACTGACCGGGTGGCACCCGTGGGCAGGTGGGCATGGCTGGGAGAGGTGGTCTTCCCTGTAGCCCCTTCTCCTGCCCCCACTTCTGCTTCCTGACCCCACCATGAGCTGAGCAGCTTCTTCCAATGGGTCTTCCCCATGATGCTCTTCCCAGAGCCATGGAGTCGGCCGTCTGTGGACTGAGACCTCTGAGACCAGAAGCCAAATAAGCTTCCCCTCCTCTAGGCTATAATTCTCAGGTGTTTTGGTCACAGCAACTCGAAGCTGACCAACACACGGTGCTAAATTTGAGTTTCTGGGAGGGTCTGGAGAGCGCCGGTGGGCTACAGAAGGAGGAAGAGCTTCCTTTCTCTCTCTCTCCCTCTCTCTCTCTCTCTCTCTCTCTCTCTCTCTCTCTCTCTCTCTCTCTCTTTGGTACTGGGGATTGAACCCCGAGGCACTTAACCACTGAGCCACATCTCCACCTTTTTAAGAAATATTTTATTTAGAGACAGGGTCTTCTTGATTTTCTTAGGGCCTTGCTAAATTGCTGAGGCTGGCATTGAACTCTCAATCCTCCTGCCTCAGCCTCCCAAGCTGCTGGGATGACAGGTGTGTGTCACTGTGCCCTGTCCTAATTTTCATGCTTTTAACTTTTTGGAGCATTATTCTTTTCATTTTGAATTGGTGGAGGAAACTGATTGTACTTATTTTTTTGACATCCCTCCTTTTCAAAATAGTTTCATTATTTGGAAAACCAACATGAGCACAGTCAAAAAACAACAAGGCCAAAGGTTTATCTGGCTCCAACCTCAAGCATCGCACTCCTGAACTTGTTCCATAGAAGCAACTCTTTTGTTGCTCTCTCACCAGCTTTTTGTTTCTAAATAATTCTGTCATCCTACCACTATTGAGTTCTCATTTTTAGACCATGTCCATGACTTTGCCCTGTAATGGCGAAAGTTTGACCCTTAGGCTCTCTGTCTCTTCTAGTGTGACTCCCTGTATTCTTAACATCCTTTTATCACAGACTTTTTAAAGTCACTTTTCATTTACTGTTAGGCTTAGTGGCGCACTGAGATTATGTTTCCTCTGCTATGAAACTTTTTGATTTCCCTGGTGTTAATATTTACATGATTGCTTCATTGTTTAATTTTCCAGGAAAAGAATACCACCAGCTCACTTTCCATCTCTTCAAAGTCTAATAACAAAGTTTCCAACATCCGACACATCTGCACTGAACAGCCCCCCTCCCCTCCCTGACAGCGGAGGTCGTGGGGCTCTTCTTTCTTGCTGGATCACATGCCTCTTCATCTCTTTCTTGTCTGCTAAGGCCCATCTCTTGGTTGCTTCCTAAGAAGGGGTACCTGGGAGCCTTTCTCTTTGTGTTTTTGAGATCTTGTCGGTTTGGAAATACCCTTACTTTCCTGCTCCGTTGGAAGTTTGGAAAGGTATAGGATTCCAGTGTGAAAGCAGTGTTCTCAGAACGGTTTTCAGATCTGCTGAGGTCTGTTCATGCAGAAAGCAATTCCAAGTGTTCAGTGTGAGTTTTAACCAGCGGGTGCTTTCTAGAAGACTCCCTTCCTCCTCCCCAGGAGCTCTGGTGTCTGCCAGCCCTGCTCCCACCCCAGTTTCTGACAACCACTGATCTGTGCTGTGGTCCCCGTCTGTATTTTGATGTGGGGACAGGTGCATGGAGTACTGCAGACAGGGCATGTGTTAAGGGTCTCCGAGTGGGAGGCCACTCCCCTGTGCTAGGAGTGTGAGCTGCAAACCGCTTACCCAGTAGGCACAGCCCTGCGCGTGAGGCCGTGTGTTGCAGTCCCTGCGCTTACTCCATGGCCCACTCATCGACTGGTCATTGCAAGGACAGAAATTGCCTTGGTGGCTGCCTATAATCTGCTTAGCTACTGCCTGAGTATATCCACATGGTAACTGCACAATAAAATCAGACTTGCTTCCTGCTTGGTCTCTGGACGTCTTGATTAGCGATTCTGCAGCCACACTCTCCTTCCTGTTCTGTGGACCTCCTTGCTGGATGAGAGAGAGCCTACACATTTTTTCCTTTTCTAGAAGTGTGGTCCCAGTGGCACCTGAGCTCCTAAGGAGCTCACCTCTGCACCTGGCTCCCTGATTTGAGGCTCACCACCAGCAGCATGAGTGCTCACGGGCCCTTCCCTGAAGGCGGTCGCTCCCTCTGTGACGAGAGGCACTTTCTGTACATATCTTCCGGGATGGACATTTGACTTCTTTCCAGCTTTGTCAGGAGCAAGGCTGCTGTGGAGACCGTGGGTCGTGGTGTGGACGTGTGTCTTCATTGATGCCTTACCACTTAAGAAACCTCAAAATTGTGAAGAAAAGATGAATTCCCGTAGAAGTGGCTTCGGGACCCTTCACATGTCCCTTCTTTCTTTCTTTTGTTCTCTTTAAGTATACATGATAATAGAGTGGGCTTTGATATATCATCCTGACATGGGGTATAGGTATTCTAGTCAGGATCCCCTTCTTGGGGTTGTACCTGACGTGGGGTTCCATTGGTGGTGCACACTTGTCTCCTGGTTTCTGAGTGCTGCTCTCAGGGTCTGGTGGGCTGCAGCCATTTAAATGAGTTCTCCAGAGTCAGTCTGACCCCAGCCTGATTAGACTCCAATTTAGATAACACGGTGCAATGTCTTTGAAATGAATAAGAAATCACTGGGAAACACTGAGATTTACACTTGCGAATTTAAAGGCCACAGTTGTAGCCAAAGAGAGTTTTTCCTGAGAAAATGGAAGGACACGAGTAACTCAGGAAGTTTCTACCAAGGGACCTGGCTTGCAGTCCTCCATTAGCACACCTGGAGCTCCGCGCTGCTTCCGCCTGAGCGAGCCGTGGCCCCTGGGGGTACACGCAGCGAGCGGGCCTCTTCCCTTTCAGGAAGCTGTTGGCCAAACCTCTGCAGACCTTGGAGCAATCGTGGAGGGCTGGGTTTCCAGCGGCTGAGCTTCTGGGCCTTCTCTCGGGAGCCAGTGAGGGGTGAGGGACAACTTGGAGGTGGCCTGGCCATCCAGGCGTCACCGGGTCTCCTTCCACTCGGCTGGACAAGGCCCCCACAGAGGTGCCCGCTGGTGCCCCTCCTGTTGGATGGGCCAGGCCTGCACCAGCCTCAGGAGATGCCTCTGCCCCTTTCTTGCAGCGCCTGGCTCCTCTCTGCAGAGGCCAGGGTGTGAGGCCTGCTCGCTGGCCGTGCACGAACAGCGCAGACAGCAAGACAGTGGTCGTAACCAGAAGAAAGTGTGGGAGGTGGGGCCAGCTCACGAGGCCTCCTGCCTCCCTGTGCAGACCTGTGCAGACGGGGGGCGGGGCTGAGGCCCAGCAGCTCTGGATCATCTCACCTCTTTTCCTCCCCCTTGGGCGGCTTTCTCCTGGTACTAGGAACCAGGAAGCGGAATCACCAAGGGTGGCCACCTAGCATGGCAGACCTGGTGCCATCAGACTCCGGGCCTGGCTCGTCCAACTCGCTCTCCCTTGGCTTGTGGCAGGTGTGTGATCGGCTTTTCCTGGTTGGTCGGACAGAGGCACAGACAACACCAGTCAGTGGTAAGGAAGCGTGAGAACTTGCGCCTCAGCAGATCTGGAACATGGACACCCAGGCTCTGTTACCTCTGCCAGAGCTCCCTTTGAGATGCTGGCCACTTGGTCTGGATTTTGCTGCACTGTTGACTGTGGAGGGGACCATGCAGCCGGCTTTGCTGCCCGACTGTCCTCAGAAGACACAAGATGTTAAGGTCTGCAAACAAGTCAGGATGGCGCCTGGCAAATGTTAGAGTCTGTAAACAAGTCTGGATGGCACCTGGCATTTTGCCAGAGGGAGTGGTTTGAGAAGTAAAGCCAGCGAGCCATTAAGTGTGGAGATTCCTTATTGGTTGACTGCTGTATCTAGTTTATGCTAATTAGATAAGCTGTGTGGAATGTATAAATACCGCTCCTGTCCTGCAATAAACGGCTCCCACTCCTGCTGTATCAACGTACACAAGTTGTTCGTCACCCCCCGGTTATTTTGCTGCAGCCCGACTGCGGCAACAAGAGGTCCAGCAAGGCTGCGAAGGCCATGCATGGTCCAGACCGGAGCCAGATCACGCTCTGGCCTGGGAGAGTCCAGCCCACCTCGGGTGCTCAGCCTGGCCCTGAGAGCAAGCCACCTGGACACCAGGTCTGGAACGCAAGTGGAACTACTAAAGCTAAGAACACCTGGTTCTTCACAGACACAGTAGACCTGTGTGGCCCGGCAGATGGACGGTGCACTCATGGGACAAGGGGAACGTGCTGCGAGGGTCGGCGTGAAGCAGTCGCGCCTGGACCCACCTGCAGTCAGTGGGCCCCTTCCCCATCGGTGGCTGCCTCCAGCTGGGGCAAGACCCCTGCAAGGCCAGTTCACAGGGCCACTCCATGCCCGCCCCTTGCCCCAACCCTGCCCCTTGTCCCTGGTAAGTTGTCCTTTCATACCTGGGACTGCTGGGGATCTGGCCAGGGTGAAGGTGTGGGTTGCCCTGGGGCCATCCTCCTGGGCTCTGGGCATCACGAAGGGCAGGGGCTTCCAGTTAGGCCCCTCCTCGCAGCCGCGACCCTGGCCTGAGTCTTGGACTTTCTCACTGGCAGTGTCGGGTCCCGCACCTTCTGAGGCACCCGTGACAAGGACAGAAGGAGTCTTTGTCTGCTTCCTGCTGCTGTAAGGAGACGCCACACTCCAGGTGCCCTGGATTCCGACCTGGATCACGTCCCCACCGTGACCCCGGCCCAGTGCGTCAGGGGCCATGTGCAGCTGGGGCGGAGACGAGCATGTCCAGGTCGACCTGGAGGCAGGGCAGCTTCCGCGCCTCACACTGTCCGCAGCAGGAGGGTCTGGGCCTCAGGTTGGCCCACAGCATGGACAGGCTGCTGCGGTTTTCACACAGACGGGCCCTTCACTCTCTCTGCAGGAAGTCTGGGTACTGGCCCTGCAGCCTGGGAAGGTGGGCGCTCAGGGAGGCCAGCCCTGGGGGGACCCGCAGGCTTGAGCTGGCAGAGCTGGGCCTTTAGGGTAGATTTGCAGGTTTTGGGGGAAGCTGCTGTGTGCAAGATCCTTTAGCGTAAAGCCAGGTTGCAGGCAATGCAGCTTCTTACCCAAAGCCACAGCACAGTGAGCCGGTCCTTCTACGGGCGTGTCCAGCTGCACGGCCTTGGGAGCCTGCCCAGCACTGCCCTCCGCCAGCCCCAGCCCAGCCCATGTGGGAAGGCTTCCAGGGCACAGCCGTGCTTTCCACTAACTGCTGCTGTTCTCTGTCTAGTGGGTGCTTGGGTCGCACTGGCCAGGTGTGTAGCCAGGTGGACATGGCGGTGAACCAGCATACCAGCACAGCATACCCCGTCAGATGGAAGGTCCAGAAGACACGCAGCAAGCTCAGAAAAGGTGCAGACGTCCTCAATCTTCATGAAGCAGTCACGCGGAACCCTCAAGTTTTGTTTTTTGGCTAATCAACAGTTTTGACTCTGTGATTGAGAAGTACAGAATATCAGCAAAATAAATGGCTTAATTTGAATATAAAGTGTTCTAAAAATTTTCATGATTATCTGGCAAATTCAATTGCAATGCGGCTGCTATTATCTTTTTTGTGTGAATGTGAAATGCTTTGGAGTTTGCCCTGAGGTTGCTGAAACTGTGTCACAGAAATTCCTGCTAAGACGGTGGGACAGGTGGTCTTCTGCCGGCTTTCCCGCTCCACGTTTCGCCTTCCCGCTGAGACTCCTGGACCACTGGAGAGCCAGGTCTGGGGCAGTTCTGAAGTGGGGAAAGCGTCTGAGGGTGAAATCAGTGGTGAGACGATTCAACCAGGTGCCCGTGGGGACGGACTCCTGAGGTGCCCGTGGGGACGGTCCGTGGTGGAAGTGCTGGTGCTCAGGGTGGGGCCCGCTGCCCTGCAGGCTGTGGGCCTTTCCTTCCTGCAGGAGGCGGGGAGCTGTCTTAGTCCGTTTCTGCTGCTATAACAAAATGCCACAGAGAACAGGAGCTGGCCTCTCCTGGTCCTGGAGGAGGGAGGTCCAAGGTGTGGGGCCAGCATCTGCCAGGACCTGGGGAGGGCCTCCTGCTGCATCGTGGCACGTGGGGCAGGCGGCCAGCTCGGGGCTCCTCTTGTCAGGCCACCCATGTCATCAGGGGCTCCCTCAGGGCCTCAGCCCCGACACTTACGGTGCCCACCTCCTGTGCCCACCTCCAGTGTCCACCTCCAGTGCCCCCCTCCAGGTGCCCACCTCCAGTGTCCACCTTCAAGTGCCCATCTCCAGTGCCCACCTCTAGGTGCCCACCTTCAGTGCCTACCTCCAGTGCCCACCTTCTGTGCTCACCTCCGGTGCCCACCTCAGGTCCCACCTCCAGTGCCTACCTTCAAGTTCCCACCTCCAGTGCCCACCTCCAGTGCCCACCTCCTGTGCCTAGCTCCTGTGCCCACCTCCTGTGCTCACGTCCTGTGCCCACCTCCTGTGCCCACATCCAGTGCCCACCTCCTGTGCTCACCTCCAGTGCCCACCTCCTGTGCCCACCTTCTGTGCCCACCTCCTGTGCCACCTCCTGTGCCCACCTCCTGTGCCCACCTCCAGTGCCCACCTCCTGTGCCCACCTCCTGTGCTCACCTCCAGTGCCCACCTCCTGTGCCCACCTCCTGTGCCACCTCCTGTGCCCACCTCCTGTGCCCACCTCCAGTGCCCACCTCCTGTGCCCACCTCCTGTGCCCACCTCCTGTGCTCACCTCCAGTGCCCACCTTCTGTGCCCACCTCCTGTGCCCACCTCCTGTGCTTACCTCCTGTGCCCACCTCCTGTGCCCACCTCCTGTGCCCACCTCTAGGTGCCCACCTAAGGTCCCACCTCCAGTGCCTACCTTCAAGTGCCCACCTCTGATGCTCACCTCCAGTGCGACCTCCTGTGCTCACCTCCAGTGCCCACCTCCTGTGCTCACCTCCTGTGCCCACCTCCAGTGCCCACCTCCTGTGCCCACCTCCTGTGCTCACCTCCAGTGCTCACCTCCTGTGCCCACCTCCAGGTGCCTACTTCCAGTGCTCACCTCCTTTGCCCACATCCAATGCCCACCTCCAGGTGCCCACTTCCAGTGCCCACCTCCTTTGCCCACATCCAATGCCCACCTCCAGGTGCCCACTTCCAGTGCCCACATCCAATGCCCACCTCCAGGTGCCCACTTCCAGTGCCCACCTCCTTTGCCCACATCCAATGCCCACCTCCAGTTGCCCACTTCCAGTGCCCACCTCCTTTGCCCACATCCAATGCCCACCTCCAGGTGCCCACTTCCAGTGCCCACCTCCTTTGCCCACATCCAATGCCCACCTCCAGGTGCCCACTTCCAGTGCCCACCTCCAGGTGCCCGCCTCCAATGCCCACCTCCAGTGTCCATCCCCAGTGCCACCTCCAGGTGCCCACCTCCAGTGCCCATCTCCGGTGCCCACCTCCAGGTGCCCACCTCCAGTGCCCATCTCCGGTGCCCACCTCCTGTGCTCACCTCATGTGCCCACCTCCTGTGCCCACCTCCTGTGCCCACCTCCAGTGCCCACCTCCTGTGCTCACCTCCTGTGCTCACCTCCAGTGCCCACCTCCAGTGCCCACCTCTAGGTGCCCACCTCAGGTCCCACCTCCAGTGCCTACCTTCAAGTTCCCACCTCTGATGCTCACCTCCAGTGCCACCTCCTGTGCCCACCTCCTGTGCCTAGCTCCTGTGCCCACCTCCTGTGCTCACCTCCTGTGCCCACCTCCTGTGCCCACCTCCTGTGCTCACCTCCAGTGCCCACCTCTAGTGCCCACCTCCAGTGCCCACCTCCAGGTGCCCACCTCCAGTGCCCACCTCCAGTGTCCATCCCCAGTGCCACCTCCAGGTGCCCACCTCCAGGTGCCTATCTCCGGTGCCCACCTCCAGTGCCCACCTCCAGTGCCCACCTCTGGTGCCATCCACACCTGCCCTGGGGGTTGAGTTTCCCACACATGGACTTGGGGAGCACATCCGACCACAGCAGCGGCACCCTGACCTTTGGTTTTATGGTAAGTTTCCTCCGTCACCTTCCGGCTCCCAAGGGAAAGAGGCCCTGCCATCTGACCTGACCTTGTGGCTTCAACGGGCACTTCAGACCCAGCACCTGTCCTGTGAGTGTGTGTGCATGGTGTGTGTTGTAGTCTGTCTATGGTGGTATGTGTGCGTTATGCGCAGTGTGTGTGCTGTGGTGTGTGTGTAGTGGGTGTGGTATGTAAGTGTGTGGTATGTGTGGAGTGTGTGTTATGTGTTCTGTGTATTATACGTGTGTTGTGTGTTGTGTGTGTGGTGTGGTTTGTGTACTGTGTGTGCTGTGTGTGGTCTGGTGTGTTGTGTGTGTTGTGAGCAGTATGTGTATTCTGTGTTGTGTGTTGTGGTGTGTGTACTATGTGGTGTCTGTGGTCTGGTGTGTTGTGTGTATTGTGTGGTGCATGTACTGTGTGTGGTGGTGTGGTGTGTGTATTGTGTGTGTTGTGTATGGTGTGTTGTGTGGGGTGTGCTATGTGTGGTGTGGTGTAGTATGTGTACTTTGTGTGCTATGCATGGTATGTGGTGTGTTGTGTGTTGTGTGGAGTGTGGTGTGTGTATTGTGTGTATTGTGTGTGTTCTGGTGTGTTGTGTTGTTTATGCTGTGTGTGCTCTGTGTACTGTGTGTGCTGTGTGTGGTGTGGTGTGTGTACTGTGTGTGCTGTGTGTGGTGTGTGTTGTATGGTGTGTTGTGTGGTGTGTGTACTGTGTGTGCTGTGTGTGGTGTGGTGTTTGTTGTGTGTTGTGTGGGGTGTGGTCTGGTGTGTTGTGTGTGTTGTGTGTACTGTGTGTGGTATGGTATGTGGTGTGGTGTATGTATTGTGTGTGCTGTGTGTGGTGTGGTGTGTGGTGTTTGTTGTGTGGTGTGTGGTGTGTGTATAGTGTGTATTGTGTGTGTTCTGGTGTGTTGTGTTGTGTATGCTGTGTGTGCTCTGTGTACTGTGTGTGCTGTGTGTGGTGTGGTGTGTGGTGAGGTGTGTGTGGTGTGGTGTGTGTACTGTGTGTGCTGTGTGTGGTGTGTGTTGTATGGTGTGTTGTGTGGTGTGTGTACTGTGTGTGCTGTGTGTGGTGTGGTGTTTGTTGTGTGTTGTGTGGGGTGTGGTCTGGTGTGTTGTGTGTGTTGTGTGTACTGTGTGTACTGTGTGTGGTATGGTATGTGGTGTGATGTATGTATTGTGTGTGCTGTGTGTGGTGTGGTGTGTGGTGTTTGTTGTGTGGTGTGTGGTCTGGTGTGTTGTGTGTATTGTGTGTGTGGTGTGGTGTGTGTGGTGTGGTGTGTTGTGTGGGGTCTGGTGTGTTGTGTGTATTGTGGTGGGGTGTGAGGTCTGGTGTGTTGTGTGTATTGTGTGTGTTGTGTGGGGTGTGTTGTGTGTATTGTGTGTGTGGTGTGTGGTGTGGTGTGTGTACTGTGTGTGCTGTGTATGGTGTTTGTTGTGTGTTGTGTGGGGTGTGTTGTGTGTATTGTGTGTGTGGTGTGGTGTGTGTGGTGTGGTGTGTTGTGTGGGGTCTGGTGTTGTGTGTATTGTGTGTGTTGTGTGACGTGTTGTGCGGGGTCTGGTGTGTTGTGTTTGTTTTGTGGTGTGGGATCTGGTGTGTTGTATGTATTGTGTGTTTGGTGTGGTATGTGGTGTGGTATGTGTACTGTGTGTGCTGTGTATGGTGTTTGTTGTGTGTTGTGTG